>NC_141900.1:103751022-104061118 GCF_057802395.1 Ceratotherium simum simum
TTTGTTTCTTATCTAAGTGAACATCTCATATATTTTATAATTTACCAATTTATTCCTTTTTTGCCTATTTTCTGTCCCTTCACGAAACACTGAGAGATCCAGAAATGTGAGAATCTTTACCTGCTATTATTTGCTGATATACCCAATTGCTGAGAACAGTGCCTGTACATAATAGGCTCTCAATAAATATTGAATGAAAAGTCAACTTCGCATGATGTTTTGCTCTTGTTTGTTTAGAATTTGATTGCTGTATTTGCCTACACTTCTGTTTTCAACCTTTCTCAGTTTCACATTTTAGATTTGGATTTCTTTTGCAATCCACTCCAAAAAATGTTTATTTTTTATTTGTTTTTTGTGTGTGTATGAGGAAGATTAACCCTGAGCTAACATCTGTTGCCAATCCTCCTCTTTTTGCTGAGGAAGACTGGCCCTGGGCTAACCGTCGTGCCCATCTTCCTCTACTCTATTTGTGGGATGCCGCCACAGCATGGCTTGATAAGCGGTGTGCATGTCCGCATCTGAGACAAACCTGAGAACCCCTGGCTGCCAAAGTGGAACTCGCAAACTCAACCACCAAAATACCGGGCAGGCCCCAAAAATGTTTATTATTTAAACTGAAACCTATGGTGCTTTTATCATAATTATAATTTCTGATCTATTTGGATGTATATATAAAATTTTATTTTTTGCTGTCTACTTGTCCAACATATTCTATGATTTGTTTTTTCCTTCTTCTTCGTGCTTTAATTTGGATTATTTGGTCATTTGTTCACATTATATTTTTTTCTCTACTAGTTTGGAAATTATATACACTTTTCCCAATTTTCAATGGCCACTCAGTAATATCAACACATATTCTTAACTTGTCAAGGTCTGAAGGTAATCTATATTTTTATCTTCTTCTAATACAACAAATTACTTTAGAATATCTTGATTCCGTTCCAAGCCTCCACCTCAATCTACATGTTATTGCGGTCATGTATTTTCATTTCTTTTTCCTGTTTTAAACTCTAGAAGTTATTGCTATTATTTTGTACTGTTTATGCTCTTTAGACTTGGTCCTTTTTTTTCACATCTGATTTACTCTCTGAGATTACCTTCCTCTTGCCTCAAGTACATTCTTCAGAAATTCCTTTTTTGAGGTTGTGCTGGTGGCAAGAACCCTCAGCCTTTATTGACTGAAATGTGTTTATTTTGCCCTTATTTTTGACAGCTATTTTCCCTGAGTAAGGAATTTTAGGTTGACCATTACTTTCTCTCTGCACATTGAAAATCTGTTTCCACTGTTTTTTGGCTTCCTTTGTTACTATTAAGAAATTAGTGTAGTTCCAGCTATCTCTTCTTCGAAGGTCATCTGTCATTCTTTCTGACTACTTTTAAGATATTCAATTTGCTTAGATGTCCTACAGTTTCACTACTATGTGTTAATGTGTTAATTCTTTCTTAATTCTCTCCTTTGGGATTGGTTAGATTTCTTGACTGTATGGATTGGTCAGTTTCATCAGTGAAGAAAAAAATTCAGCCATTACCACTTTGAATATTCCCTCTGCCCCATTCTCTTCTGTTTTCTCTCTGTAAGCATCGTTTGCCTGTTTAATTGCATTCTGGCCTGTTCTTTTTCAAATCCATCATCCAGCTCACCAATTGGAAGTCACTGCTTCTAGATATCCCTTCTAGATGGAGGAAGTGGCCCTTTGGGGTTTACTTTTCATGGTAAAATTTCCCCTATTAGACCCCCCAAATCAGCTCTGGCCTTTGAATCTCACTTTCATGTTGGTGTGGCTTTGAGAGCAGAGCTCTCCAGGGTTGGTGAGATTCCCCAGAGCGACAGCCAGCTGCCACCCTCACTCACCCGTCTGGGTTTCCTCCTTCAACTTGCTCCGTGTCTGAGAAAGCTTATTTTCTTGTCTGCTTACCTATGCTTTTAAGCAAATATAAGTAATATTTCTCAGTATTTTTAGTTGATTTCAGTGGGAGGATTAAAATCTAGATATCTGAATGAGAGGTTTATTTTTATTCGTTTGGTTAGTTTTTGTTTTTGTTTCCTGAGTTAATGGCTCCCTTTAGAGTTATTTTTCTGTTTACTTAGTCTCTTCTCTCTCTCTTTCATGTTGTAGTCTGTCCTCAAATGTCAGTTCTCCCTGATCGTCTTTTCATATTTGAGGATAAGTCATGACAAAAGCTTCCTGGAAGTTCCTCGTGATGGGTGAGAGTTGTGACTGCAGTCTTCACCTGAGGTGACAGAGTGGTACAGGCTGCTATGCAGAGGGAACCCTAAATGCCAGAATGCAGAGGGTTTTCTCTGGAGATGTTCTAATCTATAGAGAGGAACCCTCTAATTACACACTTGGAAGAGATTCCTTGAAGTGTGTGTTTCTGAATTAGGGGGCAATGAGGGGATGATGGAAGAATCAACTGTCTCATGTTCACATCACACGCTACTTTCAGCCCCGCTGCCCCATTCCATGCGGCCGTAGTTTCTGAAGCTGAACCTCCCCGAGGTGGTCCAGTCACCATCTGAGGCCAGCTCACCCACAGCCTCTCTGGGACCGTGTTGACTGGGGATGTTCTGCCCCAATGCAACTTTCATCTCTCTGCCTTCCAGAAACTTGTTGAAACCTCTTGTCACTGATGTTCATTCTTCCAGGTTCTCGAGTCGTGGTTTAATTAGGGGTTGCCAAAAGAGAGGACGTCTGTGGTCTACAATTATGTTAATCCATTTTCTAGAACGGTTAGAGTATGGAAGTTTGCTATCTTCACTCTGAAATCCTTGATCTCTTGTTAAATAGAAATAAAATATAAAAAGAGAGAATGTGCAAACTACTTTTACATATTTATATTTACGTGGAGTCATTTGTGGCCATTCACAATTTGCAAATAGAGAAATTTGAATACAAATTTAAAGTTGCTATAACTTCAAAATAAGCAATAATAAAAAAGTAATTGACCTGCTAAATTGTCTATAAGCAGTGTAGGCTTTTCAAGCTCCATTGTCAGGATTCTAAAAGCAGAGACAGTCTGAACAACCTGCAGCCACTAATTGCACTGGTCATTTTACTCAGCTCAAGACAGGGTGTGACTATCTTTAATTAGGCCTCCTCTCCAGGTCTGAGTGCATTGTGAGCACCACCCGACGCAGACTAGGGAAATGGACCTTGCTTCTTAACCTTTCTATCCTGCGAAGTGACCACAGCTAAATAGAATAGGTAAGACAAAAGGTGAAGGCGAAGAGGCAGGAAATGGTGGTGGCGGAGACAGGGAGGAAGCTTGCTGCGCACAGGTAAGTTTACAACGACCTTTCTTGTTTTCCTCCCAAGATTCTGAGAAATGGGCTAACGTCGGTTGTAGACCACAGACTTCCTGGGGACCGTGCTGTGATGTGTGTGAAAACCGTTCTCTGGTCTCTTTACCATAGAATTTCTAGTAATGTGGTACAGATATTTTGATATGTGTGAGAAGGTAGTTCACAGGTTGAAAAAAACGTGTCAAATTGTGAAGCAGAGACAGGAAATGCACAAAAGAGCAGAAGCTGTCGGAAACCAAGCTGCACAGCCTTTGTGGCTGTGAGCTCCAAGAGGTGCCGAAATAGACCCCATCTCTGCACGGGAAGAGATACGGGTTCATGTTGTCAAAGGCCGTGGACGCAGGTAGTGTGCCGACTGGTGGCCAGTTTTACAATCAATCTACCACGACAGATTATCCAAGTTACATCCAATTGTACCTAAACAGCAGCAGGTTTTCAGCTTTACTGAGTTTTAATTCACATAAAATAAATTCATTCATTTTCAGTGTACAGCTCGATGCATTCTGGTAATTTTACACAGCTGTATGACCACCACCCTAATCAAGATACACAACAGTTCCAACACCTAACAATTTTCCTCATGGCCTTTTGGAGTCCATCCTCTCCTCCAACTCCATGTCCCAGGCAACCAGTAGTCTGCTTTCTGTTGTGATAGTTTTGCCTTTTCTAGAATTTCATATGAATGTAATCTACAGGATGTAGTCTTTCCTGATTGACGTCTTTCACTTAGCGTTACTTTTCAGATTCCTCCATGCTGTGGCAAGTGTTATTTTTTGTTCATTTTCATTGCTGACTAGAATTCCATGGTGTGTGCGTTAGTTTCCTGGGACTGTCATAACAAAGTACCACGAATTGGGTGACTTAAAACAATGGAAATTTATTCTCTCACAGTTCTGGAGGCTAGAAGTCCAAAATCAAGGTGTCTGCGGGGTCGTCCTCTCTCTGTGGGCTCTAGGGGAGAATCGTTCTTAGCTTCTTTCTTTTTCTTAGCTTCTGGTGTCGCCAGCAATCCTCGGTGTTCATTGACTTGTGGACCCATCACTCAGGGCTCTTCCTCTGTTGTCACATGGCATTCTCCTCTTCCTATAAGGACACTAGTCCTTGTAAGATTAAGGGTCTACCCTGCTCCAGTATGACCTCATCTTAACTAATTATGTCTCCAATGGCCCTATTTTCAAATAAGAACACATTCTGAGGTTCCAGGAATTAAAACTTCAATGTACCTTTTTAGGGGACCCAATTTAACCCATAGCAGTATGGAGATACCAGAATTTGTTTCTTCATTCACCAATTGATGAACCTTTGGGTGTTTCCGGTTTGGGCTATTAAAATATCATAACAAATAAGCATTCACACACAAGTCTATGTTTTTATTTCTCTTAAGGAAATACCTAGGAGTGGGATTTGTATGGTTTAACCGGTTTGTATGGTTAACTTTATGAGATACTGTTTATTTCCAAAAATGTGGTACCCTTTCGTACGCTTGTTTGTGATCTATGAAAGCACATCCTTGCCAACGTTTCGTATTTTCAGTGTTGTCAGCTTTAGTCTTCCTCACAGGTGTGTAGTGGTATCTCATTAAGGTTTTCGTGTGCATTTCCCCAAAGATTAGTCAAGTTGAGCAATTTTCATGTGCTTATTGGCTATTTGTATATCTCCCTTTCATTAAAATCATTTGACCATTTTATTGTTGGCTCGTTTGTCTTTTTATTATTATTTTTGTAGGAATTCTCCCTATGTTCTAGATACATGTTTTTGCTAGATATGTTTTGCAAATAGTTTCTCCCAGTTTGTGCCTTGCCTTTTCATTTTCTTAAGTGTGTCTTTAGAAGAGCAAAAGTATGAATTTTGATGTCTATGTTTTCAGCTTTTTCATTTATATTTGGAACTTTTTTGTCCTATTTAAAAAATCTGTTTAACACAGTATCATCAAGATTTTCTTTATACTTTTTTCTGGAAGTAGAATAGTGTTAGCTCTTACATTTAAGCTTGAGTCCATTTTGATTTAATTTTTGTGTGTGATGTGAGATAAGGATTCAGGTTTATTATTTTCCATGCAGATATTTAGCAATTTCAATACAATTTGTTGAAAGCACTCTCTTTTCTTTCTGTTACTTTGGCGCCTTTGTTGAAAATCAATTGATGGTTTACATAGGGGTGTGTTTCTGGACCCTCTGTTCTTTTCCATGGATCTCTGTTATCCCTTCACCAATCTAACATTGTCTAGATTATCACAGCTCTATAGTGAATCTTGATATTAGGTGTTGTAAGTCCTCCATATTCCACTCCTTCTTTTTGACATTGTTTTGCCTATTCCATGTCTTCTGCCTTTCCATGCAAATTTTAAAATCAGCTTAGCAATTTCTTTTAAAATATTCTGTTAGGATTTTGGTTGGGATTCTACGGAACTCATAGATCAATTAGGGGAGGACTGCCACCTTAACATTACTGAGTGTTCCAATCCACAAACATTGCATTTTACTCAGGTCTTGATTTCCTTTTGCAATTTTCCGTGTATCGGTCATGCACATCTTTCATTAAATTTATTCTTAAATGTTTTGTTCTATTTTAAATTGTTTTATTTTTAAAATGTAATTTTCCCATCGTTCGTTGCTAGTGAATAAACATACAGTTGAATGTTATGTACTGACCTTGGATCCTGCAGCTGTGTAAATTCACTTCTTAGTTCTACCAGCTTTTTCATTGAGTCCTTAATATTTTCTACATACATGATCATGTCATCTGCAAATAAAGACAGTTTTACATCTTCCTGTCTAATCTTTATGCCTTTTATTTCTTTGTCTTGTCCTACTGCAATGGCTAGGGTCTCCAAGACAATATTGAAGAGACATCCTTGCCTGATGCCTAATGTCAGATCTAAAACACTTAGCCTGTCACTGTTAAGTACGATGTTAGAAATAGTTTTTTCCTAGGTGTCTTTAATCAGATTGAATAAGTTCCTTTCTAGTCCTAGCTTGATGAGAAGTTTAATCATGAATGGATGCTGTATTTTATCAAATGCTTTTTCTAGAATGATTAAAATGATTATAGATGCTCCTTGACTTACAATGGGGTTACATCCCAATATACTCATGGTAAGTTGAAAATATCCTAAGTTAAAAACGCATTTAGTACACTTAACCTACTGACCATCATAGTCTAGCCTAGCCTACCTTAAACGTGCTCATAACTCTTACATTAGCCTGCAGTTGGACAAAATTATCTAACAGAAAGCCTATTTTATAATAAAGTGTTAAATTCTTCATGTAATTTATTGAATACTGTACTGAAAGTGAAAAACAGAATGGTTGTGTGGGTCCAGCATGGTTGTGAGTGTATTGCCTGTTTACCCTCATCTTCACGTGACTAACTGGGAGCTGGAGCAGCGGCCACTGCCCAGCATCACAAGAGAAGATCGTACCGCATTTCACTAGCCCAGGAAAATGTCAAAATTCAAGATTCTAAGTACAGTTTCTGCTGAATGTGTATTGCTTTCGTACCATTGTAAAGTTGAAAAATTGTGAGTCGAAACATCGTAAGTCAGGGACCATTTGTATATGTTTTCTTTCATCTGTTGATGGTGAATTATGTTGATTATCAAATGTTAAACAAACTTTGCACACCTAGGATTGACCCCACTCAGTCATGATATAGTATTTGTATGCATATTGTTGGATTTCATTTGCTAATATTCTTTAAAGGATCTTCGTGTCTATTTTGATGAGGGATATTGGTCCGTTGTTTCTTTTCTGGTGATGTCTGCATCTGGTTTTGGTTTCATGGCATTTTGGGCCCCGTAAAATGAATTGGGATGTGTTCCCTTCTCTTCTAGTTTCTGAGTTTGTGTTAGATTGATATAATATAATTTTTTCCTTAAATATTTAATGAAATTTACCAATGAATTAATTTTGCCCTGAAGTTTTATGAGAAAGTTCTAAATTACTATTTTAATTTTTAATGTGATATAGGGCTTTTCAAATTTTCAATTTCTTCTTGGGTCAGTTTTGCTAACTCGTGATTGTCAAGGAACTTGTCTATTTCATCTATATAGTCAAATGTATTGGCATAAAGTTTTTCATTACAGTCCATGATTTCCCTTTGATGTTGGTAAGATTTGTAGTGATGTTCCGTATTCCATTCCTGATGTTGGTAATTTGTGTGTTTTTACTCTTTTTCTTCATGTTGGTAGAGGCTTGTCAATTTTCCTGGTTATTTTCAAAGAATAAGCTTTTGTTTTCATTTGCTTTCTTTATTGTTTCACTGTTTCCTATTTCAATGATTTCATCCCAGTATTATTTCCTTCATTCTCTTTACTTTAGGTCCAATTTTCTGTTCGTTTTCCAATTTTTAAATGTAATATCTCAGAAAATTGTTTTTAGATTGTTTTTCATTTATAACATAAGCCTTTAAAGCTAGAAATTTCTCTCAACACATTGCTTTGTTTTGAAAGCATTTAGCCCAACCTGGGTGTCATTCCAAATGTAAACCATAACAGAGAACCTTCCTATGAGAAGTGATCCCTGTAACCCAAATAAAGAATACCTAAATAATGGTCTGGGGTTTAACAGTACTTTAAATAACGACTATACTTTACATCAGTCTCTGCTCCCACTTCCACAATTAAATAGAGAATGACACAAATCTTCTAGCTAGGGTTAAGCTATAGAAACAAAATAACACCCTCCCCCTTCTCTCCTTAAGGCCCTCACTTCAGAAGAACAGCAACGTGTTCACACTCTGTCTATTCTTCTGACTCACTTTTCTTGTCTCTCTCACCTAGGGACTGAGATGTCCTTGTTATTTAGGTTATATTGTTCTGGAACGTCATTTATCCTTACTGCTGGTGCATGATTTATGCCACTGCCTAGAGTAGTTATCCTGTGCTTATATATACAAAGCCAACCACACTCTATCTTCAGAGAAATTTATGTCATTTCCTTTATCTCTCTTTAGAATTGTTAGCAGCTTGTATAATTACTGAAGTCCTGTGCAACTCTAAATTGTCTCAGTTTTGGGCTATAATGGTAAATTGGGACCCCTTTTAGATGGGATCCACATCCCTGGAGAACTGGGACCCTCATTACAATCCTCACAGTTTCCATTTTCCTGACAGATAATGTCAGATGTCAAGGCTTAAATTATTCAAAATGGTTCTAGTACTATCTCACAGGGTGACTTTGGGCCCTTCCTAAGTAGTCAAATGAAAATCATTTGCTCTTTCTTCTAGCAGATGATTCAGAAGAGACACCCTGGAAATAACAGTTCTTGCTCTCTCCCACATCATTGGGAGAAAGGAGAGCAGGTGGTAGCTGCCTACACTGATACAAGCCCGAAGCACTGGGGGTAAATGTTGGGCTGGGAGGCCTGTTGTGCTGAAACGTGGGTCCAGGGATCCATAGGTCTTTCAGAATCACTGGCAACTCTCGGTTTTGACCCAGCAGTTTCTTCCAGAATATCACAGCATGACCTATATTTCTTTCCTCCCTGTAGAATTTTTGCATGGTCTAATATGGTAGCCACTAGGCAGGTGTGGCTATTTAACTTTAACTTTCAACTAGTGAAAATGAAATAAAATTAAAAATCCAATTCTGCAATCACACTCATTACATTTCATGTGCTCAACAGCCCGTGTGGCCAAAGGTTATCATATTGGACCGCACAAAACACCTCTGTCATTGCAGACAGTTCTATTAGTGCTGCTAGATGAGAAGGTGGGCAGGTCTCTTGCATGAGCAAGTTTGAACGGCTCCTCCCCTCACTTCCTCTCTCCTCCTCTCTCAATATCCCGGCTTAGCATTGCCTTCAAAGTGAGAGGAGTGAGCAGGACTCAGATTTTCCAGGTAAGGGAACAGGGTGTTTGTGGGTGGGGGCAGGGAGGGAGGAAAATGAGTGATTTGGCGGAGAGGGGACCTAACCCCTGGGTCTATATCTGAAACCTCCTGGCTGACTTGCTCTCAGAACGTATTTCTCGTTAGTTCCTGTTTCCCATCTTTGCTGACTTTAGGCTGTAATCTGTTTTCAAGGCTGAGCCTCACAAATGAATGCCTCTTTCGGGAGTCACTGCTCAGAGGATACTTGTGCAAATAAATGATTCTTTTCACCATTTGTAGAATTTATAAATAAACTTGAAGCTTTCAGTAATAGAGCTGGGTGAGCGGGTGAGCTCTGTGGAGAAGTTGGAGTGGTTCTCTCTGGAGAAGTGACAGAGAGAGAGCTAAGGGCTGAGGGCTGAGCAGGAATGAGCTGGGCAATGGATTGGAGATGAATTTCTCCAGGGAGAGGGAACTGTTCCGCAAGGGTCTGGAAGTTGTAAGGAGCTCAGAGGTTCTGGGAACATTGAGGAGGCCAGTATGGTTAAAGCCTTTTGAGAGAGAGAGTTATTGATCATGCAGGGCCTTATGGACCATCCAAGGATTTTCAACAATTTTTTTTTACAAAAAGCAATAGATTGCTTCCAAGTCTTGGCTATTGTGAATAAGGCTGCAATGAACACAGGGGTGCATGTACCTTTGCAAATTGGTGTTTTCAAGTTCTTTGGATAAATACCCAACAGTGGAATAGCTGGATCATATGGTAGTTCTATCGTTGATTTTTTGAGGAATCTCCATACTGTTTTCCCATCAAGGGACGAATGGATAAAGAAGCTGTGGTATATATACACAATGGAATACTACTCAGCCATAAGAAACGACAAAATCCAGCCATTTGTGACAACATGGATGGACATTGAAGGTATAATGCAAAGTGAAATAAGTCAGAGGGAGAAGGCCAAATACCGTATGATTTCCTTCATTAAGTAGTAGATAATAACAACAATAAACAAACACATAGGGACAGAGATTGGATTGGTGGTTACCAGAGGGGAAGGGGGGAGGGAGGAGGGTGAAAGGGATAATTCGGTACATGTGTGTGGTGATGGGTTGTAATTAGTATTTTGGTGGTGAACATGATGTAGTCCATGCAGAAATGGAAGTACAATGATGTACACCTGAAATTTTTGCAATGTTATAAACCAATGTTACTGCAATAAACAAAAAATTAAAAATAAAATAAAATAAAAAAGCAATAGAAAGCTATTAAAGAATTTAAACAAGAAAATAATCAAATTTAAGTTTTAAAAAGGCATCTGAGATGATCAGTTAGGAGCCTGTTACATTGCAAACAAATGAGAGTGGGTTGGATTAACATGAAGATGAGGAGAAGAGGATAATTTTGTGCTTTTGGAAGTAGGAGCAATAGAATTTAGTGATGGACTGATGAGCAATGAGGAAGGAAGAGTTGTAGATGACCCCAAGATTCCACCTGAGCCACTGGCTGAGCGGTGATGCCATTTACTGAAACGGGGAATGATGGAGGTTGAGCAGGTTGGGGGTGGAGGTCAAGGGTTCCGTTTCGGCTGAGTTCTGTTTGAGATGCCTGTGGAATTGCCAACTAGAGAAGTTGAGTGGAAAATAAAAGTTCACAACTCTGTGGAGGGTCTAGGCTACAGACCACATTTAAATGGTGTTCAAACCAATAATTCACTGAATAGAGAGGGGGAAGGGTGCACAGAACCAGTGCTGAGGAAGCACGTGAAGCGTTTATGTTTGTGTAAAGACAAAGGAACAACCTGAAAATGGAGAGTTGGGGAGAAGTGTTGGAAAGTAGGGGCAGAGAAATCTAGTAGCAAGTTAATGGAAAAATAGAAACTGTTGGCTCCAGGAGGTTGAGGTTTCCAGTCACTCTCCATTCCCCTAAAATGACTTAGTTATGTCTTTTATCTACAAGAATTCAAAGTACAAGGGCAGCCCCATTCTGCAGCACAAGTTCCAACCCTGGCGAACCCAGGACCACCCATGGTGAGAGGGTATTCTGGGCTACCCTGGCCAGGCAGGTTTTTCCTGACCTGTCAGCCAGTCCCCATCTGAGCAAGAGCAAACTATTTCCAACCTCATTTCTCATCTTTGCTTCATTCACCCTGCGCTTTCATTTCTCTTGACCCTCTCCACTTTCTCTTCATGATGTAGCATAACACCTAAGAAGAAGAGAGGTGAAACTACCCTGATTGATCCCAGGCTTGGTGAGGGTTCTTATGTCCTACTTCCTATAGCGTAGACACACCAGAACAGCAGGTGTAGCCTCGCTGGATGTTTTTCTCCTCCTCTTTTCAGCCTGGGAGATGACTGGGAAGGAGGAACGTGGGAGTAATTGATTCCTCATTCAGGTCCCTAATTTCCCTGCTCCTGGTGGCCTCACTATAACCAATAAATTCAAGAGACCAGCACATCTGGTTCTGTCACATAACCTCCCACTACTCCCTCATCCATGGAAATCGACCACAGCAGTTGAGCTTTTGCTGGTTTAGCAAACCACCCCACCATTTAGCCACCTAAAACCATTCAGCTGACTCTTGATTTTGTGGGATAGCTGGGCAGATCTTGAGTCTGGGTCAACTTTGCTAATCTCAGCCAGACTTGCTCATGCATCTGTGGTAAGCTAGTGGTTCAGGATGCAAGTGGATAATCCTGGATAGCCTCATGGAAATGTCTGGTAGTTAGCAGGCTCTTGGGCAGGCCACAGTGACAGGGATAACTGGGCCTTGTGCCCCTCATCCTCAAGGAGGATAGTCCAGGCCTCTTCACAGGGCAGTTGCAGGGTTCAGAAGAACAGAAAGAGAAGGCAAGCCACAATGCATCAGCACTTTTGGAGTCTCTGCTTGCATCGTGTTTTTACTATTCTATGCTCCAAAACAAGTCACATGGCCCACCAAGATCCAAGGGTTGGAGAAATAGACTCAGCATCTTGATGGGAGGAGCTACAAATCCACATCCCAGCTGCATGTGTCCAGAGGTGGGAATAATTCATGGCTGTATGTACGATCTCTCACATAGATCGTCATCCATATGCTATCAATGTTGGCAAAGGGTTGTGGTGTTGGAACTGGCCTTTGGTGCCTTTTTCTTTCGCCTCTCATGATTTTCCTACCCCGCTCTCTACAGCCAACCAGTGCCCTCAGGACAGCCTTAGGTTGCAGTCTTCCACGGTGATGACAACCAAATAACAATCTGAACTCCCAACCACATTTTCCTTGCATAACCTTAGCCAGCCTGTATCCAATATTCTCAGCTTCTGGAAATTTATTTCTCTCATTCCAGGATTCTGGTTATCAAATGTGGGAACTCCACTTTTGGGAAACTTAGCATAAGGTGTAGGAGATGGGTATTAACTACAGACTTTGTGGAAGCTAGAGTGGGGACTTTTACAACATCTCTCTTCTGTTTGATTGATATTTTTAAAAGATTATTCCAATTACAGAATAGATTGAGCAGGAAAAATGGAAGTAGAGAGACCAGTCAGGAAATCACTGAGGCATGGGTGGTGATGGTAGCTTGGGCTAGAATGGTGGTCTTCAAGATGGAGAGAAGATGGATGGATCCCAGAGAACTTGCTGATGGGTTGGAAATGGAAAATAAAGGAAAGAGAGGAATCAAGAGCAATTCCTAGATTTGGGGTCTGAGGAACCGAGTGAATGGTGACGATATCTCTGAAAAATAAAATGGAGTTAATGATATTGTCTGTAATGTTGTAAGTACGATGATGTGTGAATTATCTCAAAGATGAAGTAGATGATTATAATACAGGATTCCTGATGCAGGAACCAGTCTTATTTAAGGGCTGTGCTGGCAGGGTCTGCCTTCTTGGAGAGACAGGTTCTCAAATGTGGTCGTCAGTTGCCTTCCATCTACTCCTAGTCTACACTTAACGAATCCTGAAGACTTCAACTTTATAGACACACTAAAGAATTATGTGGAGAATTACTGAATACATATATAAAAGAAGCCATATAGATTATTTGGTATTTAACTTAAGGCACAGATATTTAGAAAACATAGTTTCAGTTGATATGCTATGCTGCTCTGAAATTAAATTTCAACTTTCCTAGAAAGTGGAATATGCTTAACCAATGAAAGTAAGAAAAGTATAGCTCTACTGATGCTAATCTGTAGAAGCTTTTTTTCTTTCACTTATTATGTATCAAGGGATTTTCTAGTAACTCCAGAGAACTGTCAATATTTTCTGGCTATAATTCTTCAAGCTATTAATTTAAAATATAAAAACTTCACTACATTTCCGTCAATATGTCTAGTATTGCCATTTCTTGATTTGCTAAAACTAAAGTCATTAACTTTAAATGTTGGGTATTTTATTCTCCTGTGGGTCATAATCCCTAAAAGGATGGTTGTGTATGTGAACCATAAAGGGACACTTTGTCTTCCTGCATGGGTAGCCCTTTTCTACCCTGCAAGGGTGAGATGAGCTGGACAGCCACCTACCTGGCTTCTTAATGGGAAGAAGAAAATTCCAAGATTGGATATATTTTGGGGGGAAACAATCTCCCCCTGTGATGTCCCAAAGTCACATTTTGTGTTGCTTCCTGCATTATCTTATGAGGAACAGCTACCTGCAGTAGCTCAGAGTTCTCTTCTTGAACCATTCTGTTTCCCCCTCTCTGGGCTACTTAGCTACAAAAGGTCAGAGTAAGAACCTCAAGGGAATCCTGAAAAGTACTTGGGCATTCCCTAAGTACTGCAAGAGGAACATCAGGCCCAGAGGACTTTCTATAGACTTCCTGTGAGTGCAGAGGTAACTCAAGGGAGAGCACCCTAGTGGGCAATAGCGGAGGGCAGCGGTGGGCAGCGGCCCTGCGGGAGAAACAATCAGAGGTGGAACCTAACACTGTGGCTTTTGTTCCCTGATGTCCCAGGGCTTGGAAACCAAGACCTCAGAGACTCACAACTGAGACTTGTCTTAGTGGGTAAGACTGGAGCAGGAAAAAGTGCAACAGGGAACAGCATCCTCGGAAAGAAAGTGTTTCGTTTCAGCATTGCAGCAATATCCATCACCAAGTCATGCGAGAAAGGGAGCAGCACGTGGCACGGGAGAGAAGTTGTCGTCGTGGATACACCTGGCATTTTCGACACTGAGGTACAGGATGCTGACACATGCAAGGAGATAGCTCGCTGCATCTTCCTGACCTCCCCAGGGCCTCACGCTCTGCTCCTGGTGGTCCCACTGGGCTGGTACATGCCGGAAGAGTGCAAGCCACTGAGAAGATCCTGAAAATGTTTGGGCACAGAGCTAGGAGATACATGATTCTCTTATTCACCTAGAAAGATGACTTGGATGGCACTGACTTCCCTAATTATCTAGAAGAAGCTCCCAAAGGCATTCAAGAGCTGATGGGCGAATTTGGTGATTGTTACTGTGTGTTCAACAGTAAGGCGACAGGAGCTGAGCAGGAGGCCCAGAGGGCGCAGCTGCTGGCCCTGGTCCATCACATGGTGATGGACAACAAAGGAGGATGCTACATTAATAACATGTACCAAAGGGCAGAGGAGGAGATTCAGAAACAAATCCAAGCGGTGCAAGAACATTACAGAGCAGAATTAGAGAGAGAGAAAGTGCTGATAAGAGAAGAGTATGAAGAGAAAATCAGAAAGCTGGAGGATAAACTGGAGCAGCAGAAGAGAAAGGCACAAATGGAGAGGGAATTAGCAGAAAAGGAGGCTCTCTGTGCTTCACGGCAGCAAAATGCACGGAGATGAAGTTGAGAGTCGGAATGGGATGCTTGAATTTATCTTTAGAGCATTGAAGACTGCCTCCTTTGTTTTCTCATATCTGTTTAAGGAAGATTAAACTTAATGAAAACCTATCTATAGTTCCTGCATATTTTCTGGGTGGCCCTGCCCCATATAACTCATTCACCAAAGTCAGAGCACGCTGCTTTCTGTCGCTCAGGACTAAGGAGTGCAGAAAAGTTCACTGTTGGCAGCTGGTAGATGTTGCATAGATTTAACGGAGAGGGACAAATTCTCAATTTGTGAAACTCCAAAGCAGAGAGTATTGATGCTCCCTACCTTGTGAATTCTTTCTCAGAGACACAGAGAAAACGAATGCAGGAGACCAAGGAAAATGGCCCTGAACTCTCTCTATTTCTTCTCTAGAATCTTTCCAGATTGGCAGATAATCGCCCCCTGGGGCTTGTTCTCACTTATTTTTGCCTTTAGGAGCACAGTGATCATCTTACCCATACAGTTTGTTAGAAAGATCAGTTCTTTGCATTAGTTAGTCTTATAGATGGAGATGCTTATAGAATTCTTTCCAGATGTATGTAAATTTGTTTAATTCCCTTTTTACAGAAGGATTCAAATTGTTCCTTATCGTCGCATCTACTCATTGAAGTGCTAAAAAAGAGTTGTCTGGAAAATAGATCTCTCAGAACTCAACCAGGTGAAATGCCAGAAAGTGAGAAAGACAGAGATTCAACAGATAGGTTAGCAATGTTCGGTATATTCAGATGTATCTGTAGAAACTCTGACCAACCTCAAAGTCACCAAATCACTGAATAACCAGTTCTCTCCTTTTCCTGTCAAACTAACTGCTGACACCCCACCTCCATAACACCACATCTTGATTATTAACTGCTTGTCAGGTCATCTGCACACTGCTGCCCCCACCCAGTTAAATTATTTGCATATTGTTACTAAATAAAACTTTTCTGTTCTCTCATATTTGTGTAAAATTGGAATCTGTTTTTTGTGTTTTTTTTTTTTAATACCACTTCTCTACTACTTCTTCTAAGAACACAGGGATGGATTTCACTTTTTGCTAAAAATTCAAGGTGATTTTGGAGCTAGTCGGGTCTACCCTCAAGACATCTCTCCTCCTTTTCCCAGGAAGATTTAAACCACATTCTCAACCCCTCTGCCAGTCGAAGACCACATTCTCCTTGGATTCATTCATTATGTGCTGATAGAAGTTATGTGTAACCAAGGTTTCTGAGACCTTGGTGGTTTTCCTGCAAAAATTCCCTTTAATATTCGGACAACAAGAGCTGAAGTCCCTACCACTTTGCTGCTTTTCTACAGGGTCCTCCTCACCTAATAATTTCTAGGATTTCCCAGAGCACATTTCCATGTTCTAGCAACACGTCCTGGTGGGCAAATGTGACTTACACCAACTTGCTCTGCCATCTTGAAATTGGCTTCTCCTTGCCCCAAGCTATTTGCCCAAAATAGGACATATACCTTTCTCTTATTTCCCCAAAACGCAAATGAGATTAGACTGTATGCTTAATAAAAGTTAGCAAAGGCTCTAGGGTAAGAGAACCACCACACAGAGATGTTCACAATTCCTTTAGAAATAGTCACTCCGAGGGAGACAGATTTGGTTTCACTCTGCAGAATGTGGGTGCATTTTGTGTCTATTGTTTTCATCATTGGAGTTTTAGCCAAAGTTCTGAGATATAAATCTAACATCCTATTATATTAGAATCTTCTATAAGCAAAGAGCCACAGATGCCCCCAAAGAAAAGGTAAATACAGGTTTAATCAGAAAAAAAAAAAAAAAGGCTTTAACTGCAGTGGTTCTTTTTTTGTGTCAAAGCATTCAATTATTCTTATCCTTATATTCAGATTAATGCTGTAGATGAGGCAAAGGAAAAGGTTCTGCTCTTGAGAAGCAGCGAGGAGATGAGAAGCCCACATAAAATACCCTGAGAGCAATGTTTCCCATTTCTCTCCCAGAGCACAAGATCCTTAATAAATACTATGCATTGTGATTAATATAATAGGTGAATGAGGCATGTGGCATACACCCTTCTCTCAAGTGTTTTGGGAGTCTATACCTATTCATCCATTCATTAACATTCATTGATTTTGCACTTCATTGTAGATTTTATACCAGACACTGAGAATCTAGACATAAGTAAAACCAAGTCCCTTTTGAGACTGGCTTCATTCGCTTAGCAATACAGCTTTGAGAATCATCCAACTTGTGTGTATTAATAGCTTGTTCTCTTTTATTGCTGAGTAGTATTCCATCTTAGGGGCATACTACAGTTTATCACTTCTTCTTTACTTATTCTTAAGCAACTGATTGATTTTTCTTGTCTAATTGCATTGGCTAAAACCTGCATTATAATGTTGAATAACAGTGGATGGACATGCTTGCTTTGTTCCTGGATATGCCTTCAGTATTTCCCAGTTAAGTATGTGAGATACTGGACTACAGTAGTATGTAAGATGTATTTGTGTGTGCATACGTGTGTGTGAATAATCATGTTAAGCAAGTATTCTCCAATCACTATTTTCTTGAGAGTTTCTATCATGAATGACTATTGAATTTTGCAAACAGCTTTTTTGAAGTCATCTATGGGAATAATCTTATGATTCTTTTTCCTTAAATCTATTCACAAGGTGAATGATATTAATAGATTTCCAAATATTGAAACAATTTTTTATTTCTGCTTTAAATTCCACTTGGTCATAATGTAGCACATTCTTAATGTGGTGTTGAAATCTATTTGCTAATATTTTCTAGTATTTTTATATTGATATTCATGAAAGATATTGGTCTTGACAATGCAAATAATCCATAAACAATGTATAAATCAAAATTGGGTTGAGTATATGATAAGCCAAACCTGAGGACCTTATAACCCGGGAGAGTCCTTTCACAAAGGGATGGAGCACTCCAAATAAGTGGGGATGTACAAAGTGGTTATATACCATCAAAAGCATGTATCACATATGATTGGAATGTTCCTTGTACAATTGTCACAAGATTGCTTTGCCGGCACAGCAATTTGGTGAACACAGCAGGTCGGTGGTTGCAAGGTGGGTGGTCATAATGTGAGTGCAGCAGGTCAGCAATCAATCTTCAGTTTAGGGAGAGATGCTTACCCTTAAGGAAATGTTGATTTGGGGGAAGTTACATCCTTATCTTTAAGGGCATTGTTCTTGTCTTTGGGACATAGTAAGTACTTAAAGCAGATGTACAAATCATGCTCAACAGGCCATGTCAGGCCCATTTGGTAAAACAAGGTCAGAACACATTAGTTTTAACACAAATGGCTTCCGCATGTACTCCAATGCATCCTATTGTTTGTCATTTGTTTATCAGTCTATAGTTTTCTCTTTTTGTACTGTTTTTATCAGGCCTGGGTACCAAGGTTATACTTGTTTTGAAAAAGAATTAGGAAATTTCTGTTCATTTCAATGCACTGGAACTATCTGGACTTTGAAAGTTTGGAAGAATTGTCATACAAAACAATCTAGTCCTGGTGCTTACTTCATGTTGCGGTTTCTTAATAGCTTTCTCTATTTCTTCCATGTAAATAGGCCTATTCAAATTTTCTTTCTCTAATGCAGACAATTTTGGTAATCTATATTTCCCTCAGAAATTATCCATTTTATCTAGGTTTTCAGATTTATTTGCAAAGAAGTTTAAATTTCTAAAATTTCTTCTATTTCAGTGGTTATTTCCTCTTGTCATTTTGAAAATTTTATTTGTGCTCTTTTCTCTTTTTTTCTTGAATAAATTAATTAGTAGTTTGTCTATTTTAATTTTTATCAATAAACTAGGATTTTGATTTATTAAGACTAATTTTTTGTGTGTGTGAGGAAGATCGACCCTGAGCTAACATCTGCCAATCCTCCTCTTTTTGCTGAGGAAGACTGGCCCTGGGCTAACATCCGTGCCCATCTTCCTCTACTTTATATGGGACGCCACCACAGCATGGCTTAACAAGTGGTGCGTCGGTGCACGCCAGGAATCCGAACCGGCGAACCCCAGGCCGTGGCAGCGGAGGGCGCGCACTTAACCACTTGCGCCACCGGGTGGCCCCAAGACTAATATTTTTTATTCTCTACAACGCTAATTTTTCTTTTCCATACTTGTGCTTTCTTTTGGTTTACTTTATTGTACTTTTTCTAGATTTTTTGAAGTGAGAATTTAAATTATTTATTTTCATTGAAAGAGTCTTTGGTGCAAGGCATTTTCCTGTGATCATTTCTTTAAATCAGTTCTATAGCTTCTGATATTTAGTGTTTTCATTATTAAGACTTTTAAGAAGTTCTAAAGTCTCAGTTTGTATTTTCTTTTCAACAAGAGTTGTTTAATAGAAGGTATTTTATTTTCCAGATGGAAAGACTACTTTTCAAAGTAATTTCTGGTTTTATTGCATTGTGATCAGAAAGTGTTTGTAATATTTCTACTTTATAGAACTCACTGATGTTTGCTAATGTTTATTAATATATGATCAATTTTTGTGAATGTTCCATGTGCATTTGCAAAAAGAAGTAATCTGTTACTATTGCAAAGAGAGTGTATTCTCTGTATATCTATGAGATCTACTTTCTTCATTAGGTTGTTTAATTCTTCTATCTCCTTTCTTATTTTTTGACTACTTGATTGAAATTGTGCTGATAATGGTGAGCTAAAGTCTCCTATTGTTAAGGCATTTTAATCCACTTCTCCTCGCATTTCCTGTAGTTTTTGCTTCATAAACACGGTTGCTGTGTAATGTGGTACATACATCTTCTTAGGCATTACATCTCTGATACAGGATTTATGAGAGAGCATACTGATACAGAGAGATTTTAACTTTACTTTTAATTCCTCTTGAGGTAATAGTTTCTTTTGTAGGAAAAATGCTTTGAAAAGCTTGTGGAAATGAGTCCCCTGAGGCTATAAGTCAAGGACCTCTGGTGGAACAATTTGGAATTCACTGGAAAAACCCTACATGGCAAAATCAAACATTTAGGGCATAGAGACAAAATGCAAATTTTCAGTTTGTCTATAATTTTATAATCTTTCCTAGCTCCCATCCATTACTTCTAGGCAACAAATATAACTAAATGTTTACTCTTGTTTACACCAGTCCAATCTGATCTGTTAAGGAGCCCCTTTACATAGTGTTTAGTTTCTCTATTTAGGTGACTTAGAGAGCCAACCCCTCACCATCCTGTTTCTCTCCTTCAGTGGGGGATGGGTGCTTTATGTGACATTGTGGCTTGTGGAGAAAGATGGGGTCCCCAGGCCTCAGCCTCTGTCTTCTCTACTGTTGGGTGATGTCCCTTGTCTGTCAGGTCTCTGAAGTCCTGCTGGCTCCCAACAAGGAAGTCCACAAGCTGGTGTAACCCAGAGCTAATTTCTCAATTCAGGTGGTGCCCTTTGGAGTGCTCCTGGCTGACTTCACCACAACTCGGCTGCTGCTGGTCCAGGATTCCCTGTGGCTGGTCTGGCACCACCTCTCATTCAGTCCCAGAATATCAGCCAGAGAGTTTGTTTGGCTGCATGTCAGAGAAACTTCACTAAAGTGGCTTAACAAACAAGGGATTCAATTTTGATATAACAAGGAAATTACGGGTGGCAAGTCCAGAGCTGATGTAACTGTCCAAAGACCTTGATTTTTTTTTCTCCCTATCTGCTCCACCATTCTTTGCAAGTAACTTTGTTCTCAAAATGGCAAGATGGCTGCTTCACTTTCAACCTCATGTCTGAATTGTAGGCAGAAAGAAGATAGAAACAATAAGGAAGACAGAATGGCACTTAAAATACAAAAGCAAAGCCAACCCAGAAATCCCCACAGGACTTCTGCTTATATCTCTTGGTCATACAGTTACCACAGCTGCAAGAAACACTGTGCAATTTAGTATTTCACATGGGCACGTTGCTTTTGTTAGTGAGGAAGAAGGGGCAAATGGCTAGTAAGCAGATGCCCAGCAGAGTGTGTGCCACATGCAGTGTGGGTGAGTGTGCTCCACACCTCGCTCTGCAGTGACCTCACTCCCACCCCCGTGGGAAATTCCTTTGACTGTCTCCCAACCAAATGTTCATATAATTCTCAACTCTGGTCATTTTATCCACGAACCACGGAAAGGACAAGAAAATAAAACCTCAGGGCTTGAGTCTGGTTCCCAAAATAACAGTGAGGCTTCTAACAGACCAAACAACCTACAGGTAAACTTTGGATAAACGATTAAGAATCAAATACTGGAAAGCACCAGATGACAACCAAAACCAGACAGAAACTGAAGTTGTTTCAATTCTGGGAGCAAGGACTGCATAGGGTGACATCCATGCTTAAAAGGCTTTTCCCCTGAGGGCACTCACCAGACCACACCTCAAGGAATAACTAGAACTTAATTATCTAATAGACTTATTGTTTTCTGAACCTGGAGAGACAATATTTGGGACACACATCTGATTGCTTTATTCTTCTGCCTTCCTCTCTGTTTCCTTTCCCCTCTAAGACGACAGGGTGTCCCCATCTCTTATTATCTGGACTTCTACTGTATAAAATGCTATTGTCTAGTGACTAAACCAGGCCTTGTTATGCATATTGGAGACGAGATAGAATACAGACAATCCATTCTAAAGAAAATACCCAGGCTTACATGGCTGTCATCTTTTTACGAATATCTATCAACATTCTTTTAATATTAGAAACTTATTATTCAGGTTTTTCTCTGTATTTTGTGAAGTATTAGCATACGTCAGAGTCCTGTGGAAGGCTTGTTAAAATACACTTATTGATTCAGTGGCTGTGTGGTGTAGGCTAAGAATCTGCATTCCTAACAAATTCCCAGGCACTGCAGATGCTACTGGTCCAGCACCATCCTTTGAGATTCACTGAACTGGAGAAAATATCCTGTGTTTGACAGTCACTTCAATAATGCTCAAGGCGTTTCCCCGATTCCAAATGTTACCAGCTGGATCTATGGCTCCAAAGACCCTTCTCCACTTGAGGATTCTGAATTAAGAGTATACACATAAAGAACTGAAGCAAATAAGAAAAACTATCATATTTCTACCAAAAATCAAGGTCTCCCTAGTAAAGGTGAAGTGGGGACCAGAGGCCAAAGTTGGATGTCTTCATTTTTCTCCCTGAATGGAAGAGAGCTAGTTGCACATAATGGGGCCACCCAACAACCAGAGAGTTATGATCTGAGAAGATGAAATCAAAAAAGTAAGGCATCACTGGACCTGCCAGAAGGAGAACTTCTTTGGTCAGCCTGTAGAGTGAAACAAGGAACTGAAAGTGCAGGTCATATCTGGTCACAACCGGCCAAAAGGGAGAGAGTACTGTCTGTTTCCTGTTTCCTGTTTGTTTGTGTGGTTTTTTTGGACCATAAAGCTAGGTGCCCTTCTGTTTCTTGTTTTTGAAAAGTAAAAATAATAGTCTGAAGTGGTCTAACTGATGTCAGCCTCTCCTAACATCCTCACATCCCAAAACAGATCAACCCCTCTGCCTCGTGAGATGGAGAGGATTTATGAGGTGGCACTCCAGAGTTCCTCCCTCCTGGGTGCTGGAGGGATGAGCACCTCTTCCTTCCAAGCCGGAGGAATGACAGTCCACTTGGTGTAGAAATGCCAAGGGCTGCCTGTGGGACCCCTTCCTGTAGCTTTCCAATCTCCAATTAAGGTGCTAAAGCCTTAAAAAATGCTCAGTATATGTTGTTAATGTGGAAATCAGCTAAAGAACTGAATTTCAAGTCTATATGAAATGAATTGAGCCAAGTTTCACCAAATCTCCAAAGGGTAGAGTGAAAAAGTACTTAGTGAGAGCCTTGTGTATGCCAGGAACATCGTACACAATGGTGAACAAGGAAGAGTTCACTGGCACCCAGTACTGTGGTGGTATATGTTAGCATATTGAGACCAAAAGTAATTAAAATACAAGATAATAAATCAATACTTTGTCTCAGGCATACCCAGAATCAAATAGGTGTAACTCCTATTTGATGTCTCAGATGAGATAGGAAACATTTCCATAAGAACATCAGATATAAAGTGAAACCTTATGTATGAATTATTCAACTGTGCTGAATCCTCTGTTGTAAACATGGCACCATTGATTGTCCCCCTATGTTATTTGCCTCACAGAGAAGGAGCCTGGAGTGACCCTCTTTATCATCCCTTTCCAGACAGGTCCCGCTTAGAGTCTACCCACAAGGAGTGGCGCTCCTGTGAGATTTGAAATGTGGGCGAGGAGTACCGTTATCTGGCAGCTATTGCAAATAGACAGCAGTGATGTTTCACAGCTGATGGCTCCTGAAAACCACTCAGCTCAGTGCACCCATTAGTTTCCCAGATCCTGGCATTCCCAGCCCTCTCCAGCTTGGACAAGCCTCTCATTCCCTAGACTAAAAGTACATCATATGGACCACCCCTGTGGTTAAGGTAGTGTGCTCCTCTTCAGCAGCTCTTGTTCAAATCCCAGGGTGGACCGACATCCCACTCATCAAGCCATGCTGTGGTGATGTCCTACATACAAAAAAATGGGGGAAGATGGGCACGGATGTCACCCGGGGCCAATCTTCCTCAGAAAAAAGGGAAGATTGCTAACAGAAGTTAGCTCAAGTTCAAGCTTCCTCACCACAAAGAAAAAAAAAGTACATCCTGAAATGTGATTCCCTGGATGTCCCCAAAATGGGTGTGCTTCCTTAGGGTGTCCTGGGCACAGTGGATTACACAACAAAGAATGGAATTCTGGATTCCTGTGTTATGCCTATCCAAACCTTCCTGAGGTAAAAAAAAAAAAGAAAGAAAGAAAGAAAGAAAGAAAACACTATAAAGTAAAGCATCAAATTATATAATTCATATGAACAGAATAAAACAAAACTGAATGCATGTGTGGAGTGGGGTCAGCTTCATGGTGGAGTGAGCTCTCCCCCTTGGACTCTCTCCCCCTAACATACAATAAAGAGGACATTCATATACCAACAGAGGACATTCACACAACACAAAAGACATCTGAGAGACCCACGCAGCCATATATCTGAAAGTGGAGGTGCTGGACCCCCTGGAGGAAGTGGTAGGAGGTAAGGAGAACACCTCTCCTTCCCAAAGGACTGCAAAACTGGGACCAGGAGTGCACAGCTCTCTGAGAGAGAGGGGGAAGAGGTAGTCCTCCACTGGAAGGCTGTCTCTCTCCAAATTATCTCGCAGCCTGTGGGAAGTTCCCATACGGAGGGGACTGAACTGTTGTGGGGGTATCTTCATCAAGCTAGCATCCCAGGAGAGCAGATAGCAAGGGAAGAACAAGAAGCCCCCAGGATCAGGCAGGCAAAAGAAAGAGCCCCTCCCCTCTGGGACAGTGTGGCTCTTGGAGAGAAAAGGGGGAGGGTGGCCCTCCACTGGAAAACTGTTGCTGCGGAGTTCTCTCACAGCCTGTGGGAAACCCCATATGGAAGGGAATGAACTGTTGTGGGGTGCCTTCATCAAGCCAGCACCCCAGAGAGCAGATAGTAAGGGAAGAGCAAGAAGCCCCCGGGATGAGGTGGGTGAAAGATAGAGCCCCTTCCCCGGCCTGGAGCACCACCACTGCCAGTCGGCCAGAGCACATATGGATCACAGTAGGTTCAGAATACATAGCTCTTGACGCCTAACCAGTGGTGGCAGGTAGAAGTTGCAACCAGATATTTTCAGAATGAGGAAAAATAAGCCCATGCCCTTAAGCAGTATACAAAATATATTAAATCTCCAGACCAGAAGGAAAATGACAAGCACACACAATTCAATACTGAAGGCACAGAAATTTATAAACTAAAAGATAAGAATATAAAATAGCTATCATAAAAAACCTCAATGAACTATAAGGAAATACAGATAGACAATTCAATGAAATCAGGAACTTCTTCACAAAAGAGATTGAAACTATAAAGAAAAACCAATTAGAAATGTTGGAGATGAGAAACACAATGAAGGAGAGGAAGAAAAATCTGGAATCTTTAAAGAAAAGGTCTGACAATATGGAGGAAAGAATTAGCAATATTGAGGATAGGAATGCAGAAATGCACTCTCTCCTCCTTCTCTCCTAGGAGGATAAAGAACTAAGACTGAAAAGAAATGAAGAAATTCTCTGAGAAATATCCAACTCCTAATTGCAATTAGGAAATGCAACATAAGGATTATAGATATTCCCGAGAGAGATGGAGGGA
Source organism: Ceratotherium simum simum (assembly GCF_057802395.1). Taxonomy (NCBI): domain Eukaryota; kingdom Metazoa; phylum Chordata; class Mammalia; order Perissodactyla; family Rhinocerotidae; genus Ceratotherium; species Ceratotherium simum. The sequence continues at coordinate 103,776,094 of NC_141900.1, forward strand.
AAAAGGAGCAGGGAGATTTTCAAAGAAATAAAAGCTGAGAAATTCCCAAACTTGGGGAAGGAACTGGGAATACAAGTGTATTAAATCAATAGATCTCCTAAATATATCAACATGAAAAGACACTCTCTAAGGCTTATCGTAGTAAAGCTGTCAAAAGTCAATGATAAAGAAAAAATATGAAGGGCAGCAAGACAAAAAAAATAACATACATAGGAATTCCTATCAGACTGTCAGCTGATTTCTCAGCAGAAACATCACAGGATAGGAGAGAGTGGAATGATATGTTCAAAATTCTGAAAGACAAAAACTTTCAGCCAAGAATACTGTATCCAGTGAAAATATCCTTCAGATATGATGCAGAAATAATAGCTATCTCAGATAAACAAAAGCTAAGGGAGTTCATTGCCACGAGACCCCCCACTACAAGAAGTGCTCAAGAAGGCCCTCATGCCTAAAAAAAAAGGAGAGAGAAAGGGGATATGAAGCTTTGAGTAAGGAGAAAAATAGGCAGACAAAATCAGAAAAATTGCAGCTCTCTATCAGAATAGGTTAGCAAACACTTAATTATAACATCAAATATTAAGGAAAGGAAAACACCAAAAATAAATATAACCTCATCACTTTAAACACAAACTCACAAAACAAGATGGAATAAGTTGTGACAATAATAACTTAGAAGAGGAAGAGGAAAGGATTGGAATTGACTTAGTCTAAGGAAATAAGAGCCCATCAGAAAATGGACTATCTCATCTATGAGATTTTTTATGCAAACCTCATGGTAACCACTAAACAAATAATCAGAACAGAGACATATATGATAAATAAAGATAAAACTAAGAAAACCATCATAGAGAACTACCAAACTGAAACACACAAGGCAAGAAACAAAGGAAATGCAGAAGAACTGAAAATGAGCAATAAAAAATAGCAACATTAGCCCTCATATGTCATAATCACTCTAAATGTAAATATATTGAATTCGCCAATAAAAAGGCACAGAGTAGCAGGATGGATTTAAAAACAAGATCTAATGATGTGCTGCCTAGAGGAAACACATCTCAGCTCTAAAGACAAACACAGGCTCAGAGTGAGAGGATGGAAGACAATACTCCAAGCTAATGGCAAAGAAAAGAAAGCAGGTGTTGCCATACTTATATCAGACAAAGTAGACTTCAAGATAAAACAGGTAATGAGAGACAAAGAGGGACAATATATAATGATAAAAGGGACACTCCACCAAGAAGATATATCACTTATAAATATATATGCACCCAACACAGGAGCACCAAAATACATAAAGCAATTATTAACAAACCTAAAAGGAGATACTGACAACAACACAATAATAGTAGGGGATCTTAACACCCCACTTACATCAATGGATAGATCGTCCAGACAGAACGTCAATAAGGAGACAGTGGACTTAAATGAAAAACTAGACAAGATGAGCTTAATAGACATATAGAGAGCACTCCATCCAAACATAGTGGATTACACATTCTTCTCAAGAGTGTATGGAACATTCTCAAGGATACATGATATGTTGGGAAACAAGACAAGCCCCTGTAAATTTAAGAAGATAGAAATCATAACAAGCATCTTTTCTGACCATAATGCTATGAAACTAGAAATCAACCACAAGAAAAGAACTGGGAAAGTGTCAAAGATGTGGAGACTAAACAACATGCTACTGAACAATCAATGGATCATCAGAGAAATTAAAGGAGATATCAAAAAATATCTGGAGACAAATTAAAATGAAAATACACCACATCAACTCACACGGACAAGCAAAACTGGTCCTAAGAGGGAAACTCTTAGCAATACAGGCCCACCTTAACAAACAAAAAAAATCCCAAATAAGCAACCTTAAATTGCACCTAAAAGAATTAGAAAAAGAACAAACAAAGCCCAAAGTCAGCAGAAGGAGGGAAATAATAAAAATTAGAGCAGAAATAAGTGAAATTGAAACCAAAAATCAGTAGAAAGGATCAATGAAACAAAGAGCTGGTTCTTTGAGAAAATAAACAAAATTGACAATGATTTAGCCAGATTCACTAATAAAAGAGAGAGAAGGCTCAAATAAATAAAATTAGAAATGAAAGAGGAGAAATGACAACGGATACAACAGAAATACAAAGGATTGTAAGAGAATACTATGAAAAACTATATGCCAACAAATTGGACAATCTAGAAGAAATGGATAAATTCTTAGATTCATACAATCTCCCAAAACGGAATCAAGAAGAAATAGAGACTATGAATAGATCAATCACAAGTAAAGAGATGAAACAGTAATCAAAAACCTTCCAAAAAATAAAAGTCCAGGACCAGATGGCTTCTCTGAGAATTTTACCAATCAAAGAAGATTTAATACCTATCCTTCTCAAACTATTCCAAAAAATAGAGGAAGATGGAACATTTCCTAACACATTCTACAAGGCCAACATCACCCTGATCCCAAAGCCAGACACGGACAATACAAAAAAGGAAAATTACAGGCCACTATCACTGATGAACATGGATGCAAAAATCCTCAACAAAATATTGGCAAACCAAATACAGCAATACATAAAAAAGATCATACACCGTGATCAAGTGAGAATTATACCAGGGACACAAAGATGGTTCAATATCCGCAAATCAATGTGATGGACCACATTAACAGAACAAGGAATAAAAACCACATGGTCTTCTCAATAGATGCAGAGAAAGCATTTGACAAGATCCAACATCGATTTATGCTAAAAACTCTCAGCAAAATGGATATAGAAGGAAAGTACCTTAACATAATAAAGACCATAGATGACAAACCCACAGCCAACATCATAATCAATGGGGAAAAACCAAAGCCATTCCTCTGAGAACAGGAACAAGACACGCGGCCCACCTCTCACCACTCTTATTCAACATAGTACTGGAGGTTTCAGCCAGAGAAATTAGGCAAGAAAAAGGAATAAAGGAATCCAAATAGGCAACGAAGAAGTGAAACTCTCACTGTTTGCACATGACGTGATTTTATATATAGAAAACCCTAAAGAATCCATTGGAAAACTATTAGAAATAATCAACAACAACAGAAAAGTTGCAGGGTACAAAATCAATTTACAAAAATCAGTTGCATTCCTACACTCTAATAACGAACTAATAGAAAGAGAACTCAAGAAGACAATGCCATTTGCAATCGCAACAAAAAGAATAAAATATCTAGGAATAAATTTAATGGAGGAGATGAAAGACCTATACACTGAAAACTATAACACATTATTGAAAGAAATCAATGATGACATGAAGAAATAGAAAGATATCCCATGCACATAGATTGGAAGAATAAACATAGTTAAAATGTCCATACTACCTAAAGCAATCTACAGATTCAATGCAATCCCAATCAGAATCCCAATGACATTCTTCATGGAAATAGAACAAAGAATCCTAAAATTCATATGGGGAAACAAAAGACCCTGAATAGCTACAGCAATCCTGAGAAAAAAGAAGAAAGCTGGAAGCATCACAATCCCTGACCTGAAAATATACTACAAAGCTACAGTAATCAAAACAACATGGTACTGGTACAAAAACAGACACACAGATCAATGGAACAGAATTGAAAGCCCAGAAATAAACCCCCACATCTACGGACAGATAATCTTCAACAAAAGAGCTAAGAGCATACAATGGAGAAAGGAAAATCTCTTCAATAAATGGTGCTGGGAAAACTGGACAGCCACATGCTAAAGAATGAAAGTGGACTATTTTCTTTCACTATACATGAAAATTAACTCAAAATGGATCAAAGACTTAAAGGTAAGACCTGAAACTATAAACTCCTGGAAGAAAACATAGGCAGTACACTCTTTGACGTCGGTCATAGAGGGATCTTTTCGAATTCCATGTCTACTCAGACAAGAGAAACAAAAGCAAAAAATGAACAAATGGGACTTCATCAGACTATAAAGCTTCTGCAAGGCAAACGAAACTAGGATCAAAATGAAAAGACAACCCACCAGCTGGGAGAAAATATTTGCAAATCATATATCCAGCAAGGGGTTAATCTCCATAATATATAAAGAACTCCCACAACCGAAGAACAAAAAAAAAACCCAATCAAAAAACAGGCAGAGGATATGAACAGATATTTTTCCAAGGAAGATATACACATGGCCAATAGGCAAATGAAAAGATGTTCAACGTCACTAATCATCAGGGAAATGTAAATCAAAACTACACTAAGACATCACCTTACACCCATTAGAATGGCTATAATCACCAAGATGAAAAATAACAAATGCTGGAGAGGTTGTGGAGAAATTGGAAACCTAATCCACTACTGGTGGGGATGCAAACTGGTGCAGCCTCTTTGGAAAAAAGTGTGGAGATACCTCAAAAATTAAAAATAGAAATACATTATGATCCAGCTATCCCACTACTGGGTATTTATCCAAAGAACCTGAAATCAACAATCCAAAGAGGCTTAAGCACCGCTATGTTCATTGCAGCTTTATTCACTATAGCCAAGAAGTGGAAACAAACCAAGTGTTCCTTGACTGATGATTGGATAAAGAAGATATGGTGTACATATGTATATACAATGGAATACTACTCAGCTATAAAAACAGACAAAAGCGGGGACTGCCCCGTGGCTTAGCAGTTAGGTGCACGTGCTCCACTACTGGCGGCCCGGGTTTGGATCCCAGGCGCACACCAATACACTGCTTGTCTGGCCATGCTGAGGCAGCGTCCCACATACAGCAACTAGAAGGATGTGCAACTACCACATACAACTATCTACTGGGGCTTTGGGGAGTAAAAAGGGAAAAAACAAAGGAGGAGGATTGGCAATAGATCTTAGGTCAGGGCCAGTCTTCCTCAGCAAAAAGAGGAGGATTGGCATGGATGTTATCTCAGAGCTGATCTTCCTCACACACACAAAAAAAAGACAAAATCATCCCATTTGCAACAACACGGATGGACCTGGAGGGTATTATGTTAAGCGAAATAAGCCAGACAGGGAAAGACAAACACCACATGATTTCACACATATGTGAAAGATAAACTAACACATGGACAGAGGGAACAGTTTGGTGGTTACCAGGGGGAAGGGGGTTGGGGGGTGGGCACAAGGGGTGAAGGGATGCATTTATTTGATGACTGACAAACAATAACGTACAACTAAAATTTCACAATTTTATAAACTATTATGACACCAATAAAGATGAAAAAAAAATACATCCTAGTTGTAATATCTAGATTGGCTTCATATTTCCTAATTAAGTACTCTGTATAACTGAGGGAGAGTAAATGTTTCTGGAAACAATTGAGGCAAGATCCAGAAGAGGAATCCAGAAGAGGAAACGAGCATGGTCCAGTAATTCTGGGGCATAGAGTATGAGAGTGAGACTGGAGTCTTATGCAGATGCTTCCATCACACGGGTTTGTGCCAAATTCCTATTACAATTCTCATCTGACAGTTTTAAAAGATTTAAAAGTATCTATACCACTAATTTGATTGTTTTGCCCTGAGTTTACTCTTCATAGCTTTGGGAATACTTTCAGGCATACTCAAAGTATTACTTGGGCAGTGTCTTATAGCACACTTCCCATATGGCTCTAAAGAAAAATATTTGCAGATTTTCACATTTTAAATCAACTAATCTTTGATGTTATTACAAAGGTCTTGTCTTCTACGGGCAATTGTTTGGTGCCTTAATGGAAGGTCTTTCACGTTTTGTGGACTTTCAAATGCTTAGTCTTAAAATTTTCCAACAAAAGTTTCCATAACCCAAGTAATCATTTCTTTTACCATCTCTCCAACTAAAAATGTCTTGCTTTTTTGTGCAATAATCCAAGCTCTTTTATAGCTGATCCAAGTTACAAGCTCAGATCCTGTTAAAAACTGTTTAGAATTTTTTGTTTACATTTAATTCTCACTCCAATTACTAGTTTTGTCAATTCTGTTTTTGACTGTTGAGATGAAACGTTTGATCAAATTCCCTAGGTACTTGCTGAAAATGTATCTAATAGTAGTTTTTTTTTTTGGTTTTGCTGCACTGCAGCAAACGGCGATTGTGATTCGTCCTGGATTTTGTGACGTATCTTCTTACATTCTCTTTTTCTCTTCCCTGTTCTAGTAAATCGTACATGCTCGTCATCTCCGGTCATTCTGCCTCAGTATCATGCCTTCATTTCAAAGTTGAAAATTTGTCCATGCTTATTTTTAAACTAAAAATTAATTTAATTATATTATAAATAAGATAATCAGTATTTAAATTTGATTACTGATTACAATGCAGATAGGTGTTACTGTAAGTCACGCAGTCTACATAAAGTATTCAAATACAAGTATTACATCAGTGTGCAAAAAAGATTATTCAAACAGAATCAATCCATTGACGTTGACTCAATCAATGACATGTTTCTGTGTAATACTAGAAACAAGGCACGGGACTGACATTTGCATTACAATACAGCAGTAACATGTGGTCAACAGAGTGAAATGTATTTCTACCAAAAGGGCAAAGCTGTCTTTCATGGTAAAATATTTTACACTGCTTCAGTTTTTTAATTCAAACTAAAACTAATTATGATTTAAAAAAATTGAAAATTCAGTTTCTCAGGTACACCAGCTACATTTCCAGTGCTCGATAGCCACATGTGGCTAGTGGCTAGCATGTTGGATACTGCACAGTGGTGAGAGCAGCCATATTTCTGTTGTTCCTAATTAATGGAAAGGGTTTCAACCCTTCACGATTGAGTATGATGTTAGCTATGGGCTTGTCATATGTGGCCTTTATTATGTAGAGGTAAGTTCCTTTTATACTCACTTTGTTGGGAGTTTCTATTATGAAAGGATGCTGTACTTTTGTCTAATGCTTTTTCTGCATCTATTAGGTTGATCATATGATTTTTATCTTTTGTTCTATTAATTTGGTGTATCACATTGATTGATTTGCTTATGTTGAACCATTCTTGTATCCCAGGGATAAATCCTACTTGATCGTGGAGTATGACCCTTTTACTGTACTGTTGAATTCGATTTGCTAATATTTATTGAGGATTTTTGTGTCTATATTCATCAGGGATATTGGCTTGCAGTTTTCTTTTCCTGTAGTGTCCTTCTATGGTTTTGATATCAGGGTTATTCTGGTCTCATCAAATGAGTTTGGAAGTGTTTCCTCCTCTTCAATTTTTGGAAGAGGTTGAGGAGGATTGGTATTAATGCTTTTTTAAATGTTTGCTAGAATTCACCAGTGAAGCTATATGGCATGGGCTTTTCTTTGTTGAGAAGTTTTTGATGACTGCTTCAATCTCCTTACTCATCATTGGTCTGTTCAGATTTTCTGTTTCTTTATGATTCAGTCTTGGTAGGTTGTATGTTTCTAGGAATTTATCCATTTTTTCTAGTTTATCCATTTGTTGACACATAATTTTCACAGTAGCCTCTGATGTTCCTTTGTATTTCTGTGGTATCAGTTGTAGTGTCTCTTCTTCCATTTCTAATTTTATTTATTTGAGCCTTCTCTTCTTTTTTTAAAATTAGTCTAGCTAAAGGCTTGTCAATTTTGCTCATCCTTTCAAAAAACCAGCATTTAATTTTGTTGATTTTCTGTTTTTCTGCTCTCTATTTTTGCTGTGATCTTTGTTATTTCCTTCCCTCTGCTAACTGTGGACTTAATTTGTTCTTCTTTTCCTGGTTCCTTGAGGTGTAAAGTTAAGTTGCTTATTTGAGAGCTTTCTCTCTTTTTTTTTTAATGTATGCATTTATCACTATAGCCTTCTCTTTTACAATTACCTTTGCTGCATTACATAAGTTTTGGTATGTTGTATTTCCATTTATGTTTATTTCAAAATATTTTTTGATTTCCCTTTTGACTTCTTCCTTGTTCTATTGGTTGTTCAGGAGTGTACTGCTTAGTTTCCTTGTTTTTGTGATTTTTCCAGTTTTCCTGATGTTACTGATTTTTAGTTTCATACTATTGTGGTCAGAAAAGATCCTTACTGTGTTTTCCATCTTTTAAAAATTTGCTAAGACTTGTCTTGTGACCTAAGATAGGATCCATTATGGAGAATGTTTCATGTGTGCTTGAAAAGAATGTGTTTTCTGTTGTTTTTTACAATAGCCAAGAGCTGGAAACAACCTAAATGTCTATTGGCATATACATCTGTATATCTTCTTTGACAAATGTCTGTTCATAGCCTCTGCCCATTTTTTCATTGGGTATTTAGGTTTTGTGTTGTTGAGTTGTATGAGTTCTTTATATATTTTGAAAATTAACCCCTTGTTGGATATATGATTTGTACATATTTTCTCCCAGTTGGTAGGTTGTCTTTTTGTTTTGTCGATGGTTTCTTTTGCTGTGCAGAAACTTTTTAGTCTGATGTAGTCCCATTTGTTTATTTTTTCTTTTGTTTCCCTTGCTTTATTAGACATGATATTCAAAAAGATACTGCTAAGATTGATGTCAGAGAGTATACTGCCTGTATTTTCTTCTAAGAGTTTTATGGTTTCAGGTCTCACATTCAAGTCTATAATCTCTTTTGAGTTAATTTTTGTGTATGGTGTAAGATAATGGTATACTTTTATTCTTTCACATGTGACTGTCCAATTTTCCCCACACCATTTATTGCTAGACTTTCCTTTCTCCATTGTATGTTCTTGGCACCTTTGTCAAAGATTAGCTGTCCATAGATGTGCGGTTTTGTTTCTGGGCATTCAGTTCTATTCCATTGATCTATGTGTCTGTTTTTGTGCCAGTTCCGTGCTGTTTTTATTACTATAGCATTGTAGTGTTATTTGAATTCGGGGAGTGTGATACCTCCAACTTTGTTCTTTTTTATCAGGATTGTTTTGGTTATTTAGGGCCTTTTGTTGTTCTACATAAATTTTAGGATTCTTTGTTCTATTTCTGTGAAGAATGTCGTTGCGATTTTGATTGGACTGAATCTGTAGATTGCTTTAGGTAATGTGGACGTCTTAACTATGTTTATTCTTCCAATCCATGAACACAGAATATCTTTCCATTTCTTTATGTCTTCTTCGATTCAGTCTCATAATCTTTCGTCCAATTTTTACAATGGGTTGTTGGTCTTTTACCTTTCAATTTCCTAGGAACTCTACATATTAGAAAGATTAGACATTTATCTATTATATGAGTTACAAATATTATTTTCTAGCTTGTCATTCATATTTTACTTTGTTTTTATGTAGACGTGTATCACTATTATGTAGGCAAATTAATCAATAAAATTTATTTGTGTACTCTGGCTTTTGATTCATAGTTAGAAAGACCTTCCATATGTGTAGAGTATAGTGGAATACTTTTCTGTTTCCTTCTCAGACTTTTTTTATTTCCCTTTTGCTAATATTTATTTTTTTATTGATGTTTTAATAGTTTTTAACATTGTGAAATTTTGGGTTGTACATTTTTGTTTGTCCATCACCATATATATGACTCCTTCACCCCTTGTGCCCACCCCCACCCCCATTGCCCCTGGTAAGATTTAAATCTTTAATTCATTTGTAATTTATCCTGGTGTTTATCAAGCATTTATTCTGCCTTTATTACATAAACTGTACTTCAGGTTACTAAATAAGTGAAGAGAGAAAGAATACCCTAATAGAAATACTCTAGTCACTAAATGAAAACGAAATGTTAGAATTCAATGTCACCATTTTGCAATACCTATTAGGTAGTGGATCTATACAATGATCATCAATGACTGCTAACATAAAAAGGGGCCCCTGGTGGAAATATAGAATATCATCTGTGAGTAAAATTGTCAAAGAAAAATTAAACTTGATTCTCATCCATCTGATCAAACCATCCACAACCAACTTATTTTGTGAAAATGTATGAGACAGAGGAACATATTAAATGATATCATGAGGATGCACGCAGCAAAATCCAGAATGTGGGAAAATCAATAGTACAAATGTCTAATGTCTTTGACAAATACTTCACAAGAAAAGAAAAAGGAATTCTTTTTCTGGTCATAGTGGAGTAGCTAGGATTGTTACTTAGTTCCTTCCATAAACAATCAGAAAACTAGATACACATATATAGTTTAGCAGGTACATATATATGTACCTGTTTCCAGACATTTAACAACAGGCTGCTCAGGATTGATCCACAAGACAGGTCAGGTGGATGGAAAATAAAAGCGGATGACAATTGGGATCTCCACAAAGAAATGAAAGACCAAAAATAGTAAATATGTGGATAAATATAAAAGATTATTTTTGTAATTTAAAAATTTTTTCAGGGGCTGGCCCGGTGGCACGAGCAGTTAAGTTCGCACGCTCAGCTGCGGCAGCCCGGGGTTCGCAGGTTCAGATCCCGGGCGTGCACCGATGCACCACTTGTCAAGCCATGCTGTGGCGGCGTCCCATATAAAGTAGAGGAAGATGGGCACGGATGTTAGCTCAGGGCCAATCTTCCTCAGCAAAAAAAAAAAAAAAAAAAGAGGAGGATTGGCATCAGCTGTTAGCTCAGAGCTGATCTTCCTCAAAAAAAAAAATTTTTTTTCAAAAGATAATTGACTCTTGAAAGCAAAATAACAATATACTGTTGAGTTTCTATTTTATGTGAATGTAAAATGTGTAACAACAATAATGCAGAAGATAGGATGGAGGAAGTAGAAGTATAAAGTTATGAAGATCTCACCGTATATGTGAAGCGATATAATATTCAGTGAAGGTAGAACATGATAAGGTAAAACTGCTTATTGTAAATTGTGGAGCAACCACTAAGAAAATAAAATGAGGTACAGCTAATAAAACAATAGGGGAAATAAAATAGAATTTTTAAAATTCACTAGAAGAAAAGCAGAAAAAACAACAGATGAAACAAATAGCAAGATGAATTTAAACATAACAATATATTAGACATAAATTGTCTAAATTCTCCAATTATAAGATAGTCAGATTGGATAAAAAAGCAAGACCCAAATGTATGCTATCTAAAGGAATTCCCACTGTAATATGAAGACACAGATTAAAGTAGGAGAATGAAAAAGATATACCATACAGAGATTAAGCATCTGAAACCTGCAGTGGCTGTATTAATATCAGACAAAGTAGGCTTCAGAACAAGACCATCTCTGGGCCGGCCCCGTGGCTTAGCAGTTAAGTGCGCGAGCTCTGCTGTTGGTGGCCGGGGCCCGGATCCCGGGCGTGCACCGAGGCACCGCTTCTCCAGCCATGCTGAGGCCACATCCCACATACACCAACTAGAAGGATGTGCAGCTATGACATACAGCTATCTACTGGGGCTTTGGGGGAAAAATAAATAAATAAAAATTATCAAAAAAAAAGGACTTTTTATAATGATAAATAGGTTAATTCATCAACAAGACAAAATAATGTTGAATATGCATCACCTCATATTTAACAGACCTTCAAAAAAAACAAGAGAACTTCAAAATTCAAGAAGCAAAAACTGACAGAAATGAATGCAGAAATAGACAAATTCACAGTTACAGTTGGAGATTTCAACACTCCTTTCTCAATAATGTATATTATTTCCTTTTTCTCTTAAGATTGACCACAGAAAAGGGAAGAGAAATTGTGTTTCATAATTCAGATTTCTTCCCACCAAACTCTGACTTGTGGTTTCATTTCCACGTTTCACACAATCTTATCATTGAGTGGGTGGGGTAGGGTCTGAAGAGGTGCATGGAGGGACAGAAAGAGGATAAACTATAAGACGTAGATTATGGTTCCAGATCCCGCACAGGGGGTGGCTTGGAATATGCCACCTGAGTTTTCTGGGCCTCAGTTTCTTCCTTTGCCAGAAAAAGACAGCAGTCTCCCCCTTGTCTGACAGTAAAGCTGGAGTCCCTGAAACCACTTCGAGTGGACGGAGGAGGACGCTGATCGCAGTGCCTCAAGGATGTGACCCAAGGTGTTACCAGTGTTCTGTGAGGCCAATGCTCAGCATAGCCTGGAAGATGTCTACCCTTGACCAGGCAGCTGCTCTCAGGATTTTCACCAAGAGGCTAAATTATGCTAGTTGCAGCTGACCATGCCCTCAGGGTTAGCTATGCCATGACTGGTGGGCAGAGTCTGGCCACGGGTGAGTAGAGACAGAATTTGTCCATTCTTGAGTAAAGTCATCTGCACTCAAAGTGGAAGAGGAGTGGGGGAGTGGTGGGATCAGGAGACAGATGTGTGGTAGGGAGAATATGATCCTCTCCTCTCGTAAACAACAAAGGAGATTGGCTTCAGCAATGGGTAGAAACAAAGGAGAAATAGTCATTTACCTCTTACTTTGCCAGCCTTCCATGACCGTGTCATGAATGTTTTCCAAGACCAGAAAAGCCCCTTTACAGACTTAGAATTTGATAGTGGAGGCCCATCAACAAGACCTTAGATTCTGATGATCGTTTGGGAGTCAGGATGCTGCTGATAGGGCAGTGGAGAAGAAATTTCAGGTGTCTTTCTGTTATTGATTTCTAGCTTCATTCCATTGTGGGCAGAGAACATACTCTGCCCAATTTCAATTCTGTTACACGTGTTGTGGTTTGTTGTAAAGCTCAGGATATGGTCTATCTTAGCGTATGTTCCATGTGCACTTGAAAAGAATGTGTCTTCTGTGGTTGTTTGCTGGAGTGTTCTATAAATACCAATTACGTACTGTTTATTGATGTGTTACTGAGTTCTTCTCTATCCTTGCTCATTCTCTATGTATGTGTGTTCTATCAATTGTTGAGAGAGAAGCGTGAAGTCTCTAACTGTAATTGTGGATTTGTCTATTTCTCCTTTCAGTTCTATCACTTATTTTCAATCTCTGTTGTTCAGGAACACACATTTAGGCTTGCTTTGTCTTCTTGGTGGATTGACCATTATATCACTATATAATATCTCTCTCTGAATCTGGTATTTTTCTTTGTTCTGAAGTCTACATTATTTAATATTAATATAGCCATTCCTTCTTTCCTTTCCATGATTAATATTTGCACTATTTATCTCTTTCCATCCTTTTATTTTCAACCTGTTTCTACTATAACATTTAAAATAATTTTCTTGTAAGCAGCATATAGTCATCATGTGTTTTAATCCATTCTGCCAATCTATGTCTTTTAATTGATGTGTTTAGATCCCTTACATTTAATATAATTATTGAGATGTTAGGACATCCATCTGCCCTTTTCTTTTGTTTTTATCTTTGTTCTCTCTGGTTTTCATTTCTCTATTTTCCTTTCTATATTCCTGTGTGTTACTTGAACAACTTTTAGAATTGTATTTTGATTTATATATAGTGTTTTTAAAATGTGCCTTTCTCTATGACGTTTTAGTGGCTGCTTTAGGTATTAAAGTATATGTACACAACTTACCACAGTCCACTGGTGTTATCATTTCACCAGTTTGAGTGACATATACAAACTTTACCTCCCCTTACATCCCTTAACCTCCCTTGTTTACAATATATTGTCTTAAATTTATTTCCTCTACATAAATCTAGAACCACATCGGACAGTGTTATAATATTTTCTTTAACCGTCAAACATAGTTTAGAAAACTCAGGAGGAGAAGGAAAATCTGTCTACCCATATTTTTGCTACTTTCTTTCTTCCTGGTGTTCAAAGGTTCCTTCTTTTGTTGTTTCCTTTCTGTTTGAGAACTTCCCTTACCCATTGTTTTAGAGTATGCTTGCTGGTGACAAATTACCTTAATTAACTTTCCTTCATCTGAGAATGCCCTGGTTCCCTTTCATTCTTCAAGGATATTTTCTCTGGCTATAGAATTCTGGGTTGACAGCCCTTTTCTTTCAACACTTGAAAAATACGGTCACTTCCTTCTGGCATCCATGGTTTCTGATGAAAAATCTGGAGATGACCCTGTACCACCATGGAGGAAGAACATAATATATCTCTCAAGGGTCTGCCACTTCTATATCCCCTGTCTACACATTGCTAGGACCCAGGCACCCCACTCCCCATCCCACTATGTATTTAGGGTTAGGGAGTATACATTTCCTGGTGCTTCCAAGTTTGTCCTTGTGCATCAGCGACTCTAGGATCACCCTGTGCTTGAATGTCACTCAGCTTCACAGTGGGCCTCAGCTTCCTCCGGTTTTGGTCAGCAGCTGGCCCTCCAGGACCAGTGTCCTCCCTAGGTCATTGCTGCCACCACCATGCCATTCTTAGAGGAGGGTGATGGGAGGGAAGCCTGCGTTCTTCTTACTGCCCTGCCTACCTAGACCTATTATGACCTGCCATTTCATCTCTCGACAACATGTAATTCTGGTGTGTTGACCAGGGTTAACTATAGTGAATCACAACATGGAGGAGGTAGTAGTTTCCTAGGGCTGTGGCAACAAAGTACCACAAACTGGGGGGTTTATAATAACAGAAATTTATTCTCTCACAATTCTGGAGGCCAAAAGACCAAAATAAAGGTGTTAGCAGGGCCATACTCCCTCTGAAGACTGTAGGGGAGGATCCTTTCTTGCCTCTTCCATCTTCTGGTGACTCCACGTTTTCCTTGGCTTGTGGCAGCATAACTCCAATCTCTGCCTCCATCTTCACATGACTGTCTTCCCTCTGTGTACGTGTCTGCGTCCAAATTTCCATCTTCTGATATGGATACCAGTTATAATGGATTAAGGCCCACCCTAATGGCCCTCTCTTAACAATTGAATCTACAGAGACCTTATTTCGAAATAATATCACATTCATCAAATCATGGATACTGGGGGTTAGGACTTCAACATATCTTTTTTAGGGGAACACAATTCAGTAGAGAGGAGGGGAGGAAAGCTTAAAAAGTGAAGCTGAGTATAAATGTTAACAGAGTGCAAGGAACTAAAACTAAAACTCTCTTAAGGACACTCTCATGAGCTCACTCCAGTTTCTGGACATTTCATATAAATGGAATCATATCTTATGTGGTCTTTCATGTCTGGCTTCTTTCACTTAGCATAACGCTTTCAAGGTTCATTCGTGTTGTAGCACCTATCTATACTCCATCTCTTTTTATAGCTAAATAATATTCCATGTAGGATATATGTTATTTTGTTTATCCATTCATCAGTTGATGTACATTTGGGCTGTTTCCACTTTTTTGGCTATTATGAAAAATACTCTTTATTATTCATGTAGAAGTTTTGTACAAACATATGTTTTCAGTTCTCTTGGATATATACCTAAGAGTGGAATTACTAAGTGGTAACTCTAATTTAACTTTTTTGAGGAACTGCCAAAGTTTTCCACAGCAGCTGCAGCATTTTACATCCTGAGCAGCAATGTAAGTGTTCAGTCTCTCCACATCCTCACCAGTATTTGAATTTTGTCTTTCTTTTTTATTTGTTTTTAAGTTATAGCCATCCCAGTGAGGGTGAAATGGTATCTTATTTTGGTTTTGATTTCCATTTTCCTAATGACTAATGATGTTGTGCATCTTTTCATGTGTTTATTGGCCATTTGTACATCTTCTTTGAAGATCTATCTATTCAAATCTTTTGCCCATTTTAAAATCAGGTTATTTCTCTTTTTATTGTGGAGTTATAAGAGTTCTTTATATATTCTTGATACTAGATCTTTATCAGATATACGATTTGCAAAAAATTTCTCCCATTCCGTGGGTTGTCTTTTCACTTTTTTGATGGTGTTCTTTGATGGGCAAAAGTTTTACATTCTGATGAAATCCACTTTATCTATTTTTTTTCAGTTGTTTCTGATTTTGGTGTCATATGTTAGAAACTGTTGCTTAATGCATGGTCATGAAGATTTATACCTATGTTTTCTTATAAGAGTTTTATAGTTTTAACTCTTATATTGAGCTCTTTGATCCATTTTGCATACAGTCATGTGCTGCATAACAACGTTTCGGTCAACAATTGACTGCATATATGACAGTGGTCCCACAAGATTAGAACCATGTAGCCTAGGTGTGTAGCAGGCTATACCATCTAGGTTTGTGTAAGCACACTCTATGATGTTCCCACAACAATGAAATCACCTAACGACTCATTTCTCAGAACGCATCCCCATTGCTAAATGGCCCGTGACTGTACTGATATTTGCACATAGTGTGAGACAGGGATCCAAATTCATCGTTGTGCATGTGGACATCCAGTTGTCCCAGCACTACATGTTGTTTTTATCCATTAATTTGTTTCAGATACTTATCCTTCTACAGATATCCCACATATACATAGACAGCTCCTAACACACTGCCCGCAAACACACGCTCTTCCCTAGTGTGTCCTGGATTGCAGCCTTAATGGGGTGTGCCTGCCCTCTGGGGTCCCTGGAGTGCTCCTTCCCACATTCCCAGCAGCTCAGTCACTGTCCCTTGGGAACTACTTGGGCTCCATTACTCCCCAACTGAAGAGCAAGAACCAAATGTTTCTCCCTATTTGAGTTACAGGTTAAAACCTTCCGTTGCTCACACCAGACACTTTCCTATTCTTTTTTCACATTTGTCTTCACCAGTGACCATCACTTGTCTCATGAGTGAAAATGGCAGAGTTTTTCTCTGTTTGTTCATCACAAGAGTAATTTGAATAGTGAACAAGACCAAAATCATGATTACCCCTCAGGCCTCTGCTGGGATCTGTGCACAATCCCTTAAACCAAAACGACCTGTGCGGCTGAGGAAACTTCAGGTCTCAGCAGTTGGCACTGGGTTTCCTCCTGTTGGTGTTCCCAATGGCTTCCATGCAGGGCTTGTGGGCCCCTCTCTCCAGTATGTGCTCAGCAGATTATTTTCCCTTTCTGTGTGTCTCTTTAGTGATCTGAGAGTAACCTGAGATTCTCTGGCTGTGAAGGCAACGGGCAGAGGATGCTGTAGGGAAGAGATTTGGAATTCCATAGCAGTATCGAAGATGAGCTTGATTGTGTGCGAGGGTGGTGGTGTTGGGGACAAAGCAAGTGTGAGTGGAGAGATGGGGAGGCACAGTTAGGACTGACCACACAGGCTAACCTGGCTCATTTCACCTGGACCAGAGAGCTGACCCTCCCAGATACACATAGGACGTAAGGAGATGTCTCTATACCCCACCATCTTATCACCAGTTCTCAGCCAACACAGACCTGTTTGCCCTTATATTGTCATTGAAATAAAAGAAAAATTTCCAGACTTCTTAAATTCGTTGATCTGTCCCTGAGTTGAAAAGCACATTCTTTCCCTGTGAGTCTGTATGCCCGTGAGAAAACTCCTCTTTGGAAGCAGACTTTCTGCAGGGTCTCAATGGCTCCTAGGCAGTCGAGCCTCTAGTTATACATAGTTTCCTTAGACTTGTGGAATCATCTGCCTTCAAGCTGCGGAGGGGTCGGATGGGGATGCCCGGGGAGACATTCCCCTGCAGGTATAGACCGGCTGTTTTCTCCAATGTGCTCTCTTCGTATGATCACACACCTGTGTGTGTGTGTGTAGTGTGTGTCTGCACGTGGGTGTATGGATTTTGCAGATGGGGTTAGGGATGACAGAGTAGTGTCCTTGTTCAATGGGCACATTAGGCAGATGGACAAACATCCAGAAAGACTGATTTCCTTTGACACAATGTGATGTCCAGTACACTTATTTATTCAAATAAACGAGTATGTCCAGAGGGTCTGTGTTGTCTCTGCCCTTGGTCCTGTGGGGAGTCCAGGGGATGAGAGGACAGGTGCTCCTCATCTGCTTTCAGCAGCAAAGACAATTCCGTGCCAGGGAAGGGCAGCCTGAGGTCAGTGGGAAATAAGCAAAAGCAACAAGAGCTGTTTGGCTTCAGTAGGAAGAGAGCTAAGGGAGGGCCAGGTCACATGGGAAGGTCAGGGGAGGGAGAAGGGACCTGGCAGGACTCTGAAGTTGGTAGATCAGAGGGAGGTGAGGGAGGGAAAGAGCACCTGTGAGCCCTGAAGGGGCAGAACACCAGGCATGAATGTGCTTATCAGTTGGTGGGTCACAGTCCTCTTTGGCGTCTGTCACTTAGAATCCACGTCACCCAAGGCGTCCTGCCGGAACCTGGAGAGCAGCAGGTAGAGCAGGCCCAGGGCCACCAGCAGGGCGGCCACGCCCAGCCTGGCCCGGCTCCAGGGCGCCCTCCTCCACTCCCACAGCGCGGCCAGCAGCCCGCGCCCCCGCCGCCTCTGCAGGCGGGCGGCCACGGTCTCCGCCACCCTGCGGAGCCGCTCCTCGGGGCGCAGCGCCGCCAGCGCCTGCGCCAGGCGGTACACGCCGTTCGTGTAGGGCGCCCGGTGGGCCCCGACCAGCCGCTCCACCAGCGCCATCAGCTCGGCCACCTGGGCCTCCCGCCTCGCCCGGTGGCGCGGTTGTCGGCGCAGGCGCGGCCCCCGCACTCGGCCAGCAGCTCCCGCAGCGCGGTTGTCGGTGCAGCGCACGTAGTCCTGCAGCGAGTCCCCGCCAGGTCCTCCTTCCGCGTGAAGAGCACGACCGTCGCGCGCCATCACGCCGTCGCCGAACATGTCCCTCAGCCGCGCTGCCTGCTGGTCCTGGGCGGTGAAGCGGCCCAGCTGGGTCACCAGGAGCAGGGCGTGGGGCCCGGGGGCCGAGAGCAGGTAGCAGCGGCCTCTCTCCCCGCACCCCGGCTCTGTCTCCGGGTCTTCGGCGCCGAACAGGTCCGGGGTGTCGATGACTTCCACGTGCCCCCCGGCCCCCCTCCCGCTGGCCACGGCGCAGGCTCTGGTCACGG
Organism: Ceratotherium simum simum; assembly: GCF_057802395.1. Classification (NCBI taxonomy): domain Eukaryota; kingdom Metazoa; phylum Chordata; class Mammalia; order Perissodactyla; family Rhinocerotidae; genus Ceratotherium; species Ceratotherium simum. The sequence goes on from NC_141900.1 coordinate 103,794,732, forward strand.
ACGGCTCCGAGCCTGGAGAGGACCCGCCTCTGGCCCAGGATGCTGTTGCCCGTGGCGCTCTTGCCGGCTCCTGTCCTCCCGGCCAGGATGAGCCTCAGCCTGGGCTCCTGCGGGGCCTGCGCGGCGTCTTCGGCACCTGTGCGGACAATTACTCGTGAGCTGCACACCTTAAAGCAACTTAGCCAGCTGAGCTGCATCTGCTGGATGCCTTTAGTGCAAAGGAGAACAATAGTGCCTTCAACCTTTGCTTTTCTAACAAACCTTTACTGAGGAGATCTGGTTGGAGATTTTTGGACTCTGGGGGATCTTAGCCCATCTATTTCTTTCCCCTTTGGCATCACCACCTGCACCTGGAGATTCCCCAACGCCCCCGTGGTGTTCTCTAGAGAATAGCCCTTTATAAATCCAGGCCACGTGGACTGCAGCTGACCTGATCTCCGGTCATCCTCACCGTGCAGAGCTGTTCCACAGGTGACAACCTCAGTGGCCTCTGTGATACTCTCCAGATGCCATCCCATGAGGAAAGGCAGTAGGCCTGGGAATGAAGGGCTGTCCGGAGTCCCAGACACCTGGGTTTGAATTACAGCCCCACCATCTGCCAGGTGTGTGCGCTAGGGAAGCTGCTTAATCTAAGAACTAGACCTGTTCTGCAAAAAAGGAAATAGTAGGTTCTCACAGGGTTGTGAGATGATGAGCTGAGATAATCTTTCTTCTTCCCTCCCTCCCTCTGTCCCTCCGCCTTCCTCTCCTGTCTCTCTTAAAACTGCTGCCTAATAAGGTACTTGTTTTAACCTTCCATCCTGTTCTCTAAGACGTTCTACCTGGTAAATCATGTTCCCTCTAGTCTGGGATCTGATCCCTTCTGCATCCTCCTCTATGGAGATCAGAGTAGATTTATTATCCTCATTTTACACTTTGGGAATGGAGGCACAGACTAGTCAAAGAACTTAATATCTCATAGGAGGGCTGGGGCAGAATTGGGGCTAAGATGGAAATCTCAGGGCTCTTGCTATTTCGCCCCAGTGTCAGGGCACCTCTGGGGCTTGTCTCTGTTCAGTCTGGGGTTAGCTCATCCCTCATTACCCAGAGCTCACCCCTGTGGGCAGGAACACCTTGCGAGCTGTGTTCTTACCATAGGCATTTTCTTCGTCTCTGGCCATCTTCCTTCCTCCCATGCTCACCTGAAAGAGTCCCAAACACCATTTATTATTTCATTTTTTTGTTCATTTACTCATCAAATAGGTGTAACTACCTACAATGTGTCAGGCAGCGTCCAAAGAGCTGGTGACACCACAGTGAGAAAGTCCTGGTTCCCTCGGTCCCTGAACATCTGAATTTAGGGAAGTACGTTGGAAGAGCCTGGTCTGGGGCTGGCATGAGACTGTGAGAACTTGGCTTTGTCATTTCAGGGACTCCAAGTGCAAAAAGCAGAGCAGAGACTATAACACTCACTCTGTGTCAGTGAGGAAGCTGTAGATATTAATTTTCCCAGGTAATCCTTTGTCAGTGACGTAAGTTGTAGATATTAAGTTTTCCCAGGAGATTCAGCAGCCAGGGGAGACTTTGGAAAACCCTGAGGGCCAGAAAATTTGCTCCGTGACTTAAGGAAGCACCTTAGTGTGGTTGGCCTGGGAAACAAACAAGAAGAAAACTGGAATTTTGTTTGTGGAAATTGGAAAACAGAGATATCTGCGAAGCTGACCTGGAGAGCCTCTGACTCTGCTCCCAGAAAGCCGGAGAATTTGGCTCGAAATTTGTCTAAATATGATCCGTGTGCTGGAGAGACTGGGATGCTCCCCTCCAGCTCTTGGTGTTCTTGCCCCAAATCAGAGGCTTCTTGAAGTAAAGTGATGGTACCCAATTCAACCGTCATTTAGTACAGTAACATTCCAGGAGCAAGTTTCCCCTATCACAAGTGCACAGTCTCTGCTCCGTCTGCGTCTCCAGCCTCAGTTCCAACCACTCCCCCGACTCAATCAGCTGCTCCACAAAGAGGGGACTTCAGGGCCTTTCCCAACCCGCCTTCTGCTTTCCCTCCTGTGACCCTTCACCCTCTCCCACAGTCTGTCTGAGTCCTGTCTGTGCTTCACCATCCCTTTCAAATTCTGCCTCTTCCTGTCGTCCACCTGGTTACTGCAGGTGACTGTGTTCCCTCCCGCTGGCTCCACACAAGGGAAAGCAAAGGCAGAGGCTGGCTGAAGAACTTGTCTCTGGCCAAAGGACCTAGATGACAGGTTTGCCAGGTCCCCAAACCAAAGTGCTCGTGTTTCTCCAGTAGGTCCCCTGCCAACCCCCACAAGCCTTCAGCAAAGTTCACCCCACGGGCCTCATGTGATAATTTTCTGTAGAAATCAACAAGCTCCCATAATTGACAGCAGAGCAGAAATGAAGAAACAGCCACAAGATTAGAGCAAAGAACAGAATTTAGCTAAAGCAAGATGTCCTTGTCAAGAACGGAAATGAGAAAGTGCTACAGGGAATTCACAGAACCCTTGGGTAGGGCATTTAGAACTTCCCACGGAGTTTGGATTGGGATTTGAAAAGTTTTTCCAGAGTTCTTAAGAGCTGAAATATGGGGGTGCAAAGGGCGTATTGTTATTGAAGAATGTACAACATGTAGAATCCTATCATCTTAAAACTCCAAGAGATTGGAGTTTGTTTATCTAGTCCAGTCTTGTTTCTTGAACTTGCTATCTTTTGGAATTATCCAGGGGATTCTTTAAAATCAATGTTTCTTAGAGATTTTGATTCCCATATCTGTACTTTTAGAAATAAGTACCCCCCTCCAGTGATTCTAATGCATTCAGTCCATGATCTGAGTTTGTGAATCCCCTATCCTAGCTCATCCGTCATTATACAGATGAGATGAGATGAGACATTGAGGTGGCTCAGCAGCACACAGAGCCCTGGGAGGCTTAGATTGGGGAGCAGATGTGTGGGCACACGGAGGGCAAGTGTCTGAAGACCAGCTTCATAACCTTAGATGTCTCCTATGAGACCCGGTTCTGGACAGTGCTCAGGAAATTGGAGCATTTTAGGAGGATTCAGTTCAGATGTATACAGAATTTCACTTTGTAACTTGTTTGAGTTTAGGTGCGTTTATATTTCCTCAAAAATACTTTTTGTATTCGCTGAATATGCATCTGGGGAGTATTTCTGCCTTCTAAAATATGTTTTGTTCCCTGCAGTAGTTCTAGCAAACACCTTCCTTATTTATTAGGGGAGTAGGGAAGGAGAGAGGATTTGGTAAGACTGTGTGCCCTCCAGAGCTGGAGAAGATGCTTCCCACTTCTCCAGAACTTACTCTATTGGAAACTCAGAACATCCTTAAAAACCTGGAAGTGTGAAGTTACTCTTTCTAGGTGCTGCTCCCCGCCTCGTACCTAGGACAATGTAGGTGCTCCCTCAGCGAGCTCATACAGGCACCAAATTCCTCACAGGTCCTACACCCCGGCCGGCTCCCTTTCCCTTGGGCTCACCTTTCCTGCAGAGTTGGTGACGGGCTCTGAGGCTGGCTCCGAGAAGCCCCTGACCTACTGCTTTCCCTTTGGTGGTGAGTACGCAGGCTGTTTCCTCCCAGCACAAGAGGAAGTCTCACTCCTCTCAGACCTCAGAGCTCAGACAGCTCAGGGAGGGAGGGCCCAGTGGTGGTGACTTAAAGAGACAGAAACATTCACCAATGCGGTCGTGGGTATGTGATGTTTCCACTGAGAAACTCATCCCCTGCTTTGGAATGTGATGATGTTTTCAGAAGGTCCTGTGACGCCAACATCTTGTCCCCAACAGGGTAGGAGATCCCTGTGACACCTCCAGAAGGTCCCTGTGACACCACCATTGTGTCTCCCAAGAGGGGAGAACATTTTAGGTTTCTGAGGCCTGTTCTCACCTCTGCCCTTTGACCACTCATCTTATCTCCTTTTGCTTTTTAGGTCTTTTCCTATGAAATGGCCTCTTGAGGGTCTCCTTCCCCAGGACAGGAATCCTGAGAGGAATCCTTGACTGGACGTCAGTGTGGACAGTGCTACCAGTGCGGCCCTATCTGCCAGGAACATCACGTGCAGATCTCATCATTCTCATGAAAAGGAAGCTTTTCCAGCTGTTAAAAATAGGACAGCAGGTAGAGGATGGAGATTTGTCATACAAGTCTTAGTCTAGCCATTCTGTCGGCATCTCCAACCCACGTTACTGTCTTTCCCCTCAAGAGGGTCATGAGAAAGGTGTGTAAAATGGCCAGTCGCCGTGTGGCGAGAAGCCTACGACAGGATTATGGTGCAATGGACCCTGGGCCTGGTTAGGTCATTAACAATCTATGTGATCTTGCCAAACTCACTTAAACTTTCTGAAATTGACTTTCCTGTATGTAGTGAGGAGATTAACTTAATCTAAAGCTGATTGGCTGGGGTCTGATTTTCACCCATTCTTGCCAGCTCATTGTCTCTAGTGAAGAACCCAACTCTCACTGAACTCCACCTTGTTTTTATTCCCCCAGTTTTATTGAGATATAATTGACATATAACATTGTCTCAGTTTAATGTGTACAACCTGTTGATTTGATACACTTATATACTGCAGAAATGATTACCACCAAAGCATTAGCTAACACCTGCATCACGTCACATAATTACCATTTCTTATTGGTGGTGAGAACATTTAAGATCCACTCTCTTAGCAGCTTTCAAGTATGTAATATAGTAGTATTAACTATAATCACTGTCCGTCCATTAGATCCCCAGAACTTATTCATCTTATAACTGGAAGTTTGTGCTCTTTGACCGACATCTCCCCATTTCCCCACCCCCCCAGCCCCTGGTAACCACCATTCTACTCTCCATTTCTATAAGTTCAGCTTTTTAAAATTCCACATATAAAGGTAATATCATACAGTATTTGTCATTCTCTGTCTGACTTACTTCACTTAGCAAATGTCCTCAAGTTCCATCCATGTTGTTGCAAACAATAAGATGTCCTTCTTTCTCATGGCTGAGTGATAGTCCCATATATATATATATATATATATATATATATATATATATACACACACCACATCATCTTGATCCATTCATCCATACCCATTCTAACAGGTATGGGGTGATATCTCATTGTGGTTTTGATTTGCATTTCTTTGATGATTAGTGATGTTGAGCACCTTTTCACGTATCTGTTGGCCATTTGTATATCTTTGGAAAAATGTCTATTCAGTTCCTCTGCCCATTTTGTAATTGGATTGCTTGTTTTTTTTGCTATTGAGTTTTATGAGTTCCCTGTATGTTTTGGATATTAACCCCTTATCAGATATATTATTTGCAAATATTTTCTCCCATTCCATAGGTTGCCTTTCATTTTGTTGATGGTTTCCTTTGCTGTGCAGAAGCTTTGTAGTTTGATGTAGTCCCACTTGTTTATTTTTGCTTTCGTTGCCTTTCCTTTTGGTGTCAAATCCAAAAAAATTATTGCCAAGACCAATGTCAAGGAATTTACCACCTCTATTTTCTTCTAGGCATTTTATGGTTTCAGGTTGTACGTTCAAGTCTTAATCCATTTTGAGTTGATTTTTGTGTATGGTGTAAAATAGGAGTCTAATTTCATTATTTTGCACGTGGCTATCCAGTTTTCCAAACACCATTTATTGAAGAGGCTATCCATTTCCCATTGTATATATACTTGGCTGGTTTGTTATAAATTAATTGACTATATTTACATGGATTTATTTGTGGGGCCTCTGTTCTGTTCCATTGATCTATGTGTCTGTTTTTATGCCAATATCATGCTATTTTGATTAGTATAGAATTGTAATATAGTTTGAAATCAGGAAGTGTGATGCCTCGAGCTTTGTTCTTTCTTAAGACTGCTTTGGCTACTCAGGATATTTTGAGTCTCCATAGAAATTTTGGGCTTGTTTTTCTATTTCTGTGAAAAATGCCATTGGAATTTAGATTAGGATTGCATTGAATCTATAGACCACTTTGTGTAGTATGGACATTTTCTCAATATTAATTCTTCTAATCTATGAGTACAGAACATCTTTCCATTTATTTGTGTCTTCTTCAGTTTCTTTCATCAATGTCTTATACCTCCTTAGTTAAAAGATAAAATGTACAGGTATTTTATCTCCTTGGTTAAATTTATTCCTAGATATTTTATTCTTTCTGATGATCTTGTAATAGGATTGTTTTCCCAATTTCTCTTCCTGATAAATCATTATTCGTGTATAGAAACACAACTGATCTTTGTATATTGATTTTGTATCCTGCAGCTTTACTGAATTTGCTTATTAGTTCTCACAGTCTTTTGGTGTAGTCTTTAGGATTTTCTATGTATAAAACTGTGTCATCTGCAAATAGAGACAGTTTTACTTCTTCCTTTCTGATTTGGAGATTTTTATTTCTTTTTCTTGTCTAATTACTCTGGCTAGGACTTCTAGTACTATACTGAATGAAAGTGGAAAGAGCAAGCATCCTTGTGTTTTTCTTGATCTTAGAGGAAAAGCTTTCAGCTTTTCACTGTTGAGTATGATGTCAGCTGTGGGCTTGTCGTATATGGCCTTTATTACATTGAGTTATGTTCTCTTTTTACCCAGTTTTTTGAGAGTTTTTATCACGAAAGGATGTTGAAGTTTGTCAGATGCCTTTTCTATACCTATTAATATGATCATCCGATTTTCGTCATTCATTTTGTTAATGTGGTGTATCACATTGGTTGATTTGTGGATGTTGAACCATCGTTGCATCCCTCTCCAACTTGTTTTTGAACAGTGTCTTTGCTTGCCTAATTGACCTAGTTAGAACCGCCTGTAGAAAGTTGAAACAAAATGACAAGAGCAGATATCTTTGTCTTATTACTGATCTTAGCAGGAAAGCTTTCAGCTTTTCATCATTAAGTATGGTACTAGTGGGATTTTCATAGATGCCTTTTACCAGGTTGTGGAAGTTTCTTTCTCTTCCTAGTTTGTTGAGTGTTTTTATTATGAAAGGGTGTCCAATTTTGTCAAATGCTTTTTCTGGGTCTATTGAGATGACCATGTGTTTTTCTCTCCTTTATTTTGTTGATATGGTTTATTACAGTAATTGATTTTTGAATGTTAAACCCACATTGCATTTCTGGGATAAATTTCGCTTGGTCACAGTGTATACTCCTTTTTCTATTGCTGGATTCTCTTTGCTAGTATTTTGTTGGGGATTTTTCCATCTACATTCATAAGATATATTGGTGTATAGTTTTCTTTTATTGTGATGTCTTTTTCTGGTTTGATATCAGGTTAATACTGGCATCATAGAGTGAGTTGGGATGTGTTTTTCCTCTTGTATTTTTTGGAAGAATTTGTGAAGAACTGGTATTAATTCTTCTAAAATGTTTGGTAGAATTCACCAATGAAGCTGTCTGGGCCTGGGTTTTTCTTTGTAGGTAAAAAAAATATTTAGTAGTAATTGAAAATCTCTTAATGTGTCTTAAGTCTATTCAGACTTTCTATTTCTTCTTGAGTCAATTTTGGTAGTTTATTTGAATTTGTCCGTTTCATCTAAGTTATCTAATTATTGGATATAAAATTGTTCATAATATTTCATTATGATTGTTTTATTTCTGTAAGCTCAGTAATAAGATCCCCTCTTTCATTCCTGATTTTAGTAATTTAATTCTTCTCCTTTTTTTTTTGTTTTTGTTTTTGTTTTTGGTCAAACTAGCTAAAGATTTATCCATTTGTTGATCTTTTCAAAGAACCCAGTTTTGGTTTTGTTGGTTTTCTATATTGTTTTTCTATTTTCTAGTTCATTAATTTCTATTCTAATCTTTATTATATCCTTCTTCTGATTGCTTTAGGTTTAGTTTGCTCTTAATTTCTAACTGCCTTAATGTGGAATATTAGGTTATTGGCTTGAGATCTTTCTTCTTTGTTTCATATAGGTATTTACAGCTATAAACTTTCCTCTAAACCTTGCTTTAGCTACACCCCATAAGTTTTGCTCTACACCCTGTAAGTATGCTATGTTGTTTCTTAATTTTCATTTATCTCAAAGAATTTATAATTTTCCTTTTGATTTTTTCTTTGACTCATTGGTTATTTAGGATTGTGTTGTTTAATATCCACATATTACTGAATTTCCCAATTTGTTTTCTGTTACTGATTTCTAATTGCACTCCATTTTGGCTGGAGAACATGCTATGTATGATGTCAAGCCTCTTAAATGTATTTAAGCTTATTATGGCCTTACAAATGATCTCTTTGGGAGAATGTTCCTTGTGCACTTGAAAAGAATGTATATTCTGCCATTGTTGGGTGGAGCGGTCTGGTGTTAAACCTCATTGATTTATAGTGTTGTGGTCACATCTTCTATTTCTTTGTTGACCTTCTGATTAGTTGTTCTATGCATTATTCACAGTGGGATATTGAAGTCTACGACTATTATTGTGGAATTTTCTATCTCCCCTTGACTTCTGTTATTTTTTGCCTGATGTGTTTCAGGGCTCAGTTGTTTACTTCTTGTATGTTTATAATTGTTATATCTTCCAATTCACTGATTCTTTTTTCCACTGGTTCAAATCTACCATCATAGCACCTCTAGTAAAATTTTGATTTCAGTTATACTTTTCACCTCCAGAATTTCTATTTTGTTTATTTAAAAAAAATAGTTTCTATGTCTTCTGTGATGTTCTCTATTTGTTGAGATATTGCCATCATAGCTTTTATTTCTTTAAATGTGCTTTTCTTCAGTTCTTTAAACATATTTATAATTGCTGCTTTGAAACACTGTCTTTAAATCCAATATCTGGGCCCTCTCACGGGCAGTTTCTGTTGCTTTATTTTTTTTCTAGCGTATACATCCCACTTTCCTGTTTCTTTGGCTTAAAGTTTTCGTTTAATTTCACTGGCCATTTTAAGTAATATAGTGTAGCAAGCCTGGATACTGATTCACCTTCTGCTTTTCTAGGGCTTGATTTGCTCCTGTTTGCGTATTTATTTAGTGACTTGGCTAGACTCTTCTAGAGAAGTCTATTTCCCCTGCAGTGTGAAACCTCTGATGTACCTCCTCAGAGGGTGCAGCCTGGAGCATGCACCCAGTCACCTGGGATGACAATAGTTTAAGCGGTTTGTCTTTGACTGTCTCTTTTCCTAATCTCTCTGTTAACCTGTGTGTCTCCATTGGTATTACATATTAGGCTTACTCAGTACCAGTTGGTTGTTCTCTTGTTTTTGACAATGCCCTTGGGCATAAATTGCCCCACAGTCTGATCTAATTAAATTTTACTTCCTTTGCAGGGCTGGTTTTTGTGGCCATTCTTTCAGGTTTTCTCTGATCCTAGAAGGACTCTTCTTACCTGTCTCTTTTCCTGGTTCTCTCTGATAAACTTGTTGGCCTGTGTTTTCTCTTGTGGCTCTCATATTCCTCTAAATTTCTTACCACTAAAATCTTCATTGTTTTCAAGAGTGCCCTTTGACTTAAACTTCCTACACTCTGTTTCAAATAAAGTTATTTCCTTTGGGGAGAGCTTTGGTGTTCTCTGTTGTCATAAACTTCTTTTCTTCCTAAACAAAACCTCTGAGCCACAACTCTGGGCCCAGAGCAGAGGACAGGAGCCTCTGGTCTTCTCAACTTGCCTCTCCCAGCATGGAACCTCCATCATGTGAGGGAGCTGGAGTGTGGGCAGTTAGGGCCTCAGTATTTTTAGCCTGTTGTGCTTAGGGTAGAGACTCTGCCCAATGAATAGAGGATCAGTAGGGTGCTGTTGGCTTCACTTACCAGGAGTTGAGTCTCTGCAACTTAAAATTGGAGGGGATGATAAATGCTGCCAGTCTGCCCCTACTGGTAAGATACTACACTCTTGATGAGTACCTGAGGGGAGAAGGAGCCCCATCTTCAGCCATACCTGCCCAGAGTGGAGTTTCCTTCAAGCTGAGCTGAGAGTGGGTTTGGGAAGGAGGAAGTAGGTCATGGCTCAAGTACCACATAGACTCTCACTGTTCTTACTAAGATTTAGTAGATTTTTAAAAGATAAATGTTTCTTCATTTGCTCTATGACCTTAGGACAACTTGTAGAGGCTTTAATTTTTTTTTAAATAATTTTCAGTTATGGTTATTCCACCAGTAATAAGTCTGCAAGATTCCTTGTGATCGTTTCTGGAAGTGGAAACCCTGTCAGTAGTTTTAGGTTAAACTTTGGCCACATTGCTAGCTCCCCTCTTCTTTTCTTCCTGCCGAGTGCATGGATTTTGTATAGTTTAGTTTTCCTTTCTTGTTGTTCTTTACTGTAGTTGAATGAAACACTGCTAAGTGGGGACCTAGGTGGCAGCTGTCATTGTCTTACAGATTGCTATCTTTAGCTGGAGTTCTTGCTTTTCCACCAAATGCAAATATGTTCTATTTGCAGAGGATAAGAGAAATGTTGGTATCTCCTTATATTTACGAATAGTCATTTATGGCTTTTCACAGCTTAGAAATGAGTCACTTAAATACAATTCTCAAGTTACATTTCTTTATGATAAACAATAGTCAAAAGTATTGAGGCTGCTCAGCTGTTTATTGGCTACTTAGGCTTTGAGAACTTCATTGTTAGAATTTTGAAAGACAGCAACACCCATATGCACCTATGCCAGTTTAGAGCAGAGTTTATTTTGCTTAGCTCACGTCAGTGTCAGAGTGCCAACTATTGTGCCTGCTCTGAATGAGGCCCTGGTGTGGGTTTGGAGATTCACAGGAAAACTCTTCCGCTGCATCCTCAGGCCAGCACCAGCCTGAAGAGGGATCTGAAAAGGAACCTGAGCTTCAGAGTGATCTTCATGGTGAGATTTCTTCTTGGCCCAGCCTTTCTCCTCTCATCCCTTCTGAACTCTTCAGCAGGTACAAATAAGGGGGAGATGGGCCCTGTGACCTGGCCGTTCTAGCCTGTGCCATGACCACAACTCTAAGAGCAGAGTAAGACAGAATCAGGAGGAGGTGAGGCAGGAAATGGCTGTGGCTGAGGCAGGATGCATGTTTTTCTGTGCACAAGTGAATTTACAAAAAATCAGCCTGTTGCTCATTTCTCGAAAATATAGGGGATTATGAGAAACAAAAAAAAATGTCGTGTTGTGATATGCTGAGATACACATTCCAATTGTCCCCTTTATCCCTTGTCAAAGTTTTATTTATAGCATTTATCATTAGCATTAAAGCACTTAAGAACACTCCCTTAATGTGAGGATTGGAGTGAAGCAATAAAAGATGCAAATTGAAACCAAAAGGAAGAAATGAAGACAATAGCAGAAATTGCAAACCTAATTGCAAATCCCAGGAAGAGGGCAAGGTATTGAATGCTATCGGGCAGTTGTGGCAGCCTCTGAATCCTTTCACGGATTCCTCTTCTCCTAGGCAGCATCTTCTTCTACCACTGGTATCACGGAATGGCTAAGAATCCAGGGGACATGCAGGCAAACATTGTGGGTTTTGGAGGGATGGGACTAAAAAGTCTAGGTAGACAAGTAAGGAAGGGAGCCGTGGGTGTGTTGAGAGCAGCAGGAAGCTGTGAGAGAAAAATGCCCGATTCCTTGGTTCTTGCTTTCTTGTCTGTTGGTGCCGAATGGTAAATAAAGCTGACCCTGTCACTGTCTGTAACTATACATTACTCTGATGACCCTAGGGACTCAAACGCCCTGGGAGAAGGGCCTGTACTGATATTGGTCCCTCACACCAGACCCCTTAAGCCAAGAGCCCCAGGACTGGTGCCCACCTTGTGGTCTCCTTTTGAGGACAACTGCTCTCTGCGCCTCTGCTAGAGGTTTATAACTATAACCAACCACATCTGAGGAGTGTGGGTAAGTGAGCCCGGGCTCGTAATTTGTGCCAGTGGGAGAGTCTGGGAATTTGTTCTCATTGGGCGAAGCCTGAATATTATTGTATGATACCGGCCCACTGTAGGCCTCAAACTTCGACAATCTGACACTTCCCTCTCTTCTTATCTGTAAGAGACTGGGGCTCAGAGGGGTTATGGATTTTTTTTCCCCAAAGCCATAGATCTTGATAGTGGCAGGATCAGACCCACACAATTTTCCACTGACTGCACTTCCTCTATTAAAGGGAGACACCCACTGCTTATGTGCTGATATGAGACTCTACTACTGAAGCTCGTAGAACAAAATAAGTGCCATTGGGCCAACAGGACACAAGATGCTGTTAAACTACTCAGACAGAGTAGTAATCCTCTTCTGACATTGTAGCCTAGGGAGAAGGCTCCTGTACATTGAAATGCATTAAAGCTTGTTTTGTCTTATTTTTAAGGGAGAATGCCCTGCTCTAGTTTTTGCTTTGTTTTGTTTTGTTTTATTTTTAGATAAAACAATTCTCTTGTATGAATTGGGTATTGTGTAAGAGCATGAGCTTGACTCTTACTGGTAGGACCGGGGCATGCTTTTAGGCAGAGGTGGTCTTATAACCTACTCAGCTCAGACCATCCTAGCAGTCTACCTGTTCCCTGAAGAGTTCAGGAGGCCTTAATTGTACTCTCAGGACTTAATTTACTTTGTCCCTCTTTAAAAGAAACAATTTTTTGTTTTGGTGTCGTATAAATTGTCAACAAAAACTAAACTCCCCTGAGAATTTAAAAGCTAAATTCTCCTGAGAAAGCCACAATGTCTCTCATCCCTGAGACTTCCATGGTCCATTTGGGCCAGATGTGTGGGTGCAGAATGAGGAAGAACATATTCTAGTACATTTTCACTACTCAGACTGTGTAATGCAGAAGGGAGGATCTTTGAGTTGTTAAGAGGGTAGAACAAAAACAGGCAAGAGAAAAGGTGTAGGAAAAGAGAAAGGTGGTATATTAGATTCCTAGGGCTGCTGTGACAGATCACCACACACTGTGTAGCTTAAAACAACAGAAATGTATTGTCTCCTAGTTCTGGGAGTCCAAAATCAGACCGTCGGCAGAGCCTTGCTCTCTGAAGGCTCTAGGGGAGGATCCTTCCTTGAATCTTCCTAGCTTCTAGTGGTTGCTTGCAATCCTTCGTATTCCTTGTCTTGTAGATGCATGACTCCAATCTCTATCCACTTGCATTTTACTGTAAGTAACCAAGAGAAAGCAGGCTGCACCTTCCACACTTTGCTTGGACACCTCCTCAGCTAAATATTCAAGTTCATGGCTCACAAGCTCTACTTTCCACCCAACAGTAGAACATAATTCAACCAACTTCTCAGCTGCTTTATAGCAAGTATCACCTTTCCTCATGTTCCTCTACCAACAACATGCTCCTCACTTCAGCCTGAGATCTGACCAGAAGGACCTTTAATGTTCATATTTCCACCAATAGTCTATTCAAGGCAATCAATGACTTTTCTATCATGTGCCTCAAAATTCTTCCAGCCTCTGTCCAGTACCTAATTTCAAAACCACTTCCATATTTTAAGTATTCTTTACAGCAGTAACCCAATTCTTGATACCAAAATCTAAATTAGTTTCCCAGGGCTGTTGTACCAAATGACCATAAACTCAGTGGCTTAAATCAACAGATTTATTGTTGCACAGTTATGGAAGCTAGAAGTCCAAAATAAGATGTTTTCAGGGCATGCTCTCTCTGAAGCCTCTGGGGAGGATTCTCCTTTGCCTCTTCCTAGCTTCTGGTGGCTGCAGGCAATCCTGGGCGTTCTTTGACTTGTAGATGCATCACTCCAATCTCTGCCTCTAATGTCACATGGTGTTCTCCTCTGTGTATCTGTGTCCAAATTTCCCTCATTTCATAGTGATACCAGTCATCATATTAGGGTCCACCTTAGTGATCTCATCTTAACCTGATTACATTGCAAAGACCCTATTCCAGATAAGGTCACATTCTCAGGTACCAGAGTTAGGACTTCAAGGTATCTTTGGAGGACACAATGCAACCTACAGCAGGTGGTAAAGTATGCAGTTTGAGGGTGAAATGTGCTGGTATCTTCCTTTCCAGTCCTAGTTGTAGTTAGTAGGTTAAACCCATGTAAATAGTTACCCCATGTCACTGGGAAGACTTCTACTGCCCAGAGCTTAGAGTCCACATTCCTTGGCCTGGTATTCAACAATCATTACACTCTGCCTCAACTTTTCTTTCAAGGCCAATCTTCCTCTACTGCTCTCCTTGAGAAGCAATCTAATTCAGTGTTTCAGTGGAGCTCTGCTTACCTAAATTTCCAGTCATGGTTCCAGTTAATATGTATTTTACACTGTTGTAAGGAATGAAGGAGAAAATGGTATGAATGCCAGTGCCTGGAACACAGTACACCCTTAATAAACGCTGGTAGTGATCTCTCCACTCCAAATTGTTTGCTGTTCTCTGCCTGTGTCCAGTATATTTCCACCTCCAAGGCTTTCTTATGCCATTTCTCCCTCTGTTTGCTGTGAGAGTGCAATTTTCAAAAACACAATTTCATGACTCTTGTGCAAATATAAAATAAACACATGTCAAAGATTTTGCTCAACTCCTTGACTAATGAGAGAATCAGTAAGATATTATAACCGATTCAAAGAGCATTTGAGAATCCAGGATTAGTGTCCAAGACAGTCATAAAATGTAACTTTTCAGTTATACATTCCACCAGATGGAAAATTATTTGCATGTCTATAAGACAAAAATCTGCAAAATACCTCTCTGTCCTTATAGAGTTGTAAAATATCTCAGACGACAGGCAAACCCAGCACTACACAGGAAGAACATCGGTAACCTCTTTTGCCTCTTTCTAAATTTGGATCATTTTAATGGCATTCTTTACCTCGTGATCATAAACAGTCTTTACCAGTTATTGTTGATCCCTAGAAGATTGCTCTTATTATGCATGGCCTCATTATTTACATAGATGCAGGAAGAATTCTAATTAACTGGGTAGGCCTTCATGAATTTGCTCAGTAAATCTAGAGCCTAACAGTATAAAGGAGCTACTAATTCCAAAGAATTGACTTCTCTTGGAAATTTTCAAAAGGAATCTTGAGTGAGACATTTAAAAGCCTCTATTATTTGTTCTTCTATCCCAAGTGTGAGAAACCAAGACCCAAACACTTTCTCCAACAAATTTTGCGTGCTGTACCTGTGACTTTCAGTGAAGTTCCCTCTTCTTGAGGTCTCCACAATTTGCTAAGTTCATGAACTGCCAGGGAGTGGCCTTCCTTACTACCTGAGAGACTGGGATCCTGGAAGCCAGGTGTCATGTTAGTTTTCCTGGGAGGGTTTTATAGGCATTAGCTCCAAATATGACATCCACCACTGCTCCTCAGTAGTGGCCTGGCTGTACTTGAGTAAATGAGGATCACTCTCCAATACCACACTCTATATATGGCCTTGATGCAGAACTGGATTTCCTAATTGTATCTTTGCAAAAAAGAGCATAATTTTTACTGAACCTACACAAATGATTATACTGTCATGAAACATAATAGAGACTCAGTAGAAGTATTTGCTTTTGAATTCTGAGGGTGAGTGAAAATCAGATAACATTTAAAAACAGTTGATACCAGTTTACAAATACGAAGTCTGCTAAATTGTGGATTAAAGACAGTGTATAGTTATATGAAGTTTTCCTCATATATCCATAAAATAGAACATTAAAAATAATACCAACTATATTCCAAACAAATAATCACAATGAAATTTCCTTAATGAGTTCCTTCAGTCCTATGTTATTAATTCTCATTCTGCTGGACCCTGGGTCAGTCATCTGATTTCCTGAATCACATCTACTTCCAGATTGAAATAATCCCGGAAATCCTGGCTCCATTCACCGGTGCAGTCTGAGTGTTGACTAAGTGTTGCCATCTTGCAAACCTGTTCCTAAGAGTCTGCTTTTTGAAGTAACAGTGGTTCAGAGTACCTAGGACAGTTTTTTTGAAGTTTTGAGGCTGTGTTTCTCTGTTGAAGACATAAATTCTGACTGATAGTTTGTAGCAGTCTTCAGGCAAGCAGTAAAAGAAAGCAGAGACCTGTTTGATAATGAGACTGAATGGTTGTAGCTAAGTTATTAGGGTAACCAAAAATATCAGAGTGGAGGAGAGCAAGAGTGTCTCTTGGGGCATGGTCTTTATTTCCTGAGGGTTTGAGCCATGTTTCCCTTGGGGGATCCAGCCCCAAGTACCTGTCTACACCCAGCACTTGTGTCACTTTTGTTACAAGGCCGCCTTCAGCCTGCAAGAGGCAGCCCTTCTTGTGCATTGGGGGAGCCAGAGAGCATTTAAGCAGAGACTTGTGAGTGCAGGGGTATAAATAATCCAGATCCCTTGCCTTGGTAGACAGTCTGTGGAAGTGCTGAATTTTCCTTTTCACGCAGGTACCATTTGGTGGAGGAGTGAAGGAGAGAAACCCGGAAAGCCTGAGCAATACCCAAAGCCAGGTAGTGAACCTGAAGGAGACTGTTAAAAAGTGGAAGCAACTAAGAAATTTTATTTGGCAGCAAGATGGAGGGCTCCAATATCCCTGGCTGCTTTCTTCACCCGTGATCTGCTGACCCTCTTGATGAACGACAAACTGGTCAGGCCCAATGTCTGTCCCTGCATTGACCCTGGCTGAAGGAAGGGGTGTTTCCTGGCAGAAGTTTGTAATTTTTCTTTTTTTAAGGACTTAAGAGGAAAGTGTTTTCAGATGCATAGACAAGGATGAGAAACTGAACCAGAAATCAACAGACTTCTAGAACTTTCGTATCTGCTCGTTAGGTACAGTCATTCTCAGAACTGGAGGGCAAGGCCCTCTGCAGCAGTTAGAAAACATAAAGTAAGGATTTTCCAGCTTTCCACTTCTCCCTGTAGGGCCTTCAGTTCTGTTTATGTATTCAGGGACTGCTATAAACCAAATTGTGTCCCCTGTCCTCAAAATTCAAATGTTGAGACCCTAACCCTCAATGTGATGGTATTTGGAGTTGGGGTGTTTTGGAGGTAATTAGGTTTAGATGAGGTCATGGATGTGGGGCCCTCATGATGGGATTAGTGCCCTTACAAGAAGAGATACCACAGGGCTTGCTTCCTCTCTCCACCATGTGTGGACACAGTGAGAAGGTGGCCATCTGCAAGCCAGGCAGTGAGCCCTCACCAGGGAACTGAATTGGCCAGCACCTTGATCTTGGACTTCCCAGCCTCCAGAATTGTGAGAAATAAATTTCTGTTGTTTAAGCTGCCCGGTCTATGATATTTGGTTATGGCAGTCTCAGCTGACTAAGACCGGCACCTATGGTGTGAAATCCCACAGTAGGTGAGTTAAAGGAGGATGATCTATGACCTAAGACTAGCATCAAGAGTTCTCTTACTACTACTATCTAACAGTTATTGCTCACTTCCTGTAATCTGAGTACCATTCTAACCACTTTATATATACTACTTTATTTAATTTCACAACAACCCTAGGGAGTAGGTGCTCCATCTAAAAGATTAGGAAAGTGAGTTGCACAGAGGTTAACTTACCCAAATGTGGTCGGCTGAATAGTGGCCCCCCAAAAGATAGCCGTGTCTTAATCCCCAGAACCTGTGAGTGTTACCTTCTTGCAAAAGGGCCTTTGCAGATGTGATTAAGTTAATGATTTTGAGATGCAGAGATTGTCCTGGATTATCTGGGTGTGCCCTAGATATAATCACCCAGGTAGTTATGAGAGGGAAGCAAGAAGGTCAGAGGAGGAAGAAAGCAATAAGGTGATGGCCTAATAGATTGGAGTGATGTGACCACAAGCTAAGGAATGCTGGCAGGTTTTAGAAGATGGGCTCTCTCCTAGAGCCCCAGAAAGAACCAGCCCTGCTGATCCCGTAATTTTATCTTCGTAAGGTTAATTTCAGGCTCTTGACCTTCAGAACTGTAAGACAAAAAAATATATACTTTTTTAGGCCAATAAATTTTTGGTAATTTCTTATGGCAGCAATAGGAGACTGATACACAAAGATTACATATTTAATTTGAGGAAGAGCCGGGACAGTGTTAGAGGCCTTTCCTTTCACCTCCTGTTAGTATTTCTGCAATGTCTTAATAAGTTGAGCTTTGAATTTATCTAGATCATAGCACCAGAAAAAGCCCTGAGCTGCACAAGGCAGACTCCCATAGAATGTAAAGAACTATCTTTTAATGACCGAACAACTTTTTGGAAAATTCATTATATCTACGTTGTTATGTGTGTGTGTGACATAAAGAATAAAGAGAAAATGTAAAAAGGAAGCTGTGGCTATCTCCACATTCATCTCTTTTCTTCCGACTATGTGGAAGGAGCAGCGTCCTAGGTGAAGGGGGAAACTTCATGGAGTTGCAGGTGGGGACCAGCAGCAGAGAGTCAGGTGGCTCCCAGCAGAGCTGGAAGTGGAAAGGAGCTCTTAACAATGAGGAGCATGGCCAAGTGAACAATACAGGAGACATATGAGCAACCTTGCTCCTATCACAATTCTCCCAGAGGGAGATTACTCCTAAGTTAGGGTTCAGGATGGGACTGATATGTGCCAGATGCTCCCTCTTGGCCACTGGCCTCAAGGGTCTTACCATTTGAGACCCACTTCCTATTCCCTATAGCATCTATGGATCCCTCCCAACTACTTCTCTCTTCCTTTTCAGGAACTTACCATTGTACCGGAGCGTAATACCTGGAGAAGCAATTAGCTGACCAGGAAAACATCCAAGGCAGCTTCTGGCAGGACAAGTTTCATTCAAGGAATATGATGAGTGAAATGAAACTGGGCAATGGTGGCGCTCTTTTGAGCAGTTGTGGTTCTGGCTCTCCTCTGGACTCATGTGTATGCAGCCTTGTCAAGGTTAGCTTCGTGGGTGTGTGACCTGTACAGTTGCACAGGGCCCTGTCCTTAGAAGGGCCCCTCACTTGCTTTAATGTGGTCTTGATGTCATCTTAAAATTCTTAATGATTTTTGACCAAAGGGCCTGGCATTTTCATTTTGTGCCAGACCTTGTGAATTACGTTTTAGGTCCCAATCTGTGCCTTTATTGGAAGTCAGAAGACTGTTGCCTGTGGCTCTTCAAGGTGACCCAAGTCATTAACATCAATAATTGGCTCAATGACATGGGCCAATAATATGGTCATTAACACCATAATCTCCAAATCTAGCTGCTTCCCTCCGTGGGTGGCCACCCTATTGTCTGCTATTTTCTGCCCACATCTGGCCTTCTTAGTACCTACTCTCAAGCTTGAGCATTGACTAATCCAATTATTCAATGTAGTGAATCAAAATATGCAATCAAAACCATAATATTTTTATGGTGATGCAACAGACTGCTGGAACAGCTAGTCAAGCATGAGAACTTTGAAAGCCTTCCTCTCACCTCAAAAAAATTTCTGGAGCAGGTTGGTACCATCCACAGGGTAAATCTGGGAAAATCTATCTCTGCCTGGGCCTAGGGTAGGAGAAAGTAGGAAAGTTGGGAGGGAAAGTGGAGTCTGGTCTCTGGGTGCATCTTTAGTTGTCGGGTCATGTGTATTTTCAAGATTGTGAGAACCATTTGAGGAAAACTAGAGAAGCTGTGTGGTCATTGGAAGATTTTTTTCCAGGCCTCACCTTTCTCTTTTTGTCTTTGTTCCCAATGGTGTAGACCCTTCTGGCTTAGTATCTGAGTGTTGGTACTTTTGAATGAGTACCATGAAACCTTCCTGAATAACTATAATAAAAACCCACATTATACAATCACTGGGAAGTATCCCTTGGCTCTGAACTTGGAAACACCAAGCCATATATCTGATTTCTTTCTTCCCGAAATCACCCCACAGTCTCCCACTCCACCTAGGGGAGATAATCAGGCATTATGTCTGGCTTTCTGGGCAATATTTGGGTCATTTAATAAGGGCCTTTTAGATCCACATTTATAACCCAAAGCAACAAATATAGCTTTGGAAATTTTGGTTCGATACCAGGCACATGGAGAAAAAGCTCGCAACTTGGCAACACCGAAGCACCCACCAAATTATCAGGCAATATTTCTGTCTCTTTAAAGACAAACAGTTCCTTCACTGGCTCCACCCAATCTGAGTTTCCTGACTCAGAGGTTTTGGAGGTGCAAACACTTTTTCCCCACAGTTAAAGCAAAAGCACCATTTCAAAGAGCTTCTTTGGAGAAAACTTGAGAATTCATCAACTCTTCAAAAGAAGATGAGCCTGTCTGGGAAGAGGCCCCAGAGCGACAAGCTGTGAGGGGCAGTAGGATACAGGGAGTCTGCATGGGGGTGGATTCTGGTCTGAGAAGGGATCGGGTACCGCGCCAGCAGCACAGCAAGGAGGCTGCTGCCAGAGTGGTGGTGGTGGAGGGCAGGGAGGGGAGTAAGGAGACGTGTTAGCACAACGTCCATCCATCTCCTATTGAACAGGACAAACTGTCGCTGAATAGTGCCCCTTCCATCCAGTTGCTCTTGTGATGGACATTGAGTGCTGCCTGATAACCCATCCTTTTCCCTGAAGAGGAGGTTAGTGTCCCCAAGGCAGGTCTTTAGAGCTGGAAGGCAATTGACAGACCACCCAGTCTAAATCTCTCTTTTTACTGAAAAAGAATCAGAATCCCAGAGAGTGCGGTGATTCTCCAGGGGTTATGCAGGTCACTAATGGCAGAGGAAATCTGGAATTCAGTTTGCTGAGTCCTTTCCAGCATTTAACAGAGAGAAGCTGTGTCCCCAATAGTGTAAGATACGAGGTGAGGAGGGGGAGAGGATGAGCTATTCTAAAGAAAGAACATATGTGAAACCCTCCTCATTGCCTTCCATAATTACAGGCTTGCTGCCAGTTCACGTTTCTGGAAGGAGTGTGGACTGTCTTCCCTGCCCTGCCCTGATCTATCTCTGACCTGATGTAAAGTGAAATTTAGAACCACGGGCCTGAGAGGAACCAAGAAGAGGCCATGGTGTGCAGTGTTTAAGAGGGAGAGTGGTGGAGTCAGACAGACCTTGAACTGGATCCCTCTCTGCCCAATTCCTGTTACCTGTGTGACCTTGGGCAAGTTTCTCAGCATTTTTGAACCACATTAGTTTCCTCAGTTAAAAACATAGAATAATAGGGGCCGGCCCGGTGGCGCAAGCGGTTAAGTGCGCGCGCTCCAGTGCGGCGGCCCGGGGTTCGCTGGTTCGGATCCCGGGAACGCACTGACGCACTGCTTGGCAAGCCATGCTGTGGCGGCGTCCCATATAAAGTGGAGGAAGATGGTCACAGATGTTAGCCCAGGGCTGTCTTCCTCAGCAAAAAAAGAGGAGGATTGGCGGATGTTAGCACAGGGCTGATCTCCTCACAAAAAAAAAAAACATAGAATAATAGAATTAGCTTCCTTGCAGGCTATTTTTGGGGAGTAAAGGAGATAGTGTATGAAACATGTTTATCAGAGTGCTTGGTATACAGTACATATTCAGTAGTGGTTATACTACGTACCGGTTAAATTTTTTATTATGGAAATTTTTTAACTTATTCAAAGATAAAAAGAACAATATAAGGAACTTTCATGTCCCTATGGCAAGCTTCAACAATTATCGAATGATGCCCATCTTGTTTCATCTGTATACTCAGCACTCTGTATCCACCTCAGATTATTTTGAAATAAATGTCAGACATTGTGTCACTTTATCAGTAAATATTTGAATAAGTATGTCTGAAAGAGAAAGACCGTTTCAAAAATATTACCATAATCTGACTTCAGAAAGCACACAGAATTTTAAAAAATATTACCAGTTGTATTCAGACTTCTCTGATTGTCTCATAATTTTTAAAATTGTTTGAAGTCCGATCCAAATAAGGCCCATAACTTGCAATTGTTTGATATTTCTTAAGTTTAGCTTAATGTATAGGTTTTCATCTTCCTTGTCTCTGTCTGTAAAATATCTTTGTTTAAGAAAGGGAAAGTTGGGGCTGGCCCCGTGGCATAGTGGTTGGGTTCACACACTCCACTTGATTGGCCCTGGCTTTGTGGGCGCAAACCTGCGCTCTGCTCATCAGACCATGCTGTGGCAGCATCCCTCGTACAAAAAAATAGAGGAGCATAGGCCCGGATGTTGGAACAGGGCTAATCTTGCTCAGCAAAAAGACGAAGACTGGCAAGGGATGTTAGCTCAAGGCCAGTCTTCCTCACCAGAAAAAAAAAGGTGGAAAGTTTTTTATCCAACAGAATTGGACAGTGTCCATTTTGTTGATTACATCTTCAAGATGTCATTTAACATGCTTCTCTAGTTCTAGTGTTTTGTGTGAATTTATATTTAGGGAGAGGCTTAATCAGATTAAGGTCTGACTGTTTTTTTTGGTGGGACTACTTCAGAGGTGCAGTTGGAAACTTCCATCAGAAGGCACATAATGTTTGGTTGTCTCTCTGTGATGTTAGCAGACATCAGTGATTGCCTAGAGTAAATCTGTTTCATTAAAAGTCACAAATGATGATATTCTATCACTCTTTCTTCATTTATTAGATGGAATAATCCTATGAAAAGAAACTTCCCCTCAAGAATTCTTTCATTTCCATGAGGTACAGTTATATAAGAAAGAGAGGATAAATACTTCTTTCCCTTTTTTTGTCAAGGTTCCAAATGATTAGACACTTTCCTAGCATACTCCAAAGGAACAATTGACTTCTTTTAAGGAGGTGGTACTCTTATGAACTCATGGATTTCAACACATCTGATCTATTTCAATCCATTGGAAACATTATTCTTATCGATGCTCAAATTGTCCCATCTTTGTCGAATTGAAGCCTCTTCAAGTTGGCTCTTGAGTCCCTTTGATAAGATCCCAGTAATTTTTGATAGCACTCTGGCTTTCTAGTATGGCAAGATGGTCTAGGGTCAACTCGTATATTTCCTGGCCCAGACCTGGAATCAGTACTTCCTCCTAAGAGCCCTAATTTTTTTTGGTGGGAAATGGCATTTGAAGACCACAATCTGGGCAGTAAGGGCACTTATTGCTGCCGGGCTCATCATTATTTTTATGCCTTTTCAATGGACTTCAAAACTACACACACACACACACACACACACACACACACACAACTAAGAATAGGATTCCTAAAAACAATTTAAGAGTTTTTTGCAGGGTTTTTTTTTTTTTTTTTTTTTGGCCTTAATGTATTTCCTATTAGAGTGGACAATGAGGTTACAGCATTTTCAATTCTTGGACCAATTCTTTCTGTGGTTCATCCACCACACAAATACAATTAGATGCATTTGTTTCATTTGCTTTTGATTTTTACTAGTATTTTTAATGTAATTTTTGTTGTATAATTATATAAACTATTTACATAAATTCAAGATCAAATCTATGAAATCTATGTATATACAAAAAGTCTAGTTTCCAACTTCTATCCCTGTTTCTTCACCCTGTTTCTTCCATCCCAATGTAAGTAACTTTTTTGTTTGTATAGTTGTCAGATTATCCAGCCCCATTGATCTAGTGGTTAAGATTCGGCGGGTTTATTTCCCAGTCAGGGAACCACACCACCGTCTGTCAGTGTCACACTGTGGCGACTGCGTGTTGCAGTGATGCTGAAAGCTATGCCACTGGTGTTTCAAATACCAGCAGAGTCATCCTTGGTGGACAGGTTTCAGTGGAGCTTCCAGACTAGGAAGAAGGACCTGGCCACCCACTTCTGAAAGCATTGGCTGTGAAAATCCTATGAATAGCAGCAGGGCATTGTCTCATACAGCTCTGGAAGGTGAGGATGGCACAAAAAGACTGGGCAGGATTCCTCTCTGCTGTGCCTAGGGTTGCCAGGAGTCAGAATCGACTCCATGGCACTAACAACAAAGTTTTCAGATTATCCTGCCATTGCTCTTTAATATATATAAAGATATATGTATTAAATTTTAGATATGTAGTTCATATTCCTCCTTATCAGAGAAATAGTAGTAAACTATACATTATTTTCTTCACTTTGCTTTTTTTGCTTAATAATATATCCTGGAAATCTCTCCATACTTGTTTATAGAAATATTTCTCATTCCTTTCTACATTTAGATAGTACTTCACTGTGTGAATAACTTATTTTATTCAACCAGTCCCCTAATGATGGGCATTTGATATGGTTTTGGTCTTTTGCTATTACAAATAGTGATGCAATGCCTTATGCATAATTTTTTCTGTATTTTTGTCAGTGTAGCTTTGGAATAAATCCTAAAATTGGGATTGCTAACCAAAGGGTAAATGCACGTGTACTTTTACAAGATATTGCTAACTTCTCCGCTGTAGGTTTGGGCTGGTTTTCCATTCCCACTAGCCCTGTAGGGGCTTCCCCCTTGCCTTTACCAACAGATCAGGCCAGCAAACTTTTGGAGTTTTCCCAAACCTGTAGGTGTCACGTAGTATCTCAGTGTAATTTTAATTTAGTTAATTTGGTTATTTTATTTTTGCTATATTTTGATTTATTTTTCTCTACTATGAGTGAATGCCAATATCTTTTTATCTATTCAAGGGACATTTACATTTCTTTTTTTCTTTGAACTGTTTATTCATATCTCTTGCTCCATTTTCTATCAACTTGTTGGTCTTTTGTTTCTCTCCTTTTAGATTTTCTTTGTCTAAGAGGAAAATAAATCCTCTTCAATATAAGTTAGAAATTTTTTCCCCTAGTTTGACATTTGTGTTTTAATTTGTCTATGGTGTTCTTTTACCTCACATTGTCTTTTAGATTTTTATGTAATCAAATTTATGAGTCTCTTTCCTTACTCTATTTCAAATCTTAGAAATATTTCCCCTACCCACAGGTTACAAAGAATTTATCCATGTTTCTTCTATTATTTATAGGCATTAATTTTTTACATTTAAATTTCTAATATATCTGGAATTTGAATGGCATGAGGCAATGGATGCAGTTTTATCTTTTCTGTATGGTTATATAGTTATCCCAATCTTGCTTATTAGTCCCTCTTTTTTCCCATTGATGTGATATGGTGCCTTATTGAATATAAATGTAACATAATATAATTGAATTGAATATAAATGAATATTTGTATGATTTATATCATATGATCATCATTGATCATATTCCAAATATGATCAATTTGGTCTATTTCTGTACTTTCTGTTTTTGTTTCCCTGTTGTGTCTCTCTTTTCATGCACCAACATCCTACTGCTTTAATTATAGAAACTGTAATGTTTTACTCTCTGGTAGAGCTAGTCTTCCTTCATTCTTCTTTTTCTTGATTGTCCAAGCTAATGTTCTTTTTGCTTCAACCAAATGAACTTTATAATTAACTTTTTAGCTACAGGGGAAAGAAAGGTGATGGCAAAATTTTTAAAATTTATATTTGTATAAAATCATATTAAAGAAATATCTATTAATTCCAATTTTATGAAATTCTTTAAACATGAATCAATGTTGAATTTGGTCAAATGTCTTTTCTGCATCTAAGAATTTTTCTTCTTAAGCTCTTAATGGGATGTGTTGTAACAATCAATTTTCTCATACTGAACCACCCTACTATCTCTGAAATAAATTACACTTCATCATGATGTATTGCTTTTTAGTGTCTAATAATATATTTAGAATTTTTGTATCAGTATTCCAAAATGAAACATGTCACTAGCTTTATTTATTGGTGAAATCTTTGTTATCCTTTGGGATCAATATTATACTTGCTTCTGAAAAAGAATTGAAAATTTTCCTTCTTTTTTTATATGATCAGGAATAGTTTATGTAGCATTGAGATTATCAGATCTTGAAAGCTTTAAGTGAGTTCCCCTGTGAAACCGTCTGGACCTGGTACTCTTTTGTGGGGAAACTCTTTAACTACTTTCTCTATTATTTCTTCCAAGGTAATTGAACTGTTTCATCTTTCTGTCTCTACTGGGATCAATATCGATAATAGACTCTTACCAATTTTCAGGGAGGAAAAGAAAGAAAAGAGAGCAGGGAATGGTTCCCATGCACCCAAATTGACCCTTTTTTCTCTTCTTCTCAGCCTTCCCAACCTTAAGGTCTTGTGAGTACCTAAGCCCCAGAGCCTCTTGATATGAAGATGGCTGACTCTCAGGACAATGCTCTGAGGATTGTTCTGGTAGGGAAAACTGGAAGTGGGAAAAATGCAACAGCAAACACCATTCTTGGGGAAAAAGTATTCGCTTCTAAAATTTCTGCCCACGCTGTTACCCAGACCTGTCAAAAAGCATCCCAGAATAGAAGGGGAGGGACCTTCTTGTTGTTGACACCCCAGGGCTCTTTGACACCAAGAACAGCCTGGAGACCACCTGTAGGGAAATCAGCAAGTGTGTCCTCTCCTCCTGCCCCGGGCCTCACGCCATCGTCATGGTTCTGCAGCTGGGCTGCTACACAGAGAAAGAGCAGAAAACCATTGCATTGATCAAGGCTGTCTTTGGGAAGGAAGCCATGAAGCACATGATCATCTTGTTCACTCACAAAGATGATTTGGAGGATCAGAGCCTAAGTGACTTTTTTTTTTTTAATTTTTTGTTTATTGCAGTAACATTGGTTTACAACATTGTAAAAATTTAAGGTGTACATCACTACACCTCCACTTCTGCACAGATTACATCATGTTCACCACCAAAACACCAACTACAACCCATCACCACACACATGTACCGAACCATCCCCTTCACCCGCCCCCCCCTCCCCCTGGCAACCACCATCCAATCTCTGTCTCTATGTGTTTGTTTATTGTTGTTATTATCTACTACTTAATGAAGGAAATCATACGGTATTTGGCCTTCTCCCTCTGACTTATTTCACTTTGCATTATACCCTCAGTGTCCATCCATGTTGTCACAAATGGCTGGATTTCATCGTTTCTTATGGCTGAGTAGTATTCCACTGTGGTATATATACACAATGGAGCCTAAGTGACTTTATAGCAGAGGCTGATGTGATGCTAAGAAACATCGTCCAGGAGTGTGGGAACCACTACTGCGCCTTCAACAACAGAGCAGACGAAGCTGAGAAGGAAGCTCAAATGCAGGAGCTGGTGGAGCTGATGGAGAAAATGGTGCAGAACAACGGAAGGGCTCACTTTTCGGATGCCATATACAAGGACACAGAAGAAAGGGTGAAATGACGGACAGAGGTCCTGAAGAAAATCTACACTGATCAATTAGAAAAGGAAATTCAAAGAGTGGAAGAGGAGTGTGCTCAGGCGTGCAGGAAGACCATGCAGGAAAAAGAGGAAAAAATTAAATTACTGAAGATGAAATATGATGAAAAACTAAGAAATGTGGGGAAGGAGGCTGAGATGAATATCTTCAGCCAAATTTTTGATGGAATTATGAAGTTACAGAGGTCCTGAAGAAAATCTACACTGATCAATGAAATAATGAAATTAAACTATTAGAACAGGAATATGCTGATGAACCACAGCAAGAAAAAAATGAAAAAATTAAATTATTAAAGATGAAATATGATGAACACATAAAAAAATATAAGTAAAAAAGCTGAGAGTAGTATATTCCAAGATGTTTTAGTGGAATTACAAAAATGCTTTCAAAAATACAGCATGTGTTTTGGAAGTAATGTAAATTTCATTTTTTTTTCTTAATTTACTATGATTGTTAATGTAGAGGATTATAATTCCCAAAGATGGCTACAATAGTAACTTCTATCCTACTTATTCTTTTTACAATCTGACCTTGTTACTCCTTCCATTGAGTTAAGGAATCTGTGTCTCTTACCTTGAAATTGGATGGACTTTGTGACTGCTTTGACAACTAGTGGATAGTTGAGGAAACACCATGTGATTCTAAGATTCGTTAGGGAGATTGCCTCCTTCCTCTTTTGGGGTGCTTGCCCTTGGGACTTGGCCACCACGTTGTGAGGAAGCCCAAGTTGTTCATTGAGAGGCCCACATGCAGAGGATTTGAAGCCACTGGCCCACTCCCCTGGCTGATCTTTCATCTGCCAGCCATGAAAGTGAGGCAACACAGAAGTGAGTTCTCTAGCTGCCAATTGAACCACCTCTGAGGAAGTTGCAAAGAGCAAAGATGAGCCATCCCCATTGAGTCCTGCCCAAATTGCAGATTCATGAGAAGAATAAATGATTTTTGTTGTTTTAAACCACTAAGTTGTGGGATGGTTCCTTATGCAGCAATAGCTAACCAGAATTAAACATCTTGCCAGCTCATTCCCTACCACTCCCTGCTCCCATCTGTCCCACCTCACAATGCAAACAAATTTACAAAGTTACAAAATTGGCATAATCAGGCAATAATCTATCGCATAGAGTTCGAGGACTGAATTTAGAGAAATTCAAATAAGAAATCCTGCATATATGAAGTGTTAGCACCACTGGTTATGTGTGTTATTTCAGTCCACTTCTGTGACTGTGTTACTGAAGCATCAGGCTTCTCTGGCAAGACTGTTCTGTGGTTCATAGAGATCTGGAAGTTGACAAATTCTCTTGTTGTTTTTCTCTCTTTCCTTTTTCAGGTACCATCCTAACTTAAAATGTCCCTGACTATAACTTAAAAATCTTGTCTGTGCAAAATACTTTCCATTTGCCTCCGCAGACCCACACTTCACCCTTCTTCGCCCTAGCTCTTTGCCCAGGAGGCTGATCTCTATGGACCACATCAGTGGGATCTCTTGCTCTCTGACTCCTGCTTGGCTTTTGCCAATGGGAAGTCCAGGCAGGGCGTCTCTTGGGGGTAGATAAGCAAGGTCAGGGTGTTTGTTCTCCTGCCTCCCTCCCTGCAGGGTCGGCTCTAACTAGCTGCAACCCTAAGCCCAAGGTCCCAGCTCCTCCCCTGGTGGCCTCTCCACCCCACTCTCCTTCTGGGTCCAGTTTTCATCACCCACTTAGGCTTAGGATGTGATCTCCTCACTGTTACTAGCACGCCTCCTTGTTCCTGAACCCCATGTCCACAGCTTGTAGGAAGCCCATTCACTAGACCTTCCTCAAGTCCCAAATTAGAGCGGGCCAGCTCTCCTGCTAGACTCTAGATTGATCGATTTTATGATATCCATTTCTTTTTCTCTCTCAGAGCATTCCCTGATCTTTATTATTTTTTTTAATTCCCTCTAGTGTTTTCTGCCACCAGAAAAATCTCTCCTGACAGCTGAGATCTCTGGGACAAGTTTACCCACACAAACTGTGACATTGGCAGTGAGCAGATGAAAGATGTCTTGCTAAAATAATTGAGAAACTTCACAGCTAGAGGATGACTTTATGTCATTTCTAATGCTAAAATAATTGCGGAACTTCAAAGTTAGAGGGGTGACATTATGACATTTCTAATTATTGCAGATAACCCCAACTCCAATTGTTGGAATTTTTATAGTCATCCTTTATTTGGTCTGTGAACATGACTGAGAGTATTGACTGCATCAGTGGATTTTAGAGAGACAGGGATTCAAGAGTAGGTCTGAAGAAAATAAGATCCCAAATACCTGCTGTTTCTAAGTTCATTACAAAAATTATGAATGGAGTAAAGACAAAATGGAAGGAAATAGCTGCTGTTAGAAAACATGTTCATAATATATATATGAAATAACACGGCTCACCAAACTGCTGTTTGCCATAATGCAGTTCTTGTGTTTAAAGGTAGTTCCTGGTGAGTGACTCATCAGTGCAGTATTATCTCCAGAGAGCAAAGTATTCATGACTGTCCTGACTTCTTTCATTTAAGAACCATTTAAAAAACACTTTCCTTCAGAGACTTGCAGAAGCATTATTAATTCAACTAACTTGTGTGTGTCTAGGCCTGTGTTAGGACCTATTGAAGACGCAACTTAAGTGAGTTGATTTCTTTTCTCCTGATCTCATATTCTACTTTAGAAGGTAAGACATACCCAGAGGAAAAATGACTAAATCAAATAAATCATATAGACATTATCTCTTTGCTTGACAAACGAAATATTGCCCACTCAATTATCTTAACAATCCTTATTTCCCAGTTTCCTCTGAAAGTGGTTCTAATTGAGTTCTGAGGTCTCTGGAAGTTCCCTCATTTAGTGTGTGCATTATCCTTGTTGAAATATGTGACCACCATGACCCCTAATGGGGAATTAAACTAGGATTTCTAGAAGACTTGGGGAAGAATTCAGGCTTGCAGTCTACTGTGAAGGATGTGTAGAATGTGTCCATGTGGATGATTGAACGATGATCATGCTTCTTTTCAGAAACAGGAAAGTTAGGGCTGCAGGTAAGATAGTCAGGGGAAGCATAGAGTCAGGAGCAACAGCATTCAGTGAGGTTTGTGACAAGTTGAGTATCAGATGTCAAGGGAGAGTTCAAAGTAAGAGTCCTGCATTAACTTGAAATGTTGGACTGAAGATGATGTGACAGGCCTGGGGTGAATGTGGCAAGATATTAACGTAAATATCTTCCTCAAGTTCAGCTGAGTCCTCAGCAATTGCCAATATCTCCACATTCCAAAGTGATATTCTAGGAGGAGAAGGGCAGTGTGGGGAAACCCTGTCCACACTGCAGGTGCTTCTGCTGAAGCAGGCACAAGCCATGGAAAGGAGAAGCTTTACCCTTCAATGAAACTCAGAGTTTGATTCTTGGGTTGGATGTTTTAATTACACAAATGTGACCAACAGTGATTGGAGAGGTTTTTTGCTTAGGGCAGAACCTATCCAAGATTTTCCTCATGAGGCACTAAGGGAGCCCATTTGAAGGGCCAGTAAAAGAAAAGAATAAATGTCTTCTTTTCATGCCCCTGTGGAGTCCCTCTTGTTTAATCACATAGTTATACATAAATTTTGCTGTGGAGGAGATGACTCTAGAGAAGAACCCCAGAATCCTGCTAATCCTGATTCCTGTAACTGAGGTGTTGTGTGTTTCAGTGAGTGGCAGGAGCAGGAGTCCAGGGCAAGGCACTTTGCTCATGGGGGTTACTGAGAGAATTTTGAAGTTACCACATTCCTACTAGGGAGGGGTGTTTGTGTATAAATCCCAGAGTCCAGAGATTCAATGAGATGGAGTCAGGTCTGTACTATCTGAAGTGGGAGAATTGTCCCTATGAGCCCTGGGCCGTGTTTACTCAAGGTCAGTCAGAGCCCAGCCTCGACCAGCTAAAAATCTGTGCTGAGGGGTCTCCACGTCCTTGTGCCGAGGAGAGGACAGCCAGTGAAGAGCACTGTGGTGCATGGGCAGGATCTTTACGTCTGCGTGGGAGACTTTCACAGCAAGCTTACGGTACATCTGTGGCAAAACTTCTGACCATTCTTAGAGATCACAACTTCACTTTTTGAGAATGGAGTTCATTTTTACAGAGTCTCAATGTGGTGAATATGGTGAATGACCAAACTTGAAGGCATGCTTATGGTTGAAAACAAAAAGAAGCTGTAAATTAGAAACTTGTTTTCCACTGTGGCTTTTAACTCTGAAGACGACTCTACCAGAGGAGTTCCAGATATACTGTGAGTAATAAGCCTCCGAGGTCAAAGGAGGCGTGTTTGAGACGCAGCAATCATTTGCCAAAGAGCTGTGTCCATGGTCCATGGGCAATGACCAAAAGTTCATTTGAATAGTCATTTGTTGAATATGGATGTAAAAGTTGCATAATTTCTGGACATTATTGCCCACACAGAAGCCTCTCCTAAATTCATAGAGCAAGCCTTGAATGGTAGCCAACAACACAACACCTGTCCTTACTGAACACTGAAATGCCTCTAATGAGAAAAGCTGTCCTCCAAAATAGAATGGCCTTAAACATTATTACTGCCTCGCAAGGAGGCACCTGCGCCATTATCCAAACAGAATGTTGTGTGTTCATACCTGATGAGTCTGCTAATGTGTCGTCTTTATTAAATCACATGAGGACACAAGTGCATGCCCTGATCCAACCCCCAGCCTAGGGGACTTAGTCAATCAATGGTTCAGATCGTGGGGCTCTTGGTAGAAAAAGTTGTCAGTGGTTTGGGGAATTATTGTCTCAACCTGTGTTTTCTCTTGCACATGCCTGTATTGTTACTGTAGCGTCTGCCTCCAATGCAGCCAGATGGCTACCAAATGAGTCACATCCATGCTAGTGAAGCCTCTTGCTGACCGCTCAGGGCACACTGGGGAAGAGGGGACATATGAGACTGTAAGAGCTGGTCACAAGGGGTGGAGTGTTGGGGGAGGTCTTGGACAGAACATGACCTCCAGTTGACCCTCAAGTTGGACTCTGGCAATTGGAGGTTTGCCACCCCGTCCACTGTTCTTGGAATCTGCATTCTGATTGCCTTCCCCATTCCCGGAAGCTGCCCCTAGGATCCAGCCTTGAGATAGAAATGTGGAGCTGAGACCATCTGGGTGGTATACGTGACTGAACCCAGTTAATGCCTCTATATAAACTTTTAAGATTGGCGGGCAGGTGTGGAAAATTACTCATCTAGCAGCCACCTAAGACACGTCTCATAAGTTCCTTTGCTTACTGAACCTGCCACCTGCCCATCTGGAGTGGTCTGCCTCTTTCTTAGGTCCCTCCTTGCCCTCCACCTATGAGGGCCAGGAAGCTCCTGAGGAGGTTGCGAACCAACATATGCTTTTAAGACAGCAGTCTTATCTATGTTTATAAACAAATATAAAAAATAGGAATATCTAAGGCAATGGCTCTCAAGTTCTTTCTTCTTGTTAAAAAGCATCTTGATGATCTAAAGTTCTTTCCACACTGGATTGCATTCTCTGGGATTTGGAACCAACAAATTGCCATGTTGCAGAAGGTGGTGATGATGGTAACAAAAACCCTCATCATCCTCATCATCTCCTCGTCCACACAGACCTGCCGTCTCAGCTCTGAATCTGGGTCTCAGGCAATGTCTCAAATGTTCACATCAAGGGGCAATTGCTATGCATATCTGTGCACAGGACATGAGTGGTTGCCTGGGGATGAGCGTAGGTGGGATGGGGAGGGATAACAAAAGGGCATGAGGAAGCTTTTGTGGCTGATGGATATATTCTTCATTTTGGTTGTGGCAATGGTTTCACTGGGGTATACATGTGTAACAATTTATTCAAATATACACTCTAATTATATGCAGTTTATTATACATCAATACTGCTTATTCATATCTTTTGTCTATTTTAAATTGTATTATTCGTCTTGTTACTAATGAATTGTAAGTGTTCTTTATATAGTCTGTTCTTTGTCAGCTCTTTTTCAAATATGTATACAAATTCTTTATCAGATATATGATTTGCAAACATTTTCTCCCAATTTTTGCTTGCTCCTATTTTTATTAGTTTCTTATTGCTTAAGACATATATTTTGCTGATTATTTTTCATTCCTTTCTTCATTTCTAATATGTACCCTTAAAGCTAAAATTTAATCTGTAAAACTGCTTTAGCTGCATCTCATAAGCTTTGAAATATGGTATTTTCATTATGCTTTAGTGCTAAATATTTATCAATTTCTATGATATCTTATTTGATCCATGAGTTATTTAAAACTATGTCCTCAAATTGCCAAACACGTGGCATTTTATTTATTTATCTTTTAGTTACATTATGGTTAGGAATTATGGTCTATGCTATTTCAATCCTATGAAATTTTAGAGCATTTCTTTATGGACAAACATAAGACCAATATTAATAAATGTTCCCTGTGTCCTTGAAAACAACTGACTCTGAAATTTTATGAAATAGACTATATGATTCATTAGATCAAGCTTATTAATCATGCTGCTTAAATGTTCTCTGTACTTTTTGATTTTTTATCTGCCTGTTCTAGCAATGACTAAGAGATGTGTGTTAGAATCTGTCATCATAAATGTAGACTTGTCTATTTTCTCTTGTGACTCAATAACTCCCTTAATAAACGTGATGCCTCTTTATTTATACATAAACAGAAAGCTGTTTTTTACCTTGACGGATAGGACTGTGTAGCTATGCCCTGACCACACTGTTGGTGTGTAACCTGCCTTCTCACTCTTGATCCTCTTTACCTTACTCTACAATTCTTTTCTTATGTAAATGAACATCATCTTCTCATATATTTTATAATTTATAAATTTATTTGTTTTTTGCCTATTTTCTGTCCCTTCAAGAAACACTGGAAAATCCAGAAACATAAGGATCTTTACCTGCTATTATTTGCTGATATATCCAATTGCTGAGAACAATGCCTGTAGATAATAGGCTCTCAATAAATATTGAATGAAAAGTCAATTTCATTTGATATTTTGCTCTTGTTTGTTTGGAATTTGGTTGCTATATTTGCCTATACTTCTGCTTTCAACCTTTCTCTAGTTTTATGTTTTAGATTTGGATTTCTTTTGCAATCCACTCCAAAAAATGTTTATTTTTTTAAACTGAAAACTTTGGTGCATTTATCATAATTATAATTTCTGATCTTTTTGGATGTGTATATAAAATTTTATTTTTTGCTTTCTACTTGTCCAATCTGTTCCATAGTTTGTTTTTCATGCTTCTTTGTGGTTTAATTTGGATTATTTGTGTATTTTTTCACATTATATTTTTTTCTCTACTAGTTTGGAAATTGCATACACTTTTTTCAATTTTTTAGTGGCCACTCTGTAATTACAACACATATTCTTAACTTATCAAAGTCTAAAGGTAATCTATATTTTTATCTTCCTCTAATACAACAAATCCCTCTAGGACATTTCAGTTCCATTCCCACCACTCACTTCAATCTATATATTATTGTTGTTGTGTATTTTCATTTTCTTCTTCTTTGTTTTTAAACCCTAGAAGTTATTACTACTATTTTGTACCGCTTATGCTGTTTAAACTTAGTCTTTTTTTTTCACATCTGATTTACTCTCTGGGATTACTTTCCTCTTGCTTCAAGTACATTCTTTAGAAATTCTTTTAATGAGGTTGTGCTGGTGGCAAGAACTCTCAGTCTTTGTTGTCTGAAATGTGTTTATTTTTACCTTATTTTTTTTTGATAGTTTATAACATTGTGTAATTTCAGGTGTACATTATTATTTATAAGTTTCTGTATAGACTGCATCGTTCTCACCACCCATAGTCTAATTTTCATTCATCACCGTGCATATGTGCCCCTTTACCCCTTCTGCCCACCCCCTCAACCATCTTCCCCTCTGGTAACCACTAATCTGTTCTCCTTATCCATGTGTTTATTTATCTTCCACATATGAGTGAAATCATGCAGTGTTTCTCTTTCTGTCAGGCTTATTTTGCTTAAAATCATAGCCTCAGGTCCATCCATATTGTTGCAAATGGGAATATTAGTCTTTTTTTTTTTTTTTTTTTTTTGGTGAGGAAGATCAACCCTGAGCTAACATCTGTTGCCAATCTTCCTCTTTTTGCTTGAGGAAGAGTGGCCCTGAGCTAACATCTGTGCCAGTCTCCCTCTATTTTCTTATATGGGATGTCGCCACAGCATGGCTTGACGAGCAGTGCATAGATCCGTGCCTGGGATCTGAACCTGCCAACCCCAGGACACTCAAGAGGAGCACGTGAATTTAACCACTACGCCACCAGGCCAGGCCCGATTTTGTATTTTTTATGGCTGAATAGTCTTCCATTGTATATATATACAGCATCTTCTTTATCCATTCATCAGTCGATGGGCACTTGGGTTGCTTCCACGTCTTGACTATTGTGAATAATGCTGCCAAGAACAAAGGGGTGAATAAGTCTCTTTGAATTGTTGATTCAAGTACTTTGGATAGATACCCAGTAGTGGTATAGCTAGGTAGTATGGTATTTCTATTTTTAATTTTTTGAGGAATCTCCACACTGTTCTCTATAGTGACTGCACCAGTTTGCATTCCCACTAGCAGTGTATGAGGGTTCCCTTTTCTCCACATCCTCACCAACATTTGTTATTTTTTTTCTTGGCAATTATAGCCAGTCTAACAGGAGTAAGGTGATAGCTCATTGTAGTTTTGATTTGCAGTTCCCTGGTGATTAGTGATGTTGAACATCTTTTCATGTGCCTATTGTCCATCTCTATATCTTCCTTGGAAAAATGTCTGTTTATATCCTCTGCCCATTTTTTGATGGGGTTGTTTGTTTGTTTGTTGTTATTGAGTTGTATGAGTTCTTTATATATTTTGGAAATTAACCCCTTCTTGGATTTATGATTTGCAAATATTTTCTCCCAGTTGGTTGATTGTCTTTTTGTTTTGTTCCTGGTTTCCTTTGCCTTGCAGAAGCATTTTAGTCTGATGTAGTCCCATTTGTTTATTTGTTCTTTTGTTTCCCTTGCCTGAGTGGACATGGTATTCGAAAAGATGCTGATAAGACTGATGTCAAAGAGTGAACTGCCTATATTTTCTTCTAGGAGTTTTATGGTTTCAGGTCTTACATTCAAGTCTTTAATGCATTTTGAGTTAATTTTTGTGTCTGGTGTGAGATAATGGTCTATTTTCATTCTTTTGCATGTGGCTGCACAGTTTTCCCAACACCATTTACTGAATAGACTTTCCTTTCTCCATTGTATATTCTTGGCGCCTTTGTCGAAGATTAGCTGTCCATAGATGTGTGGTTTTATTTCTGGGCTTTCAATTCTGTTCCATTGATCTGTGTGTCTGGTTTTGTGCCAGTACCATGCTGTTTTGATTACTATAGCTTTGTAGTATATTTTGAAGTCAGCAATTGTGATGCCTCCAGCTTTGTTTTTTTTTTCTCAGGATTGCTGTGGCTATTTGGGGTCTTTTGTTGCCCCATATGAATTTTAGGATTCTTTGTTCTGTTTCCATGAAGAATGTCATTGGGATTCTCATTGGGATTGCATTGAATCTGTAGATTGCTTTTGATAATATGGACATTTTAATTATGTTAATTCTTCCAGTCCATGAGCATGGAATATCTTTCCATTTCTTTATATCTTCTTCAGTTTCTTTCAATGGTGTCTTATAGTTTTCAGTATATAGGTCTTTCACCTCTCTGGTTAAATTTATTCCTAAATATTTTATTCTTTTTGTTGTGATTGTAAACGGGATTGTATTCTTGACTTCTCTTTCTGCTAGTTCGTTATTAGCATATAGAAATGCAACTGATTTTTGTAAGTTGATTTTGTACCCTGCAACTTTGCTTTAGTTGTTGATTATTTCTCATAGTTTCCTGATGGATTCTTTAGGGTTTTCTATATATAGAATTTTGTCATCCACACACAGCGAGAGTTTCACTTCTTCCTTTCCAATGTGGATACCTTTTGTTTCTTTTCTTGCCTAATTGCTGTGGCCAAAACCTCCAGTACCATGTTGAATAGGAGTGGTGAGATTGAGCATCCTTGTCTTCTTCCTGTTCTCAGAGAGATGGCTTCTATTTTTTCACTATTAAGTATGATGTTGGCTGTGGGTTTGTCATATATGGCCTGTATTATGTTGTGGTACTTTCCTTCTAAACCCATTTTATTGAGAGTTTTTATCCTAAATGGATGTTGGAACTTGTCAAATGCTTTCTCTGCATCTGTTGAGATGATCATGTGGTTTTTATTCCTCATTTTGTTAATGTGGTGTATCACATTGATTTGCAGATGTTAAACCATCCCTGCATCCCTGGGATAAATCTAACCTGATCATGGTGTACGATCCTTTTAATGTGTTGCTGTATTTGGTTTGCCAATATTTTGTTAAGGATTTTTGCATCTATGTTCATCAGTGATATTGGCCTGTAATTTTCCTTCTTTGTATTGTCCTTGTCTGGCTTTGGGGTCAGGGTGATGTTGGCCTTCTAAAATGTGTTAGAAAGTGTTCCATCTTCTTCAGTTTTGGGGGGATAGTTTGAGAAGGATAGGTACTAACTCTCCTTTGAATGTTTGGTAGAATTCTCCAGAGAAGCCATCTGGTCCTGGACTTTTATTTTTTGAGAGGTTTTTGATTACTGTTTCAATCTCTTTACTTGAGATTGCTCTAGTCAGATTCTCTATTTCTTCTTGGCTCCATTTTGGGAGGTTGTATAAGAATTTATCCATTTCTTCTAGATTATCCAATTTGTTGCCACATAATTTTTCATAGTATTCTCTTATACTCCTTTGTATTTCTGTGGTATCTGTTGTAATTTCTCCTCTTTCATTTCTAATTTTATTTATTTGAGCCTACTCTCTTTTTTTCCTAGTGAGTCTGGCTAAGGGTTCTTCAATTTTGTTTATTTTCTCAAAGAACCATCTCTTAGTTTCATTGGTCCTTTCTACTGGTTTTTTAGTCTCTATTTCACTTATTTCTGCTTTAATTTTTATTATTTCCCTCCTTATGCTGATTTTGGGCTTTGTTTGTTTTTCTTTTTCTGGTTCTGTTAGGTGTAGTTTAAGATTACTTATTTGAGATTTTTCTTGTTTGTTGAGGTAGGGCTATATTGCTATGAATTTCCCTCTTAGAACTGCTTTTGCTGCATCCCATAAGAGTTGGTATGTTGTATTTTCATTTTCATTTGT
The DNA here is from genome assembly GCF_057802395.1 of Ceratotherium simum simum. Classification (NCBI taxonomy): domain Eukaryota; kingdom Metazoa; phylum Chordata; class Mammalia; order Perissodactyla; family Rhinocerotidae; genus Ceratotherium; species Ceratotherium simum. The sequence goes on from NC_141900.1 coordinate 103,832,891, forward strand.
CTCCAGGTACGTTTTTGATTTCTCCTTTGATTTATTCTTTGATCCCGTAGTTGTTCAGCAGTATGTTGTTTAGTCTCCACGTATTTGTGACTTTCCCAGCTTTGTTCTTGTTGTTTATTTCTAGTTTCATAGCACTGTGGTCAGAAAAGATGCTTGATATGATTTCAATCTTCTTAAATTTATAGAGGCTTGCCTTGTTTCCCAATATATGGTCTATCTTTGAGAATGTTGCATGGGCATTTGAGAAAAATATGTATTCTGCTGTTTTTGGGATGGAATGTTCTACATATATATCTGTTAAGTCCATCTGATCTAGTCTTTCACTTAAATCCACTATTTCTTTGTTGATTTTCTGTCTGGATGATCTATCCATTGATGTAAATGGGGTGTTAAGTTCCCCTACTATTATTGTGTTGCTGTTATTTTCTCTAATTTAGGTCTGTTAATAGTTGCTTTGTATACTTTGGTGCTCCTGTGTAAGGTGCATAATATATTCATAAGTTTATGTCCTCTTGGTGGAATGTCCCTTTTATCATTATGTACTGCCCCACTTTGTCTCTCATTGTCTTTTTTATCTTGATGTCTGCTTTGTCTGATATAAGTATGGCAACACCTGCTTTCTTTTGTTTGTCACTTGCTTGGAATATCATCTTTCATCCCTTCACTCTGAGCCTATGTTTGTCTTTAGAGCTGAGATGTGTTTCCTGGAGGCAGCATACTATTGGGTCTTGTTTTTTTAATCCACCCAGCTGATCTGTGCTTTTTGATTGGAGAATTCAATCCATTTACATTTAGAGTGGTAATTGATATATGAGGGCTTAATACTGACATTTTCTCTCCTGTTTTCCTGTTGTTCTATATTTCCATTGTTTCTCTTCCCTTGTATTTCTGACTGCCATTTCAGTTTGGTGGTTTTCTCAGTTTTCTCTTTGTTTATGAATTGTGGCTCTGCTCTGATTTTTTGTTTAGTGGTTACCATGAGGTTTGTATAAAAGATCCTGTAGATGAGATAGTCCATTTTATGATAGCCTCTTATCTCCATTAGCCTAAGCAGGTTCCATCCCTTTCTTCTTCTCCTTCTGAGTTATTGTTGTCACAAATTATTCTGTTTTGTCTTGTTAGTTTGTAACTAAATTGAAGTGTTTATAGTTATTTTTGATGTTTTTCTTCCTTTTATCTTTTATGATATAATTAAGTGTTTGCTAACTTGTTTTGATAGACAGCTGCAGTTTTCTGATTTTGTCTGTCTATTTATCTCCTTGCTCAAAGCTTTGTAGACCTTTGCCTTTTTGTTTCAAATGTGAGGGTTTCTTTTATCATTTCTTGTAAGGGAAGTCTAGTGGCGATGAACTCCCTCAGCTTTTGTTTATCTGGGAAAGCTTTTATTTCTCCATCGTATCCGAAGGATAGTTTTGCTGGATAGAGTATTCTTGGCTGAAAGTTTTTGTCTTTCAGTATTTTGAATATATCATTGCCTTCTCCCCTAGCCTGTAAGGTTTCTTCTGAGAAATCTGCTGAAAACGTCATAGGGGTTCCTTTTAGATTATTTTCTTTTGCCTTGCTGCCTTTATCATTTTTTCTTTGTCATTGACTTTTGCCAGTTTTACCATTATATGCCTTGGAGAAGGTCTTTTTGCATTGTTGTAATTAGGAGTTCTATTGGCTTCATGTATTTGTAAGTCCAGTTCCTTCCCCAGGTTTGGGAAGTTCTCAGCTATTATTTCTTTGAACAAGCTCTCTGCTCCTCTCTCCCTCAGGAATACCTTTAATCCTTATGTTGCTTTTCCTAATTGAGTCAGATATTTCTTGAAGAATTCCCTTATTTTTTTTGTCTTAGTTCTCTCTCCTCCTCCACCTGAAGCATTTCTATATTTCTCTCCTCTAAATTACTATTTCTGTCCTCCATAATGTCAGCTCTATTTTTTAAGGATTCTAGATCTTTATCTCATTAATTGTGTTCTTCAGATTCAGAACTTCTGGGTTTTGTTTTTGTTTTTGTTTTTGTTTTTGCTGAGGAAGATTAGCCCTTAGCTAACATCTGTTGCCAATCAATTTTCCTTGTTTTTTGCTTGAGGAAGATTAGCTCTGAGCTAACATCTGTGGCAATCTTCCTCTATTTTATATGTGAGTCACTGCCACAGCATGGCTGATGAGTGGTGTAGGTCCACACCCAGGATCTGAACCCACAAATCCAGGCCTCCAAAGTGGAACACGCCAAGCTCAACCACTATGCCACAAGACTGGCCCCTGTTTGGTTTTTTTATATATATATATATATATATATATATATATATATATATATATATATATATATATATAGTTTCTATCTCTTTGGTGAAGTATTCCTTCTGCTCATTGATTTTATTCCTGAGCTCATTGAACTGTCTTTCTGAGTTTTCTTGTAACTCATTGAGTTTCTTTATGACAGCTATTTTGAATTCTCTGTCATTTAGATTGTAATTTTCTGTGACTTCAGGGTTGGTTTCCAGAGGTTTGTCATTTTCCTTCTGCTCTGAACTGTTGGTGTATTTTTTCGTGGTGTTTGATGATCTAATCCTTTGCTGGTGCATTTATGGTAGTATCAGGTCACAGACTTCACCTGCTACTAATGGGGCAAGCAAGAGCTGTGTTTCTAATCCCACCCCATCTGCTGGAAGTTGTGTGGGTACAGTGGGCACTCCTGCAAGCTGGGATAGCATTTGCACATGTGCAGAGGATTACTGCCACCTCCTTTTACAGTCCCCCCAGGGTGCATTCCCACTGGCAGGGCTGTGGCAGCACAGTGGCTGCTCCTGCTGGATAGGAAAGCATTGACCCATGAGCACACGGCTGTTGCCACCTCTTCTTACAGTCACACCAGGTGCTTTCCCACTGGTGGGGCCACCACAGCAGAGTGTGTGCTCCCATAGGCCAGGATAGTGTTCACCCACAGTCTGGGCTGTCCCCACCTCCTCTTAGAGTAGCGCCAGCCACTGTGTGAGGACCTGTGACCTGGCTTGCTGCTGCAGGGGAGGGGTAGGGAGGTGTTCACCTATCTTCCTGCTTCCCAGAGACCCAGTCCATCCACTTTCAGATGTATAGCTGCATGGGTCTCTCAGGCATCCTTTTGTGCTGTGTGGGTATCCTCTGTTGGTCAATGAATGTCTATTCAGTTGTAATTCAGAGGGAGAGAGACAAAGGTAACAGCTCACTCTGCCGTGTTGCTGATGTCACCCCCGATAAAGAACTTGTATACATATTTGATAAAGAGCTGACAAAGAACAGAATACATAAAGACCTCTTACAATTCATTAATAAAAAGACAACCCAGGGGCTGGCCCAGTGGGGTAGCAGTTTTGCGCATGATCTGCTGCTGGCAGCCCAGGGTTCAGATCCCAGGCATGCACCAACACACCACTTGTCAAGCCATGCTGTGGCGGCGTCCCCTATAAAGTTGGGGAAGATGGGCACGGATGTTAGCCCAGAACCAGTCTTCCTCAGCAAAAAGAGGAGGATTGGCCACAAGATGTTAGCTCAGGGCTAATCTTCCTCACAAAAAAAAAATTAATAAAACATTAAAAATTAAAAAAAAAGACAACCCAGTTTAAAATAGACAAAAGATATGAATAAGGATTTTTGACATGTAGTAAACTGCATATAATTAAAGTGTATATTTGAATAAATTGTTACACATGTATACACCAGTGAAACCATTACCACAACCAAGATGAAGAATATATCCATCAGCCACAGGAGTTTCCTCATGCCCTTTTGTAATCCCTCCCCATCCCACCTACGCCCATCCCCAGGCAACCACTCATGTCCTGTGCATAGATATGCATAGCAATTGTCCCTTGATGTGAACATTTGAGACATTGCCTGAGACCCAGATTCAGAGCTGAGATCTCAGGTCTGTGTGGAGGAGGAAATGATGAGGTTGATGAGGATTTTCATTACCGTCATCATCATCGTCTGCAATATAGCAATTTGTTGATTCCAAATCCCAGAGAATGCGATCCAATGTGGAAAGAATTTTAGATCATCAAGATGCTTTCTAACAAGAAGAAAGAACTTGAGAGCCATTGCCTTAGATATCCTATGTTTTATATTTGTTTATAAACAAAGACAAGAATGTTGGTTTAAAAGCTTATGTTGGTTCACAACCTCCTCAGGAGGTTCCTGGCCCCCATAGGTGGAGGGCAAGGAGGGACCAAAGAAAGAGGCAGACCACTCCAGATGGGCAGGTGGCAGGTTTAATAAATGAAGGAACTTATGAGACTTGTCTTAGTCAGCTGCAAAATGAGTAGTTTTCCGCACCTTCCCACCAAATCTTAAAAGTTTATATACAGGCCTTAACTGGGTTCAGTCACGTATACCATCCAGATGGTCTCAACATGACATTTCTGTCTCAAGGCTGGATCCTTGGGGCAGCTTCTGGGAATGGGGAAGGTAAGCGGAATGCAGATTCCAAGAACAGTAGAGGGGGTGGCAAACCTCCAATTGCCAGAGTCCAACTTGAGGGTCAACTGGAGGTCATGTTCTTTCCAAGACCTCCCCCAACACTCCACCCCTTGTGACCAGCTCTTACAGTCTCATATGTCCCCTCTTCCCCAGTGTGCCCTTAGTGATCAGCAAGGGGGTAAACTAGCGTGGAGGTGACTAATTTGGCACCTATCTGGCTGCATTGGTGGCAGATGCTACAGTACCAATACAGGCATGTGCAAGAGAAAACACAGGTTGAGACAATAATTCCCCAAATCAGTGACAACTTTTTCTGCCAAGAGCCCCATGATCTGAACCATTGATTGACTAAGTCCCCTAGGCTGGGGGTTGGATCAGGGCATGCACTTGTGTCCTCATGTGATTTAATAAAGACAACATATTAGCAGACTCATCAGGTATGAACACACACATTCTGTTTGGATAATGGTGCAGGTGCCTTCTTGCGAGGCAGTAATAATGTCTAAGGCCATTCTATTCTGGAGGACAGCTTTTCTCCTTAGAGATATTTCAGTGTTCAGTAAGGACAGGTGTTGGCTACCTTCAAGTCTTGCTCTATGAGTTTAGTAAGGACTTCTGTGTGGGCTCTAATGTCCAGAAATTATGTAGTTTTTGCATCCATATTCAACAAATGACTATGCAAATGAACTTTTGGTTGTTGTCGGTAGACCATGTGCACAGCTCCTTGGCAAATGATTGCTGTGTCTCAAACATGCCTGCTTTGACTTCGGAGGCTTATTATTCACAGTATCTCTGGAACTTCTCTGGTTGAGTGATCCTCAGAGTTAAAAGCCACAGTGGAAAACAAGTCTCTAATTTATAGCTTCTTTTTGTTTTCAACCATCAGCACACTTTCACATTTGGTCATTCACCGTATTCACCAGATTGAAACTCTGCCAAAAATGAAATCCATTCTCAAAAAGCTGAGCTGTGATCTCTAAGAATGGTCAGAAGTTTTGCCACAGATGTACCGTAAGCTTGCCGTGAAAGTCTCCCACGCAGACATAAATATCTTGCCCATGAACCACAGTGCTCTTCACCGACAGTCCTCTCCTCAGCACAAGGACGTGGAGACCCCTCAGCACAGATTTTTAGCTGGTCGAGGCTGGGCTCTGACTGTCCTTAGTAAACACGGCCCAGGGCTCATAGGGACAATTCTCCCACTTCAGATAGTACAAGCCTGATTCCATCTCTTTGAATCTCTGGACTCTGGGATTTATACATAAACACCCCTCTCTAGTAGGAATGTGGTAACTTCAAAATTCTCTCAGTAACCCCCATGAGCAAAGTGCCTTGCCCTGGACTCCTGCTCCTGCCACTCACTGAAACACACAACACCTCAGTTACAGGAATCAGGATTGGCAAAATCCTGGGGTTCTTCTCTAGAGTCATCTCCTCCACAGCAAAGAAGGTAGTCTATATGTAACTGTGTGATTAAACAAGAGGGACTCCACAGGGGCGTGGAAAGAAGACATTTATTCTTTTCTCCTACTAGCCCTTCAAACTGCTCCATCAGCGCCTCATGAGGAAAATCTTGGATGGGTTCTGCTCTAAGAAAAAGCCTCTCCAATCACTATTAGTCACATTTGTGTAATTAAAACATCCAACTCAATAATCAAACTCTGAAATTCGTTGACTGATAAAGCTTCTCCTTCCCATAGCTTGTGCCTGCTTCAGCAGAAGGACCTGCAATGTGGACAGGGCTTCCCCACACTGCCCTTCTCCTCCTCCTTCTCCAATCATTCCCCTTGGTTCTGACTCCTCGTGAGTTGGAGGAGAAGAGGATGAAATACTGAAGACAAGTCGGATGTAATTGACTTGGGGGGTTGGAGGCACACCTAGTAGCTCTTCTCCTCAAGGGGCACCATTGATGACTCTTCACAGAGTCTCCCCTGGAAATCTACAATTACAAGTCCAACCAATGGCTGCTATCTCCCCTCCAGCTGGCTACTTCAAGTCCAGTTCCCAAGACGTGGACTTCCAGAGGTCTGATCCATACACCACTGATGGAATGCCTGGTGGACTCCTCAGCAAATTCCCTTCAAGCTGGCTCTGGCTGGCTCCCTTCTGTGTGGCCCACATTTGATTTAAGGGAAACACATACTTTTGCCCCTCAGTCAGTGAAAGTTATGGTTGCTTCCTCCTCATCTTTACCCCGCTCCCCCCAGCACATAGCAACATCCTTTCATATTATATTTCCCACAGGAGCACTAGGTTGCAAAGCCAAACCCCGGAGTACAAAGGTCACATCCTCCCAGGACTCTTACCATATACCACCCACGTCTTCTGGCTGCTTCAAAGTCCAAGAGGACTCCTTACTTAGTTTGAGATGAGAGGGAACCATCATCCCATTAGGGAGAAGCACCATCCCACTGTGGATTAGAGTCCCTGTGGAGCCTCCCTTATTTAAACACATTGTTACATAAAGATCACCTTCTTACTGGGAAGGTGGTTACTCTACAGATGAACCTCAAGAATTTGCCCATCCTCAGGGTCATTGTCTCTATAATCTAAATGTCCTCTTTTACAAAGTCCTTTCCTCTTCACCTCTTCATTACCTATTGAGTTAGTTCAAGAACTAAACCTCACATAACTGGTTTCTAGCTCTTTCTTTTGCCAATTCCTACATAGATCTTCTAGCATACATCTTTGGAATGTAGAGATATTGGCAATTGCTGAGGACTCAGCTGAACCTGAGGGAGATATTTATGTTAATATCTTGCCACGTTCACCCCAGGCCTGTCACATCATCTTCAGTCCAATATTTCAAGTTAATGCAGGACTCTTACTTTGAACTCTCCCTTGACATCTGATACTCAACTTGTCACAAACCTCACTGAATGCTGTTGCTCCTGACTCTATGTTTCCCCTGATAATCTTACCTGCAGCCCTAACTTTCCTGTTTCTGAAAAGAAGCATGATCATCGTTCAATCACCCACATGGACACATTCTATACATCCTTCATGGTAGACTGCAAGCCCTGAATTCTTAAGCAAGTCTTCTCCTAGAAATCCTAGTTTAATTCCTCATTATGGGTCATGTTGATCACATATTTCAACAACAGGGATAATGTACACACTAAATGAGGGAACTTCCAGAGACCTCAGAACTCAATTAGAACCACTTTCAGAGGAAACTGGGAAATAAGGATTGTTAAGATAATTGAGTGGGCAATATTTCATTTGTCAAGCCAAGAGATAATGTTGATATGATTTATTTGATTTAGTCATTTTTCCTCTGGGTTTGTCTTACCTTCCAAAGTAGAATATAGGATTGAGAGAAAAGAAATCAACTCACTTGAGTTGCATCTTCAATAGGCCCTAACACAGGCCTAGACACACACAAGTTAGTTGAGTTAATAATGCTTCTGCAAGTCTGTGAAGGAAAACGACTTTTAAATGGTTCTTAAATGAAAGAAGTCAGGACAGTCATGAATACTTTGCTCTCTGGAGATAATACTGCACTGATGAGTCGCTCACCAGGAACTACCTTTAAACACAAGAACTGCATTATGGCAAACAGCAGCTTGGTGAGCCGTGTTATTTCACATATATTATGCACATGTTTCTCACAGCAGCTATTTCCTTCCATTTTGTCTTTACTCCATTCATAACTTTTGTAATGAACCTTAGAATCAGCAGGTATTTGGGATCTTATTTTCTCCAGGCTTACTCTCAAATCCCTGTCTCCCTAAAATCCACTGATGCAGTCAATACTCTCAGTCATGTTCACAGACCAAATAAAGGACGACTGTAAAAATTACAACAATTTGAATTTGGGTTATCTGTAATCATTAGAAATGACATAAAGTCATCCCTCTAACTGTGAAGTTTCTCAATTATTTTAACAAGACAGAACCTTTCATCTGTTTACTGCCAATGTCACAGTTTGTGAGGGTAAACTTGTCCCAGAGATTTCAGCTGTCAGGAGAGAGATTTCTGGTGGCAGAAAACACTAGAGGGAATTAAAAAAATAATAAAGATCAAGGAATGCTCTGAAAGAGAAAAAGAAGTGGGTATCAAAAATCAATCAATCTGGATTCTAGCAGGAGAGATGGCCCTCTCTAGTTCAGGACTTGGAGGGAAGTCTAGTGAAGGGGCTTCCTACCAGCTGTGGACACAGGGTTCAGAAACAACAAGGAGGCGTGCTAGCAACAGTGAGGAGATCACATCCTAAGCCTAAGGGGGTGAGGAAAACTAGAGCCCATAAGGAGAGTGGGGTGGAGAGAGCCAACCCTGCAGGGGGACAGGCAGGAGACCAAACACCCTGATCTTGCTGTACCAATGAGATACCCCCATGAATGGACTTCACATTGGCAGAAGCCAAGCAGAATTCAGAGAGCAAGAAGTCCCACTAGATTATTTTTTATCTCATTAATTGTGTTCTTCACCTCCAACATCTGTGTTTGGCTTTTTTTAGAGTTTCAATTTCTTTGGTGAAGTATTCCTTCTGCTCGTTAATTTTATTCCTGAGCTCATTGAACTGTCTTTCTGAGCTTTCTTGTAACTCGTTGAGTTTCTTTATGACAACTATTTTGAATTCTCTGTCATTTAGATTGTAAATTTCTTTGACTTCAGGATTTATTTCTGGAGACTTGTCATTTTCCTTCTGCTCTAAAGTGTTATGGTGTTTTTCATGGTGTTTGATGAACTGATCCTTTGCTGGGGCATTTGTAGTAGTTCAACCTGCCACCTCTGGGGGGCTGGGGGCAGGCGCTCTCTTTTCTGAACCTGCCGTGTCTGGTGGGAGCTGTGCCAATAGGGCTCATCTGTGTTTGCCCGCTGGCCACAGCCACTTGGCAGGTCACACACACATGCACAGGCGCTCTGGTGCAGGACCACTGCCTTGGCAGGGCACTGGCCAAGCTGGTGTACTAGGCAGGAGGGGAGGGGCACTTTCTATTGCACACGTGGGCCAGCTCTGTGCTCACAGGCAGTTCGCCTGAGCTACAGCCCTTGGTGGGAGCTCCTTCTCATGAGCCAGCCCACTCGGTGGGGAGTGTTCCTACAAGCGGGACTGCTGCAGCATGGGGGGCGCTCCCATGGCTGGGCTGCAACTCTGAAAGGGAAAGCGTTCGCTCACAGGCCTGACTGCCCCCGCCTCCTCTTACAGTCATGCACCGGCTGCTGTTTGAGGACCCACAACCTACATCACTGCTGCTGGGATGGGGGAGGGATCCACTCACCTCTTTCCACCGCTTCCCAGGGATCCAGTTCCTCCACCTTCAGATGTATGGGTGCATGGATCTCTCAGACATCCTATTGTGCTTTGTAGGGAATCCCCTGTTGGTTAATGAATGTCCATTTAGTTGTAACTTCGTGGGGAGAGACTAAGGGAACAAGTCACTCTGCCATGATGCTGAGGTCACTGTCTGTTTTGCACTTATTTTTGACAGCTATTTTCCCTGAGTATAGAGTTTTAGGTTGACTGTTATTTTCTCTCAGCACATTGAAAATGCATTTCCACTGTTTTCTGGCTTCCTTTGTTACTATTAAGAAATCAGTGTAGTTCCAGCTATCTCTTTTTCAAAGGTCATCTGTCTGCTCTTTCCAGCTACTTCCAAGACATTCTCTTTGCTTCCATGTCCTATAGTTTCACTATTATATGTTAAGGTGTGAATTCTTTCTTAATTCTCTTCTTTGGGATTAGTTAGATTTCTTGACTGTATGGGTTGTTGAATTTCATCAGTTCAGAAAAAAATTCAGCCATTATCACTTTGAACATTCCCTCTGCCCTATTCTCTTCCATTTTCTCTCTGTAAGCATCATTTGCCTGTTTAATTGCATTGTGGCCTGTTCTTTTTCAAATCTATCATCCAGCTCACCAATTGGAAGTCATTGCTTCTAGATCTCCCTTCGTTGAGGAAGTAGCCCTTTGGGGTTTACTTTTCATGGTAAAAGGTCCCCTATTAGAACCCCCAAAACAGTTCTGATCTTTGACTCTCACTTACATGTCAGTGTGGCTTTGAGAAGTAGAGCTCACCAGGGTTGGTGAGACACTCCAGAGCGACAGCCAGCTGCCACCCTCACTCACCCTCTGGGTTTCCCCTTCACTCCACTCCGTGTCTGAGAAAGCTTATTTTCTTGCCTGCTCACCCTTGCTTTTAAGAAAATATATGTGATATTTCTCAGTATTTTTAGCTGATTTCAGTGGGAGGCTTAGTAATCTAGATACCTGAATGAGAGGTTTATTTTTATTTGTCTGGTTGGTTTTTCCTGTTTTTGTTTTTGTTTCCTGAGTTAATGGCTCCTTTTAGAGTTATTTTTCTGTTTACTTAGTCTCTTCTCTCTCTCTTTCATGTTGTTGTCTGTCCTCAAATGTCAGTTCTCCCTGATCGTCTTTTCATATTTGAGGGTAAGTCATGACAAAAGCTCCCTGGAAGTTCCTCGTGATGGGTGAGGGTTGTGACTGCAGGCTTCACCTGAGGTGACAGAGCAGAACAGGCTGCTATGCAGAGGGAACCCTAAATACCGGAATGCAGAGGCTTTCCTCTGGAGATGTTCTAATCTATAGAGAGGAACCCTCTAATTACACACTTGGAAGAGATTCCTTGAAGTGTGGGTTTCTGAATTAGGGGGCAATGAGGGGATGATGGAAGAATCAACTGTCTCATGTTCACATCACACGCTACTTTCAGCCCCGCTGCCCCATTCCATGCGGCCGTAGTTTCTGAAGCTGAACCTCCCCGAGGTGGTCCAGTCACCATCTGAGGCCAGCTCACCCACAGCCTCTCTGGGACCGTGTTGACTGGGGATGTTCTGCCCCAATGCATCCTTCATCTCTCTGCCTTCCAGAAATTTGTTGAAACCTCTTGTCATTGATGCTCATTCTCCCAAGTTCTTGAGGATGTTGTGGTTTAATTAGGGGCTACCAAAAGAGAGGACGTCTGTGGTCTACAATTATGTTAATCCATTTTCTAGAACGGTTGGAGTATGATCAGTTTGCTATCTTCACTCTGAAATCCCTGATCTCTTGTTAAGTAGAAATAAAATATAAAAGAGAGAATGTGCAAACTACTTTTACATATTTATATTTACACAGAATCATTTGTGGCGATTCACGACTTGCAAATAAAGAAATTCAAATACAAATTTTATGTTGCTATTACTTCAAAATAAGCAATAATAAAAAGGTAATTGACCTGCTAAATTTCCTATAAGCAGTGTAGGCTTTTCAAGCTCCATTGTTGAGATTCTAAAAGCAGAGACAGGCTGAACAACCTGCACCCACTAATTGCACTGGTCATTTTACTCAGCTCAAGACAGGGTGTGACTATCCTTAATTAGGCCTCCTCTCCAGGTCTGAGTCCATTGTGAGCACCATCCCACGCAGACTAGGGGACACCGACCTTGCTTCTTAACCTTTCTGTCCTGTGAAGTGACCACACCTCTATGTGACAGTAAGACAAACACTGAAGGCAATGAGGCCGGAATTGGCAGTGGCGGAGACAGAGAGGAAGGTTGCTGTGCACAGGCAAATTTACAACTACCTTTCTTGGTTTTGTGCCAAGATTCTGAGAAATGGGCTAACATCTGTTGTAGTCCACAGACTTCCTGGGGACTGTGCTGTGATGTGTGTGAAAATCATCCTCTGGTCTCTTTACTATAGAATTTCTAGTAAAGTGGTATAGATATTTTGATATGCATGAGAAGGTAGTTCATAGGTTGAAAAAAAGGGTGTCTAATTGTGAAGCAGAAACAGGAAATGCACAAAAGAGCAGAAGCTGTTGGAAACCAAACTGCAAAGCCTTTGAGCCTTCGAGCTCCAAGAGGTGCCAAAATAGACCCCATCTCTGCATGGGAAGAGATACAGGTTCGTGTTGTCAAAGGCCGTGGACACAGGTAGTGTGCAAACTGGTGGCCACTTTTACAATCAATCTACCACGACCAATTATCCAAGTTACATCCAATTGTACCTAAACAGCTGCAGGTTTTCAGCTTTACTGAGTTTAATTCACATAAAATAAAATTTGTTCCTTTTAAGTGTTCAGCTCAATGCATTTTGGTAATTTTACACAGCTGTATGACCACCACCCTAATCAAGATACACAATAGTTCCAACACCTAACAATTTTCCTCATGGCCTTTTGGAGTCCATCCTCTCCTCCAACTCCATGTCCCACACAACCAGTAGTCTGCTTTCTGTTGTGATAGTTTTGCCTTTTCTAGAATTTCATATGAATGTAATCTACAGGATGTAGTCTTTCCTGATTGACGTCTTTCACTTAGGGTTTCCTTTCAGAGTCCTCCATGCTGTGCCATGTGTTGTTTTTTTGTTCATTTTCATTGCTGACTAGAATTCCATGGTATGTGCGTTAGTTTCCTGGGACTGTCATAACAAAGTACCACGAATTGGGTGACTTAAAACAATGGAAATTTATTCTCTCACAGTTCTGGAGGCTAGAAGTCCAAAATCAAGGTGTCTGCAGGGTCATGCTCTCTCTGCAGGCTCTAGGGGAGAATCTGTTCTTAGCTTCTTTCTTTTTCTTAGCTTCTGGTGTCGCCAGCAACCCTTGGTGTTCATTGACTTGTGGACCCATCACTCAGGGCTCTTCCTCTGTTGTCACATGGCGTTCTCCTCTTCCTATAAGGACACTAGTCCTTATAACATTAAGGGTCTACCCTGCTTTAGTATGACCTCATCTCAACTAATTATGTCTCCAATGGCCCTATTTTCAAATAAGAACACATTCTGAGGTTCCAGGGGTTAAAACTTCAGTGTATCTTTTTAGGGGACACAATTTAACCCATAGCAGTATGGAGATACCAGAATTTGTTTATTCATTCACCAATTGATGTACCTTTGGGTGTTTCCGGTTTGGGCTATTAAAATATTATAACAAATAAGCATTCACATACAAGTCTGTGTTTTTATTTCTCTTAAGTAAACACCTGGGAGTGGGATAGCTGGTTTGTGTGTTCAATTTTATGAGATACTGTTTATTTTTTTCCAAAAATATGGTAGCTTTTCATATGCTTGTTTGCAATCTATGAAAGCACATCCTTGCCAACGTTTGGTATTGTCAGTGTTTTCAGCTTTAATCTTCCTCACAGGTGTGTAGTGGTATCTCATTAAGGTTTTCATATGCATTTCCCCAAAGATTAGTCAAGTAGAGCAATTTTTATGTGCTTATTGGCTATTTGTATATCTCCCTTTGTAAAATCTTTTGCCCATTTTATTATTGGGTTGTTTGTCTTTTTATTATTATTTTGTAGGAATTCTCTCTATGTCCTGGATAAATGTTTATGTTAGATATGTTTTGCAAATAGTTTCTCCCAGCCTGTGGCTTGCCTTTTCATTTTCTTAAGTGTATTTTTAGAAGAGCAAAAGTTTGATTTTTGATAATGTCTATGTTTTCAGCTTTTTCATTTATATTTTGTACTTTTTTGTCCTATTTAAGGAATCTGTTTAACCCAATATCACCAAGATTTTCTTTGATATTTTTTTATGGAAGTAGAATAGTGTTAGCTCTTACATTTAGGTTTAAGTCCATTTTGATTTAGTTTTCAGTGTGATGTGAGACAAGGATTCAGGTTTATTATTTTCCATACAGATCTAGCAATCTCAACAGAATTTGTTGAAAGAACTGTCTTTTCTCAGTTGCATTACTTTGGCAGCTTTGTTGGATATCAATTGATGATTTAAATATGGGTGTGTTTCTGGATCCTCTGTTCTTTTCCATTGATCTCTGTTATCCCTTCACCAATATAACATTGTCTAGATTATTACAGCTTTATAGTAAAACTTGATATTAGGTGTTGTAAGTCCTCCAGATTTCCTCTTCTTCTCTTTGAAATTGTTTCAGCTACTCCATGTCTTCTGCCTTTCCGCGCAAATTTTAAAATCAGCTTAGCAATTTCTTTTAAAATATTCTGTTAGAATTTTGATTGGTATTCTACAGAACTCATAGATCAATTAGGGAGAATTGCCACCTTAACAATACTGAGTGTTCCAATCCACAAACATTGCATTTACTTAGGTCTTGATTTTCTTTTGCAATTTTCAGTGTATCAGTCACACACATCTTTCATTAAATTTATTCTTAAATGTTTTATTCTATTTTAAATTGTATTATTTTTAAAATTTAATTTTCCCATTGTTCATTGCTAGTAAATAAACACACAGTTGAATGTTGTATATTAACCTAGTATCCTGCAGCTGTGTAAATTCACTTCTTAGTTCTACCAGCTTTTTCACAGAGTCCTTACGTTTTCTACATACATGATCATGTCATCTGCAAATAAAGACAGTTTTATGTCTTCCTTTCTAATCTTTATGCCTTTTATTTCTTTATCTTGTCCTACTGCAACGGCTAGGGTCTCCAAGGCAATATTGAAGAGACATCCTTGCCTGATGCCTAATATTAGATCTAAAACACTTAGCCTGTCGCTGTTAAGTATGATGTTAGAAATAGTTTTTTCCTAGATGTCTTTAATCAGATTGAATAAGTTCCTTTCTAGTCCTAGATTGCTGAGAGGTTTAATCTTGAATGGATGTTATATTTTATCAAATGCTTTTTCTGGAACAATTAAAATGATTACAGATGCTCCTCGACCTTGAGTGAGATTACATCCCAATACACCCATCATAAGTTGAAAATAATCTGTCAAAAATGCATTTATTACACAACCTACTGAACATCATAGTATAGCTTAGCCTACCTTAAATGTGCTCACAACACTTACATTAGCCTGCAGTTGGGCAAAATCATCTAACACAAAGCCTATTTTATAATGAAGTGTTGAATATCTCATGTAATTTATTGAATACTGTACTGAAAGTGAAAAACAGAATGGTTGTGTGCGCCCAGCATGGTTGCAAGTGTATTATTGGCTGTTTACCCTTGTGATCACATGGCTGACTGGGAGCTGCGGCTGCTGCCCTGCCCAGCATCACAAGAGAAGATCGTACCTCATATCGCTAGCCCAGGAAAATATCAAAATTGAAGATTCTAAGTACAGTTTCTACTGAATGCATATTGCTGTCCCACCATCGTAAAGTTGAAAAATCATAAGTCGAACCATCATGAGTCAGGGAATATTTGTATATGTTTTCTTTAATCTGTTGATGGTGAATTATGTTGATTATCAAGTGGTAAACAAACTTTGTACACCTAGAATTGACCCCACTCAGTCATGATATAGTATTTTTATGTATGTTGTTGGATTTCATTTGCTAATATTCTTTAAAGTATTTTGGTATCTATTTTGATTAGGGATATTGGTCTGTGGTTCCTTTTCTGGTGATGTCTGCATCTGGTTTTGGGTCATGGCATGTTTGGCTTCATGAAATGAATTAGGATGTGTCATTTTCTCTTTCATTTTCTGAATTTGTGTTAGATTGATATCATATAATTTTTTCCTTAAATATTTAATGAAATTTACCAATGAATTAATTTGCCCTGAAGTTTTCCGGATGGGAAAGTTTTAAATTACAATTTTAATTTTTTATTTGATGTAGGGCTTTTCAAATTTTCTGTTTCTTCTTAGGGCAGGTTTGCTAAGTTGTGCTTTTCAGGGAATCTGTCTATTTCATCTATATAGTCAAATGTATTGGCATAAAGTTTTACATTACAGTCCATTATTTCCCTTTAATATCTGTAAGATTTGTAGTGATGTCCCCTCTTCCATTCCTGATGTTGGTAATTTGTATATTTTTACCCTTTTTCTTCATATAGGTAGAGGCTTGTCAATTTTCTCAGTTATTTTCAAAGAATCAGCTTTTGTTTTCATTTGCTTTCTTTATTGTTTTTCTGTTTTCTATTTCAGTGATTTCTTCCCAGTATTATTTATTTCATTCTCCTTGCTTTAGGTCCAATTTTCTGTTCCTTTTCCAATTTTTAAATGTAATATCTCAGATAATTATTTTTAGATGGTTTTTCTTTTATAATATAAGTCTTTAAAGCTAGAAATTTCTCTCAACATATTGCTTTACTGTGAAAACATTTAGCCCAACGTGGGTGTCATTCCAAATGTAAGTCATAAGAGAGAATTTTCCTATGAGAAGTGACCCCTTTAACCTGAATAAAGAATACCTAAGTAATGGTCTGGGGGTTTAATAGTACCTTAAAGAACTACTATATTTTACATCAGTTTCTGCTCCCACTCCCACAATTAAATAGAGAATGACACAAACCTTCCAGCGAGGCTTAAACTATAGAAACAAAATATAGTCTTTCCCTTTCTCTCTTTAAGTCACCCACTTCAGAATCACTGCAATGTGGTCACACTCTGCCTATTCTTCTGACTCACTTTTGCTTGCCTGTCTCACCTAGGGACTGAGACGTCCTTGTTATTTAGGTTATATTGTTCTGGAATGTCATTTATCCTTACTGCTGGTGCATGCTTTATTCCATTGCCCTGTCCTCTATTTTAGGGTACTTATCCTGTGCTTGTATACACAGGGCCAACCATACTCTATCTTCACAGAAATTCCTGTCTTCTCTTTAGACTTGTTAGCAACTCGTATAATTAATGAAGTCCTATGCAACTCTAAATTGTCTCAGTTTTGGGCTATAATGGTAAATTGGGACCCCTTTTAGATAGGATCCACATCTCTGAAGAACTGGGACCCTCATTACAATCCTCACAGTTTCCATTTTCCTGGCAGATAGTGTCAGATGTCAAGGCTTAGATTATTCCAAATGGTTCTAGTACCATCTCACAGGGATACTTTGGACCCTTCCTAAGTAGTCAAATGATCATTTGCTCTTTCTTCTAGCAGATGATTCAGAAGAGACACCCTGGAAATAGCAGTCTTGCTCTCTCTCCCACATCATTGGGAGGAAGGAGAGGAGGTGGTAGCTGCCTACACGGATACAAGCCCGAAGCACTGGGAGCAAATGTTGGGCTGGGAGGCCTGTTGCGCTGAAAAGTGGGTCCAGGGATCCATAGGTCTTTCAGAATAGCTAGCAACTCTTGGTTTTTTGTTTTTTGGTTTTTTAAGATTTTTATTTATTTATTGTTTTCCCCCCAAAGCTCCAGTAGATAGTTGTATGTCATAGTTGCACATCCTTCTAGTTGCTGTACGTGGGATGCGGCCTCAGCATGGCCGGAGAAGCGGTGTGTCGGTGCGCGCCTGGGATCCAAACCCGGGCCGCCAGCAGCGGAGCGCGCGCACTTAACCGCTAAGCCGTGGAGCCGGCCCAACACTCGGTTTTGACCCAGCAGTTTCTTCCAGAATTTCACAGCATGACCCATAGTTCTTTCCTCCCTATAGAACTTTTGCATGCTCTAATATGGTAGCCACTAGGCAGGTGTGGCTATTTATCTTTAACTTTCAACTAATGAAAATGAAATAAAATTAAAATCCAATTCTGCAATCATATTCATTACATTTCATGTGCTCAATAGCCTGTGTGGCCAAAGGTTATCATATTGGACTGCACAAAACAACTCCGTCATTGCAGACAGTTCTATTAGTGTGATAGATGAGAAGGTGGGCAGGTCTCTTGCATGAGCAAGTTTGAACGGCTCCTCCCCTCACTTCCTCTCTCCTCCTCTCTCAATATCCTGGCTTAGCATTGCCTTCAAAGTGAGAGGAGCGAGCAGGACCCAGATTTTCCAGGTAAGGGAATAAGGGTGTTTGTGGGTGGGGGCAGGAGGGAGGAAAGTGTGTGATTTGGTAGAGAGATGACCTCTGCCCTGGGTCTACATCTGAAACCTCCTGGCTGACTTGCTCTCAGAATGTATTTCTCATTAGTTCCTGTTTCCCGTCTTTGCTGACTTTAGGCTGTAATCTGTTTTCAAGGCTGAGCCTCACAAATGAATGCCTCTTTGAGGGGTCACTGCTCAGAGGATAGTTGTACAAATAAATGATTCCTTTCACCATTTATAGAATTTATAAATAACTTGAAGCTTTCAGGAATAGAGTTGGGTGAGCGAGTGAGCTCTGTGGAGAAATTGGAGTGGCCCTCTCTGGAGAAGTGACAGAGAGAGAGCTGAGGGCTGAGGGCTGAGGAGGAAGGAGCTGGGCAATGGATTGGAGAAGGAGTGCTCCAGGGAGAGGGAACTGTTCCGCAAGGGTCTGGAAGTTGGAAGGAGCTTAGAGTTTCTGGGAACATTGAGGAGGCCAGTATGGTTAAAGCCTTTTGAGAGAGAGAGCAATTGATCATGCAGGGCCTTATGGACCATCCAAGGATTCTCAACTATTTTTTTAAAAAAGCAATAGAAAGCCATTAAAGAATTTAAGCAAGAAAAATAATCAAATTTTAGTTTTGAAAAGGCATCTGAGATGATCAGTTAGGAGCTTGTTACATTGCAAACAAATGACAGTAGGTTGAATTAACAGGAAGATGAGGAGAAGAGGATAACTTTGTGCTTTTTGGAAGTAGGAGCAATAGAATTTGGTGATGGACTGATGAGCAAGTGAGGAAGGAAGAGTTGTAGATGACCCCAAGTTTCCACCTGAGCCACTGGCTGAATGGTGATGCTCTTTACTGAAACGGAATGATGGAGGCAGAGCAGCCTTGGGGTAGAGGTTAAGTGTTCCGTTTTGGCTGAGTTCTGTTTGAGATGCCTGTGGAATTGCCAACTGGAGAAGTTGAATGGGATATAAAAGTTGAGAACTCTGATGAGAGTCTAGCCTACAGACCACATATAAATGGCATTCAAAGCAATAATTCCCTGAATAGAGAGGGAGAAGGGTGCACAGAACCAGGGCTGAGGAAGCACGTGAAGAATTTATGTTTGTGTAAAGACAAAGGGACAATCTGAAATTAGACTGAAAATGGGGAGTTGAGGAGAAGTGTTGGGAAATGGGGAGGAGGAATCTAGTAGCAAGTTTATGGAAAAAAAGCAACTGTTGGCTCCAGGAGGTTGAGGTTTCCAGTCACTCTCCATTCCCCTAAAATGACATAGTTATGTTTCTTTATCTACAGGAATTCAGAGTACAATGGCAGCCCAATACTGCAGTACAAGTTCCAACTCCAGTGAACCCAGGACCAGCCATGGTGAGAGGGTGCTCTGGGCTCCCCTGGCCAGGCAGGTTCCTCCTGACCTGTCAGCCAGTCCCCATCTGAGCAAGAGCAAACTATTTCCAACCTCGTTTCTCATTTTCTCTTCATTCACCCTGCGCTTTCATTTCTCTCGACCGTCTCCAATTCCTCCACTTCCTCCACATGATGTAGCATAAAAGTTAAGAAGAAGAGAGGTGAAACTATGCTGATTGAGCACGGGCTTGGTGAGGGTTCTTATGTCCTACTTCCTACAATGTAGACACACCAGAACTGCCAGGTGTAGCCTCTCTGGATGTCAATATTTTCTGGCTATAATTCTTCAACCTATTAATTTACAATATAAAAACTTCACTAAATTTCTGTCGATATATCTAGCGTTGCCTCTTCTTGATTTGCTAAAGCTCAAGTCGTTAACTTTAAATGTTGGGTATTTTGTTTTCCTGTGAGTCATAATCCCTGAAAGGGTGGTTGTGTATGTGAAATACAAAGAGACACTTTGTCTTCCTGCACGGGTAGCCCTTGTCTACCCTGCAAGGGTGAGATGAGCTGGATACCCACCTACCTGGCTTCTTAATGGGAAGAAGAAAATTCCATTTTGGATATGTATTGGGGGGAAACAATCTCCCTCTGCAATGTCCCAAAGTCAGATTTCGTGTTCCTTCCTGCATTATCTTATGAGGAACAGCTACTTGCAGTAGCTCAGAGTTCTCTTCTTGAACCGTTCTGTTTCCTCTTCTCTGGGCTACTTAGCTACAAAAGGTCAGAGTAAGAACCTCAAGGGAATCCTGAAAAGTACTTGAGCATTCCCTAAGTACTGCAAGAGGAACATCAGGCCCAGAGGACTTTCTATAGACTCCCCGTGAGTGCAGAGGTAACTCAAGGGAGAGGACCCTAGTGGGCAATAGCGGAGGGCACAGGTGGGTGGGGGCCCTGCGGGAGAAACAGTCAAAGGTGGAACCTAACACTGTGGCTTTTGTTCCCTGATGTCCCAGGGCTTGGAAACCAAGACCTCAGAGACTCACAACTGAGACTTGTCTTAGTGGGTAAGACTGGAGCAGGAAAAAGTGCAACAGGGAACAGCATCCTCGGAAAGAAAGTGTTTCGTTCCAGCATTGCAGCAATATCCATCACCAAGTCATGCGAGAAAGAGAGCAGCACGTGGCACGGGAGAGAAATTGTCGTCGTGGATACGCCTGGCATTTTCGACACCGAGGTACAGGATGCTGACACGTGCAAGGAGATAGCTCGCTGCATCCTCCTCACCTCCCCAGGGCCTCACGTTCTGCTCCTGGTGGTCCCACTGGGCCGTTACACGCGGGAAGAGCACCAGGCCACTGAGAAGATCCTGAAAATGTTTGGGCACAGAGCTAGGAGACATATGATTCTCTTATTCACCCGGAAAGATGACTTGGATGGCACTGACCTCCATGATTATCTAGAAGAAGCTCCCAAAGGCCTTCAAGAGCTGATGGGCGAGTTTGGTGATCGTTACTGTGTGTTCAACAATAGGGCGACAGGAGCTGAGCAGGAGGCCCAGAGGGCGCAGCTGCTGGCCCTGGTCCATCACATGGTGATGGAGAACAAAGGAGGATGCTACACTAATAAGATGTACCAAAGGGCAGAGGAGGAGATTCAGAAACAAACCCAAGCGGTGCAAGAACGTTACAGAGCAGAGTTAGAGAGAGAGGTAGCACTGATAAGAGAGGAGTATGAAGAGAAAATCAGAAAGCTGGAGGATAAACTGGAGCAGCAGAAGAGAAAGGCACAAATGGAGAGGGAATTAGCAGAAAGGGAGGCTCTCTGTGCTTCACGGCAGCAAAATGCCCGAGATGAAGTTATGAGTCAGACTAGGATAATTGAATTAATCTTCAGAGCATTGGAGATTGCTTCCTTTGTTTTCTCACATCTGTTTAGGGAAGACTAAACTTAATGAAACTCTGCTTATAGTTCCTGCATATTTTCTGGGTGGCCCTGCCCCATATAACTCATTGACCAAAGTCAGAGCACATTGGTTTCTGTTGCTCAGGACTAAGGAGTGCAGAATAGTTCACTGTTGGCAGCTGGTAGATGTTGCATAGATTTAATGGAGAGGGACAAATTCTCAATTTGTGAAACTTCAAAGCAGAGAGTATTGATGCTCCCTACCTTGTGAATTCTTTCTCAGAGACACAGAGAAAAGGAATGCAAGAGACCAAAGAAAATGGCCCTGAGCTCTCTCTATTTCTCCTCTAGATTTTTTCCAGATTGGCAGATAATCGCCCCCTGGAGCTTCTTCACACTTATTTTTGCCTTTAGGAGCACAGTGATCATCTTACCCATACAGTTTGTTAGAAAGATCAGTTCTTTGCATTAGTTAGTCTTATAGATGGAGATGCTTATAGAATTCTTTCCAGATGAATGTAAATTTGCTTAATTCCATTTTCACAAAAGGACTCAAATTGTTCCTTATCATCTGTCCATTGAAGTGTTGACAAAGAGTTGTCTGGAAAATCGATCTCTCAGAACTCAACTAGGTGAAATGCCAGAAAGTGAGAAAGACAGAGATTCAACAGATAGGATAACAATGTTTGGTATATTCGGATGTATCTGTAGAAACTCTGACCAACCTCAAAGTCACCAATTTGCTGAGTAGCCAGTTCTCTCCTTTTCCTGTCAAACTAACTGCTGACACCCCACCTCCATAACCCCAAATCTTGATTACTTACTGCTTGGCGGATCATCTGCACACTGCTGCCCGCCCCCTCAGTTGAATTATTTGCTTATTGTTACTATAATAAAACTTTTCTGTTCTCTCATATTTGTGCAAAATTGGAATGTTTTTTTGTTTTTTTTGTTTTTTTAATACCACTTCTCTACTACTTCTTCTAAGAACACAGGGATGGATTTCACTTTTTGGTAAAAGCTCAAGATGTTTTGGGAGCTGGTTTTGGTCTACTCTCAAGACATCTCTCCTCCTTTTCCCAGGAAGATTTGAGCCACCTTCTCAACCCCTCTGCCAGGTGAAGACCACATTCTCCTTGGGTTCATTCATTATGTGCTGATAGAAATTATGTGTAACCAAGGTTTCTGAGATCGTGGTGGTTTGCCTGGTGCAAAAATTCCCTTTAATATTTGGACAAGAGTTGAAGTCCCTATCCCTTTGCTGCTTTTCTACAGTGTCCTCCTCACCTAATAATTTCTGGGATTTCCCAAATCACATGTTCTAGCAACATGTCCTAGTGGGCATATGTGACTTACGCCAACTTAATCCTCCATCTTGAAATTGGCTTCTCCTTGCCCCAAGTGATTTGCCCAAAATAGGACATAAACCTCTCCCTTATTTCCCCAAAACACAAACGAGTTTAAACTGCACACTTAAGAAAAGTTAGCAAAGGCTCAAGGGTAAGAAAAGCACCACATACAGATGCTCACAATTCCTTTAGAAATAGTCACTCCAAGGGAGACAGATTTGGTTTCACTCTGCAGAATGTGGGTGCATTTTTGTCAATAGTTTTCATCATTGGAGTTTTAGCCAAAATTCTGAGATATAAATCTAACATCCTATTGTATTAGAATCTTCTGTAAGCAAATATATAACCAAAGAGCCACAGATGCCCCCCAAGAAAAAGTAAACACAGGTTTAATCTGAAAAATAATTCTTTAACTGCAGTGGTTCTTTTCTGTGTCAATGCATTCAATTATTCTTACCCTTGCATTCAGGTTAATGCTGTAGATGAGGCAAAAAAAAAAATTCTTCTCTTGAGAATCAGAAAGGTGAAGAGAAGCCCATGTAAAATACCCTGAGAACAGTGTTGTCCATTTGTCTCCCAGAACAGAAGGTCCTTGGTATATATCATGCATTGCAATTAATATAATAGGAGAATGAGGCCTCTAACATGTTCCCTTCTCTCAAGAGTTCTGGGAGTCTATACCTATTCATCCATTCATTAACGTTCATCGATTTTGCACTTCATGGTAGATTTTATACCAGACACTGAGAATCTAGAGATAAGTAAAACCAAGTCTCTTTTGAGACTGTCTTCATTCACTTAGCAAAATGACTTTGAGAATCATCCAAGTTGTGGGTATTAATAGCTTGTTCTCTTTTATTGCTGAGTAGTATTCCATCTTAGGGGCATACCACGGTTTATTACTTCTTCTTTACTTATTCTTATGCCCCTAATTGATTTCTCCTGTCTAATTGCATTGGCTAAGTCCTCCATTATAATGTTGAATAACAGTGAATGGGCATGCTTGCTTTGTCCCTGGATATGCTTTCAGTGTTTCCCAGTTAAGTAAGTGAGATACTGGACTACAGTAGTATATAAGATGTATCTGTGTGCATATGTGTGTGTGTATACAATCATATTAAGCAAGTATCCCCAATCGCTATTTTCTTGAGTGTTTCTACCATGGATGACTATTGAATTTTGTCAAAGCCTTTTTTAAAATCATCTATGGGAATAAACTTATGATTCTTTTTCCTTAAATCTATTCACGGGGTGAATGATATTAATTGATTTCCAAATATTGAACCAATTTTTCATTTCTGTTTTAAATTTCACTTGGTAATAATGTATCACATGCTTAATGTGGTGTTGGAATCTATCTGCTGATATTTTACTTAGTATTTTTGTATTGATATTCATGAAAGATATTGGTCTATAGTTTTATCTTTTTGTACTGTCTTTATCAGGCTTAGATATCAATGTTATATTTGTTTTGAAAAAGCAATAAGGAAATTCCCCTTCATTTCAATGCACTGGAACTATCTGCACTTTGAAGGTCTGGAAGAATTTTCAAACAAAACAATCTGGCCCTGGTGCTTAGTTTGTGTTGTGATTTCTTAATACCTTTCTCTATTTCTTCCACGTAAATTGGTCTACTGAAATTTTCTTTCTCTAGTGGAAACCATTTTGGTAATCTGTATTTCCCTAGGAAATTATCTATTTCATCTAGGTTTTCAAATTTATTTTCAAAGAGGTTTTAAATTTTTTAAATTTCTCCTATTTCAATGGTTATTTCCTCTTGTCATTTTGAAATTTTTATTTGTGCTCTTTTCTCTTTTTTTCTTGAACAAGTTAATTAATAGTTTATTTTAATTTTTTTCCAATAAACCAGGGTTATGATTTATTAAGTCTAATGCTTTTTATCCTCTACTACACTAATATTTGTTTTCCACATTTGTGTCTTCTTTTGGTTTACTTTATTGTACTTTTTCTAGTTTTTTTGAAGTGAAAATTTAATTTATTTTCATTGAAAAAGTCTTTGGTGCAATGCATTTTCCTCTGATCATTTCTTTAAATGAATTCTATAGCTTCTGGTATTTAGTGTTTTCATTATTAAGACTTTTAAGAAATTCTAAAGTCTCAGTTTGTATTTTTCTTTTCAACAAGAGTTGTTTAGTAGAAGGTATTTTATTTTCTAGATGGAAGGACCATTTTTCAAAAGTAATTTCTAGTTTTATTGCATTGTGATCAGAAAGTGTTGTTTATATATTTCTGCTTTATAGAACTCGCTGATGTTTGCTAATGTTTATCAATATATGATCAATTTTTGTGAATATTCCATGTGCATTTGCAAAAAGATCTATTCTCTATTATTATTGCAAATAGAGTGTATTCTCTATATACCTGAGATCTACTTTCTTCATTATGTTGTTTAATTCTTCTATCTCCTTTCTTATTTTTTGTCTACTTGATTGGACTTGTGCTGATAACAGTGCATTAAAATCTCCTATTACTACGGCATTTTAATCCACATCTCCTTGCATTTCCTGTAGTTTTTGCTTCATAAACATGGTTGCTGTGTTATGTAGTGCACTCATTTTGTTAAGCATTATATCTCTGATACAGGATTTACAAGAGAGCGTAATGAGACAGAGACCTTTTAACTCTACTTTTAATTCCTCTTGAGGTAATAGTTGCCTTTGTAGGAAAATGCTTTGAACAAGCTTGTGGAAATGTGTCCCCTGAGGCTATAAGTCAAGTGCCTCTGGTGGAACAATTTGGAATTCACTGGAAACAGCCTACACAGCAAAAATCAAACATATACTACATTTAGGGCATAGAGAGAGAATGCAAATTTTTAATTTGTCTATAATTTTATAATTTTTCCTAGCTCCCATCCATTACTACTAGGGAACAAATATAACTAAATGTTTACTCTTGTTTAAACCAGTCCAATCTGACCTGTTAAGGAGCCCCTTTAGATGGTGTTTAGTTCCTCTATTTAGGTGACTTAGAGAGCCAACCCCTCACAGTCCTGTTTCTCTCCTTCAGTGAGGGATGTGTGCCTCATGTGACATAGTGGCTTGTGGAGAAGGATGGGGTCCCCAGGCCTCAGCCCCTGTCTCCTCTACTTGTTGAGTGATGTCCCTTGTCTATCAAGTCTCTGAAGTCCTGCTGGCCCCCAACAAGAAAGTCCACAAGCTCGTGTGACCCAGAGCTAATTTCTCAATCCAAGCAGTGCCCTTTGGGGTGCTCCCTGGCTGACTTCACCACAACTTGGCTGCTGCTGGTCCAAAATTCCCTGTGGCTGGTCTGGCACCACCTCTCATTCAGTCCTGGAATATCAGCCAGAGAGTGTGTTTGGCTGCATGTCGGAGAAACTTCACTAAAGTGGGTAACAAACAAGGGATTAAATTTTGATATAACAAGGAGATTACGGGTGGCAAGTCCAGAGCTGATGTAACTGTCCAAAGAACTTGATTTTTTTTCTCCCTACCTGCTCCACCATTCTTTGCAAGTAACTTTGTTCTCAAAATGGCAAGATGGCTGCTTCACTTTCAGCCTCATGTCTGAATTGCAGGCAGAAAGAAGACAGAAACAATAAGGAAGACAGAATGGCACTTACAATACAAAAGCAAAGCCAACCAGAAATCCCCACAGGACTTCTGCTTATATCTCTTGGTCGTACAGTTACCACAGCTGCAAGAAACACTGTGCAATTTAGTATTTCACATGGGCGCGTTGCTTTTGTTAGTGAGGAAGAAGGGGCGAATGGCTAGTAAGCAGATGCCCAGCAGCGTGTGCCACATGCAGTGTGGGTGAGTGTGCTCCACTCCTCGCTCAGCAGTGACCTCACTGTCACTCCCGTGGGAAATTCCTTTGACTGTCTCCCAACCAAATGTTCATATAATTCTCAACTCTGGTCATTTTATCCATGAACCAAGGAAAGGACAAGAAAATAAAACCTCAGAGCTTGAGTCTGGTTCCCAAAATAACAGCGAGGCTTATAACAGACCAAACAACCTAGGTAAACTTTGGATAAACGATTAAGAATCAAATACTAAAAAGCCCAGGAAAGCAAGGAAAACTAGATAGAAAGTGAAAGTGTTTTGATCCTGGGAGCAAGGACTGCATAGGGTAACATCCATGCTTAAAAGGCTTTTTCCCTGAGGGCACTCCCCAGACTACAGCTCAAGGAGTAACTAGAATTCAATTATCTAATAGACTTATTGTTTTCTGAACCTGGAGAGACAATATTTGGGACACACATCTGATTGCTTTATTCTTCTGCCTTCCTCTCTGTTTCCTTTCCCCTGTAAGACAAGGGAGTGTCCCTGTCTGTTAATATCTGGACTTCTACTGTATGAAATGTTATTGCCTAGTGACTAAACCAGGCCTTGTTATGTAAATTGGAGACGTGCTAGAATACAGACAATCCATTCTAAAGAAAATACCAAGGCTTACAAGGCTGTCATCTTTTGACGAATATCTATCAATATTCTTTTAATATTAGAAGCTGATTATTCAGGTTTTTCTCTGTATTTTGTGAAGCATTAGCATACACCAGAGCTACCTGGAAGGCTTGTTAAAATACCATGTTTCTGATTCAGTGGGCGTGGGCTGTAGACTGAAAATCTTCACTCCTAACAAATTCCCAGGCAATGCTGATGCTACTGGTCCAGCACCATCCTTTGAGAGTCACTGCACTGGAGCAAATATCCTGTGTTTGAAAGTCACTTCAATAATGTTCAAGGCATTTCCCCCATTCCAAATGTTACCAGCTGGAGCTACGGCTCCAAAGACCCTTCTCCCCTCCAGGATTCTGAAGGAACAGTATACACACAAAGAACTGAATCAAATAAGGCAAAATACCGTATTTCTATGAAAAGTCAGGGTCTCCCTAGTAAAGATGAAGTGGAGACCATAGTAGGGACCAGAGGCCAAAGTCACATGTCTTCATCTTTCTCCCTGAATAGAAGAGAGCTAGTTGCATGTAATGGGGCCACCTGACAACCAGAAAGTCACCGTCTGAGAAGGTGAAACCAAGAGTAAGACTTAGCTGGACCTGCCAGAAGGAGAACTTCTTTGGTCAGCCTGTAGAGTGAAACAAGGAACCGAAAGTGCAGGTCATATCTGGTCACAACTGGCCAAAAGGGAGAGAGTGCAGTCTGTTTCCTGTTTCCTGGGTTTTGCTTTTTTTTTTTTTTTTTTTGACCATAAAGCCAGGCGCCCTTCTGTTTCTTGTTGTTTTTTTTTTTTTTTCTTTCCATTGGCTATCATTTTATTTTTTTTTTATTTTTTTTTTATTTTTTTTTTTATTTTTTGTTTATTGCAGTAACATTGGTTTATAACATTGTAAAAATTTCAGGTGTACATCATTGTACTTCTATTTCTGCATGGACCACATCATGTTCACCACCAAAATACTAATTACAACCCATCACCACACACATGCACCGAATTATCCCTTTCACCCTCCTCCCTCGCCCCCTCCCCTCTGGCAACCACCAATCCAATCTCTGTCCCTATGTATCCGTCCATTGTTGTCACTATCTACTACTTAATGAAGGAAATCATACGGTATTTGACCTTCTCCCTCTGACTTATTTCACTTTGCATTATACCCTCAATGTCCATCCATGTTGTCACAAATGGCTGGATTTCGTCGTTTCTTATGGCTGAGTAGTATTCCATTGTGTATATATACCACAGCTTCTTGCAGCCTTATTCACGATAGCCAAGACTTGGAAGCAACCTAAGTGCCCATCAAGGGACGAATGTTTCTTGTTTTTGAAAAGTAAAAATAATAGTGGGAAGTGGTCTAATGGATGTCAGTTCTCCTAACATCCTCACATCCTGAAACAGATCAACCCCTCTGCCTTTCATGAGAGGGAGAGGATTTATGAGGTGGCACTCCAGAGTTCCTCCCTCCTGGGTGCTGAAGGGATGAGCACATCTTCCTTCTAAGCCAGAGGGATGACAGTCAACCTGGTGTAGTAATGCTGAGTGAGGGCTGCCCGTGCGACCCCTCCCTGTGACTTTCAAAATCTCCAATAAAGATGCTAAAGCCTACAGAATGCTTAGTATATGTTGTTATTGTGGAAATCAGCAAAAGAATTGAATTTCAAGTCTATATGAAATGAATTGAGCCAAGTTTCACCAAATCTCCAAGGGGTAGGGTGAAAAAATACTTAGTGAGAGCCTCATGTATGCCAGGAACTCTGTACACAATGGTGAACAAGGAAGAGTTCACTGGCACCCACTACTGTGGCAGTATGTGTTACTACACTGAGACAACAAGTAATTAAAATACAAGATAATAAATCAGTACTTTGTTCCAGGCATACTCAGCATCAAATAGTTGTAACTCCTATCTGATGTCTTGGATGAGATAGGAAACATTTCTATAAGAAAGTCAGATATAAGGTGAATCCTTACATGTGAACTATTCAACTGCGCTGAACCCTCTCTTCTAAACATGGCACCATTGATTGTCCCTCTATGTTGTCTGTATCACAGAAAAGGAGCCTGGAATGATATTCCTAACCATCCGTTTCCAGATAGGTCCGAGTTATGGTCTACCAATGAGAGGTGCTCCTGCGATATTTGGAAGGTGGACGAGGAGTACCACTGTCTGGCAGCTATTGCAAGTAGACTGCAGTGCTGTTTCACAGCTGACGGCACCTGAAAACCACACAGTTCAGCACACCAGTTAGTTTCCCAGACCCTGGCATTCTCAGCCCTCCCAGGCTTGGGCAAGCCTCTCATTCCCTAGGTTAAAAGTACATCCTAGGTTAATACCTAGATTGGCTTCAGTTTTCCTAATTAAGTACTCTATAACTGGAAGGAGATGAAATGGTTCTGGAATCAATCAAGGCAAAATAAAGGCAGGATCCAGAAGTGGAAACGAGCATGGTCCCGTTATTCTGGGGCACAGAGTATGAGAGTGAGACTGGGGTCTTATGCAGGGCTTCCATTATCAGGGATTTGTGCCAACTTTCTACTACAATTCTCATCTGACAGTTTTAAATGAATTAAAAATATCTATACCACTAATTTGATTGTTTTGCCCTAAGTTTACAACATCTCTTCATAGCTTCGGGAATACTTTAAGAGATGCTCGAAGTATTATTTGGGCAGTGTCTTATAACACACTCCCCATATGGCTCTAAAGAAAAATATTTGCAAATTTTCACATTTTAAATCAATTGGTATTTGATGTTATTACAAAGGTCTTGTCTTCTATGGTCAACTGTTTGGCTCCTTAATGGAAGATCTTTCACGTTTTATATGCTGTAAAGTGTTTCATCTTAAAATTTTCCAACAAAACTTTCCATAACCAAAGTAATGATTTCTTTTACCATCTCTCCAACTAAAAGTGTTTTGCATTTTTGCACAATAGTCCGAGCTGTTTTATACCTGGCCCCAGTTACAAGCTCAGATCCTGTTTATAACGGTCTAGAACTTTGTTGTTGGACATTTAAGTCTGGCTCCATTTACCAGTTTCGTCAATTCTGTTTTTGATTGTTGAGAGGAAATGTTTGATAAAACTCCCTGTGTATTTGCTGAAAATGTCTCTAACATTTTTTTTTGGTTTTGCTGCACTGCAGCAAACTGCGATTGCAATTCGTCCTGGATTTTGTGACGTATCTTCTTCCAGTCTCATTTTCTCTTCCCTGTTCTAGTCATCGTACATGCTCAGTCATCTCCGGTCATTCTGCCTCAGTATCACGCTTTCATTTCAAAGTTAAAACTTTGTCCATACTTATTTTTAAACTAAAAATTGAGTATATTATAAATAAAATAATAATCATCATTTAAATTTAATTACCAAATACAATGCTGATAGGTGTCACTGTAGTTCATGCTGTCTACATAAAGTATTCAAATAAAAGTATTATGTGAGTGTGTAAAAAAGAGTATTCAAACAGAATCAATCTGCTGACTTTGACTAGATCAATGATATGTTTAGAAACAATGCATGGGACTTACATTTGCATTACAATACAGTAATAATATCTGATCAACAGGTAGAGTGTGGTGTATTTCTACCAAAACAACAAAGCTGTGGTTCATGGTAAAATATTTTACACTGCTTCAGTTTCCTAATTTAAGTTAAAACTAATTATAATTAAATAAAATTTAAAATTCAGTTTCTCAGGTTCAGCAGCCACATTTCAAGGGCTCAATAACCACATGTGGCTAGGGGCCAGCATATTGGATACCACAATTTCTAGAAAATACTCAATATTTGGAAATTAAATACACACTTCTAAATAACCCATGAGTAAAAACAGATATCACAAAGAATATAGAAAATATTTTAAACCGAATGACAATGAAAACAGAATATACAAAAAATTGTCTGATGTAGATAAACATCCATAGAGGGAAATTTTATAGCTTTCTACCTTTATGTTAGAAAAGAAATATTATTTAATTAAATTGTTATTTTTAAATTAATTAGTTAATTTTTTAATTGAGATACAGTTGACATACAATATCCTATTAGTTTCAGGTGTACATCATAGTGATTAGATATTTGAATACAATACAAAATTATCACTGTGTAAGTCTAGTTAGGAGAATTTTAATGGTATACAGGATACTGTAGACACTGTGTTGTAGAGACTCTGGGTATTATTACCTTCTTCTGAAGAATATTGTTTGTTCTGGCAGGCACTTAAATTACTGGCAGTTCGCTTTGACCTTGGGAAGGCTTAGTTTTAGATGTCCTTAGCAGGTGACTACTCCAGTTTTGCTCCTCCTTTAGGACAAATCCCTTAGTAGTTTTTACTCCTAAAGTCTGACTCTTTGGGTATTTCAGTGGCATACAGGGCAGATTGGAACCTCAAATGCTGTCTTTGCTGCTGTGGGCAGTTGCTGACGTCTCTGACCAGCTCTCTCAGTCTTCCAGGGAATTTTTCCCCTGGACTCTGGAGACTGCAGTTCACGGATCCAAAGATTTGAAGGGAGTTTACATGCAGAATTTCTAATGCCCCCTGCCCACCCTGTGGCTCTTCTTTTTGGGAGTTCCCCATCAATTTCTGCCTGCTGCCCTTGCCCCCGAGCTCTGTCCTCTCACTCTCGGATCACTGTGACTTTCTGCTTGAGCGCTGCCGCTGTATCAGCGGGACGGTAAGTGCTCTCAGGGGGAAGCCACACAAATGTGGCAGCAGGGTGTGATCCCCTCATCCTACAGGGCAAGTCCCTGTGGGGTCCGCCTGTATTTGATCACTTCCCGGTGCCCTCAAATAGTTGTTTTAAAATTATGAGTATTTTATATTTTCTACCTAGTTTATCAATCTTATTACAGGACGATTGAGAGCTGAAACCTTCCTGACACTTTTTTTTATTTTAATTTTTTGTTTATTACAGTAACATTGGTTTATAACATTGTAAAAATTTCAGGTGTACATCATTATACTTCTATTTCTGCATAGATTACATCATGTTCACCACCCAAATACTAATTACGACCCATCACCACACACATGTGCCGAATTATCCCTTCCTGACACTTTTAACAGCTCCTTTGACCCACAAGGAGGAAAAACCGTGTACTCACGGGGCTCCTCAGATTATCCAAATCCCGGTTTTTCATGCTTTGCTCCAGCGTAGATATTTTTCAAAAATACCAAATTCTAAAGTTCACTATTTTCATAGCCTTGGGCAAGACAGCTCTCTCTCCTCAGCCCGCCACCACCCCCACTCACACCACTTCTTTCTTTCTAGGACACAGACCATGGAGTTTCCAGAACATACCCACACATGCCTTCCCCATTCTCTGAGGCCAAGGCAGTGATAGCAGTGGAGCAAATCTACCCCTCCTCCTGAAACGATGTGGGAGGCATCTTCCCTGATTTTTAGTAATCAAGGAGAGAAAAACCCGTATTTGATATAACTAAAAACAACTCCTTTAGAATTTTTAATGAATGACATGTTTTGAGTGACTTTAGACATTTAGACATTTAGAGTCAGTGATGGGCATCATTTGGTCGAATGCTTGTATCTTCTATTATGAAACTGTTTAAGCTAACAAAGTTAAAACAATAACACCTAAATTAAAGAAATTTATCTTCTTATCCTAATGGAAATGCAAACGATTTTAGCTTTTACTTCAATAGCTGTGAAGTTGCAAGTCTGCTCTCTTAGAAACAAGACGGCCTTGATTCACTTATCACTGAAGTATTTACCAATTCTCTCTTCTTTTTAGATTTTTAATGTAACTTTTTTTCTTGGATAAATTTGACATGTAACATTGTGTAAATTCAAGGTGAACAGCATATTACTTTGATATATTTATATATTGTAATATGGTTGTCATTGTAATGATATTTATCACATTACATATTTACAGTACAATATTACTGTCTATTTTCATTATGCTGTACATTAGATCTCTATGGCTTATTTAATAGTTGTTACAAATTTGTATCCTCTAAACACCGTCAATCTTATCCCCAATCTTATCCCCCATACCCCAGTCCCTGGTAACCACTATTTTACTTTCTGGTTGTTTTTTTCTTTTTTACCATTTTTTAGATTCCAGTGTAAGTGATATCATACAGTACTTGTCTTTCTCCATCTGACTTATCTCTCTTCAAGTCTCCCAAATTTAAGACATAAATGTAAGACAATTCCAACTGAATACCCATAGAATTATTTTTTGAAAGTTAAACAAGTGCTTTTAACTCTCATACAGAAGAATAAATGCCTGAGAATAACAAATGAAATATAAAAATGTAGACTGAGGAGGAAGTCAGCTCACTGTATTATAATCAAAGACACTGTGATGGAATCAATATTTTATTCATACAGGAGTAGAAAAGTAGAGACAGGAACAGAATTGAAAATCCTGACACAGATCTTAGGGAGTATGAAAATTTAATAAATGACAAAATTGTGTTTCAGTTCAGTGGGAAATGGATCACTTATTTAATAAATGGTTCCGGCACAAGGACTATCTTAAGCATACAACAAAATCAGTCCCTGTTCTGCCTTGAGACACTTTTCTGAATCTTTTAGCAAAAGAAATGCTCAGGGTTTCTTAGGAGTCCACCATGTCTGGGGAAGACGGGTGCCATGGCCTCAGACTGGGAGAGTGCAGGTCCCTGGGGTCCGATTGCAGAGAATCTCCAACCAGCAGATGAGCATTCAGACAGACCTGAGGCTGTGTCCTCTGATTTCTGATTGTCCTCCAGCACTGTCACCCCCACCTCCACTTCCCACCCCTCCCAGGGGAAGGTAGCTGCAGACCCTATGCCACGTAGCTTGAAGAAAGGAAAAGAGGAGTGTTAGCGGGAGACATTTTCCCCCCATTTTCTCCTATTCTGTTTCCATCAGTTGATCAGACTCCCCAGGAGCATCTTGAACCTCAACAAAGCTGAGGTGTATCTGAGGTACATCAGTCTCCTTATGCAGTTAGATGGCACCTACGAGACACCAGAGCCAGGACAACATCCTGCTCTCTTCTCCTATCCCGTGTCGCTTCTTATGAACCATGTTAATAGGAGCAGCCCTCCAGAAAGACACCCACGGCTGCAGAGTTCTCCCCACCAACCTAGCGGGCTGCTCCCTACAATGTTTAAGTCATTCAACTGCTTCCTTGGCAGGTTCCCTTTCTTCTCTGCCTCCTTTCATTCCACCCCCCTAAATTCCTTGCTGGAGAACCCATTTACACACCCAGACACCCACCCCATCCATGCTTTGTCCCCACTATCAAGGGAGAAGGGAAGGGGTTGGAGGTAAGGCTGAGGCAAGTTTGAAAATCACCTGTTTTTTGACACCAGAAGGCAGATCTCATGAGGGGAAGTAACAGGTGTGTAACCTCCCTCAGCTAAGTCTCCGGCAGGGAGGTGCTCCTCCTCTGCCCCAGCCCGCTGGGCACCTCCGGGGGCCTCCACATCCTGTAGTCATGTTTCAGGTCCCCCTTCTTGACCAGGTCTGACTTCTTGGATACTCCTGCCCCACTTTGCTCATCATTCCCACCAGGAAGTTCCCCTAGGGCTCATTTGTTACGATTCGATGGCCTCCTCAAGAGTGACTAAAAGGGCCGCTCCTTCTGCCCCTTCCCTGTTTCTACTCACTTTCCCCTCCCCAGCCCAGCATCTGTCTCTCCCCACATGTCACAGAGCCATTGCTATGTTCTGACCCACCACACACAGCACATGCCTTCAAAGTCATGCCTGCCCCTTTTACAGGCAAGGACACAGTCCAAGAGATGTGAAGTCACCTGGTTGATGTCCACACTGATTTGCTACATCAACATTTAATGAGTGACTCCAGTAACCTGGACGCTGTGGGGGTGACATGGAAGAAGGAGGCACAGGCCTGCCCTCGGGAAGCTTTGGTTCTATTGGGGTAAAGACAAGTACCTCAAGAAACGTGATGCCAATGAGATGTGAGGTTCCACATGAGAAGAGCATGCTGGAGGGGAACAGAGCATGTTCTGGAAGATGTGATGCTGGACCTGGGATGTGAACTGGGAACTCTGGACCCCACGCACCTCTCACCACACCAGACACTGACCTGGAGGCTGGGATGACCAGTGGCCCATGGGGATGAAGAAAGCAAGTGATGGGCTAGAAGCTGGACACAGGGGCTGAGGGAGGCTCACAGGAAACAGCTGTCCCTCGCCGAAGGCCAGGATATGCTCAAATGGGTGCTCTCTTCAGGAGATGTTTGTGAGTTTCCTCAGACTCCTTCTGGATGTGGCGCAGTTCCTCCATCCAGGACTCCTCACTGAGCACTTCCTCAGAGCCCTGTCCCTTGATTATTTGCCTTTCCTGCACTTCTTTGAGCAGAATGTGTTGCTGGGAGTATTGGTAAGCCTTGTTGCTATAGTAACGGCCTTCATTTTCCCACAGGACTCCTTCGATTTCCTCCATGAGCTCCTTCAGCTGGGCCTCCTGCTCTGCCCCCTCTGCCCTGTTGTTGAAGCCACAGTGGCGTCGCCCACACATCACATCCAGCTGGGCAAGGTACTGGTTGTTGGTCTCTCGCACATACTCTTCCAGGGAGCCACCATCCAGGTCTTCCTTCCGAGTGAACACCAGGATGGTGTAGGCCAGGATGTCCACTCCGAAGACCTCCTGGAGGCGCCTGACTACCTCCTGATCCTCTTCTGTGAACCGGCCCAGCTGTGTCACCAGGAGCACTGCGTGAGGCCCCGGGGAGGAGAAGGCAATGGCTCCACAGACGCCCTGAGCTGCCACTTCTGGTGGGGCCCAAGAGGACAAAATGTCAGGGGTGTCGATCACCTCAAGCTCCTTCCCAGCCCATCCTCGGCTCCCTCTCTGGAAGGCCTTGGTCACCGGGCTAGCACTGAGTTTAGACTCAAACACTTTCCTGCCAAGGATGCTGTTTCCTGTTGCACTTTTCCCACTTCCGGTTTTCCCCACCAGGATGAGCCTCAGTCTCTTTGGGGTCAGGTCATTCTCCCTCAGACCTAGGAGCATTGAGAGAAAGCAGAGGGGTTAGCATGAGAGCCCATGCCCCCTATTTTGCCTCATCAGAGGCCACGCAGCAGGGAATGCTACTTGACCTCAGGGGAAGATTGTCCTGGGTGGGCTAGGAGAGACAAAGACCCACATTTGCACCTGAGACCTGCCCCAGGCTCACACGATTTTTTAACGTTTTTTATTGTGGTAAAATATACATAACTTAAAATTTACCATCGTACAGCTGTACAAGGTGTACAATTCAGTGGCATTAAGTACATTCACATTGTTCTGTAATCATCACCACTACGCATATCAAAAATGTTTTCATCATCCCAAACTAAAGCCTTGTACCTGTTAAACAATAAATCTCCATTCCTCCCTCCTCCTAACACCTGGTGACCACCATTCTACTTTCTCTCTCTACGAATTTGACTATTCTAGGTACCTCTTTTAAGTGGAATCATCCAATATTTGCCCTTTTGCGTCTGGCTTATTTCACTTAGCATAGTATTTTCAAGGTTCATCCATGTGTAGCATGTGCCAGAATTTCCTTCCTCTTTAAGGCTGAAAATACTCCATTGTATGTACATATCACACTTTGTTTATTCATATATATATGGACATTAGGTTGTTTCCACCTTTGGGCTATTGTGAATAACGCTGCTATGGACATTAGTGTACAGATATCTGTTTGAGACCGTGCTTTCAATTCTTTGCAGTATATACCTAGAAATGGAATTGCTGGATAATATGGTAGAATACTGCATTGTACTGTTTGGCTTTTGAAACTTCCTCTCAGGGTCACCTATTCTCACCATATGGGAATCATCCCCTCATGAATATGGGACCCTGAGCTTCCCCAGGTATCCCTGATTGAAGATCCTTCTCAGTAAGAGGGGTAAGAATAGAAGCACGCAGCCTCTGAGTCTACATCTTCTCCCCAAAGTGACTGACCACATCACCCTCTTCAGCTATTCCAACAGGGAATGTTGGGAGTGTGGGGCCTTTTCAGCCAGACCCCGGCTCCACAGCACAGAGGCACACTGGGGTCACATTCTTAGGCTACATCCTTGAAGTTTGGGCTGGACATTCTCACCCAGCAGAATATCAGAACCATCAGCTGAGGAAAGACTTGGAGATGCCAACCTAACCTTGAGAAACCCAATGTCAAGATTTTTAGATACAACTGGGGCTGGAGGACAGGAAGGGAACTGCCTTCTCCCGGCCTTGCGCCTCCCAGGACCCAGATCACATGGACAAGAGCCAAAGAAGAGCTGGTTTCCAAGCCTGTTCCACATTGAAGACATCGACATGTCTCACTGACAGAGCCCTAAGCCTCCTGCAAGCAGGCTCAGCACCATCTTCTTCTGAATCTCCTTAGCAACAACATGTTTTTCACTGCCTGCCACTCTTGGCTGGCTGACCCCCAATCAATTCTGACTGGATGACATTGGCTCCCCTCAGCTTTCCCCAGGCGGCTTGAAAGGAATTTGAGTGAATGGGTGGGAGTTCTTCAGAAGCCCGGAAGGTG
Organism: Ceratotherium simum simum; assembly: GCF_057802395.1. Lineage (NCBI taxonomy): Eukaryota > Metazoa > Chordata > Mammalia > Perissodactyla > Rhinocerotidae > Ceratotherium > Ceratotherium simum. Next base: position 103,870,512 of record NC_141900.1, read on the forward strand.
GACTGTTCATCCCTGCCCATAGCCAACACAAAGCTGGATGAAGTCTGTGTTTCCCGTCTGGGCAAGCCTGGAGCCAGGGCACGCCACTGGACTTCACAGCCAAATACATGACTTGAGCTCTGGAGAGGATTTGTAAAGTAATATTTAACCCTGATTGCTGCAAGAAGGGGTAAATCAGGTGTCAGCACTCTCATTGGTAATATTCGTATGCGGTTTATTAATATGGCTCTCTCCCAAAGGCTCAGGCTGTTGAAGTTCACATAGAGAAAATCACTGGGGTTAAAATACGTGATGAATCACAAATAAATTCTTCCAGCCAGGAAAGTGGATGGATTTCTGGCATTCCTAAATCCTATCTCCCCAGGCTAGGTGATGAAGTGGAGCCCATGAACGTTAAGTGCCTGACCCTGACGCAGTAGATTTGAGGGAAGAGAACCCCTTGTGCAGGTGGATCCCGGGTCTGAGGCAGGAGCTGGGCAGGTCCTGCTTGTTCCCATGCTGCTTTGCAGCCTGTTAACCTTGAGAGCTCCCTCATCTGAACCAGCCAACCGCCCACACAGGGGTCTGTGGGCCTCCAAGCCTCAGGCCAAGGTGAGTCATTTTGTCACACCCACGGCCCGCATGTCCTTCCTGAGGAGGAAAGCCCAGGATGTGCAGACCCTTTTCCATGGGACTGGCATGGAGAGTCAGTAAAGAGGGCGACTGGTGCTCTCTCTCGCCTCCTCTCGTCCACTGTGCCTGCCACAGGCCTTTTCCCCCTTATTTGGCTGCAGTAAAGAAAGGCCCCACCCCAAAGGCCCTCTGATGGTGGCCCGGGTGGGCAAATCTCTGACTGGGTTGAACTCCCTTTGTCTCTCCAGGCCCTACACCTGCACATCAGAGTCGCCTGTCCCCCTCTCTCAAGTGCGCTTCCACTAGAAAGTAGTTTTACCTTGTGACACAGCTTCTCTAGCATCCTGGAACAGCACTCCTGTGGGATTCTCCTGCAGAATCTGTTTGTCTTCTTCTTCCTCCATCTAGAGAAAATAATAATATGTCTTACTGACTTTTTTTATAAGTTTTGTTTGTTTGTTTGTTTGTTTGTTTTGTGAGGAAGAGCAGCCCTGAGCTACCATCCATGCCAATCCTCCTCTTTTTCCTGAGGAAGACCAGCTCTGAGCTAACATCTATTGCCAATCGTCCTCCTTTTTTTCCCCCTTTTCTCCCCAAAGCCCCAGTAGATGGTTGTATGTCATAGTTGCACATCCCTCTAGTTGCTGTATGTGGGATGTGGCCTCAGCATGGTCGGACAAGCAGTGCGTCAGTGCGTGCCAGGGATCCAAACCCGGGCCGCCAGTAGCGGAGCACGCACACTTAACCGCTAACCCACCGGGCCTGCCCCCCTTACTGATTTTTTAACCAAGTTTCAAGAGGCACGTGACTTTGCCTTTCTCTTGCCAGAAGGAGGTTTTTTGCATCGGTTTGAGGTGTAGTGGACTGAGTGAGGAGAGGGAGGAAGGGTCTGAGACACTGTCTACCTCCTTTAGGGACCCTACTTTCTTCTCTCTCCCTCTCTCTCCCTGCACTGTGGTCTCCTTCGTGAGTTTAAGAGAATCACGGAGAAAGGAGCAGCCAGCCCGCAGCCTGAGGAGTGGATGGCATTCGGATAGACAGAGGGTCCTGGAGCGGCTCTGTGAGGAGGAGAAAGGAGCAGAGACGCAGAAGCAGGTCTGATACTAGGCCTGAGCTGTGGGAAGGTCTGTGTGGCCAGAGTGAGCTGGAGGGCATGCGCAGGAAGTTGTGGTGAGGAGCTGGCTCTGGGGTCTCGGGGCCAGAAAGAGCGGTCCCGGCTTGATCTGTGGCGAAGGCTTGGCACTGGGGATGGCCCAGGGCTGAGAGGTGGGTGGCCTCTCAGCTGTGGTGAGGAAGACGCCAGCCACGGCACAGGGATCTTCACCGTGCGGGGCAGGGTCCTGCTGGGGGCCAGGAGACCTCGGTGCTCATCTCTACGGCCACCAATTTAGGATGGTCACACTGCTTGGGTCTCAGGGTCCCCATAAGTGTGAATGCTGGGCCTGAACTAGGTGTCCCTGTGCTCTCTTTCCCTATAAGATTCCAACAGATTTTATGACATTTTCTAGAGAAACTCCTAGTCCTCTTTACAAAGTCGAGCCATGTCACCCCAGCCAGGAACTCCTGCCATCCTTCTGATGAGAGAGCGATGTATCCTTGCTCCAATCCGCACCACCTCACAGACTAAGAAGGTTCCCTATTTCAGGAGCCCGCCATGTTACATCTGCTTGATATTCTCTGTGGGGGTGGGGAGGAAACAACGTGGCCCATGACTGGTTTTCTAGAACATGTAGGACACTCTGGACATTCACAGTCAGAGGAACGTCTCCAGTGAAGGCTCTGGTGTGTGGGGAAACCTAACTACTGGGGGCCTTGGTAGACACAGTCTTCCCATCGCCCCACACCTTTGGAAGGTTCCTGTACTCTGTTAACCGCAACCCCTTCCATCCTCTCCAGATCCCAGGAGCGTCCGGTGGGAGGCCAGCGTGGCTATTGCTGTACGATTGTTGGCTTTATTCAGTAACGTCAGCTCTAGAGTGCTAGACCGAGAATGGACACTGTCCAGTAAGGTTTGGTGACTTTCCAGGAAGAGAGAGTGACCAGCTTCCCCCACACCTGGTCAGCAACACTCTAGGGAGGACACAGTATTTTACCTATCAAGGGGCTTCTGGAACAAGGAGGTTAGTGCCCCCGTCTCTAAAAACTGTAGACCCCTCAATCTGTTTGTCCTCAGCTTCCTTACGTCCTTGGTGGAAACCGAGGCAGCGCTTCACCAATGAGATCTCATTCCTCCTTTGGAGAGCAGGGACGGCCTCACTGAAGAGAACGGCAGCGCCAGGACTATGGGGAGGCACCTGGAGCAAACTCTACACACCTGCACTCGGCCCTCGCACCACCAGAGAGTGAGTGTGACCCTGGTACCTCACTGCCTCACCCTGGATCCTGCCCCGAGCAGCCTCACACGTTTGCCACACTTCTAGTTTTTGTCTCCAGCCGAGAAAACGGAGCAGACTCCAGCATCCTTGTCATGTTTCTCAGAAGAAAGAGAAACTCATGGAAGGGTCTTGCCCAAGATTAAGCAGCGAGATCAAGAGAGGGCACAGAAGGTACAAGGTTCTCCTGACTTCTTAGTCACAGCTCTTTCTATTATACCACAAACACACAAACACAACACACAGAAACACAGAACACAACACACATATACACTCACAGACACAACACACACATATACATACATACACAACATATGCGGTCACACACAAACACGACACACACAACACACACACCATTCACACACAAACACACAAACATACATATATAACACATGCATACACAAAACATACAGGCACAATACACACATACACTCATAACCACAACAACACAACAGACACACATACACTCACAAACACAACACACACACATACATGCACAGCACATGCATACACACAAATATACATACACAACACACACATACACACAAACATAAACACATACATTCACAAACACACACACTCAATACATACATACCAAAAACACAACACACATACATATACAAAAACACACACACATACACTCCCAAACACAATATACACACAAACACATACATTCACAAAAACACACATACACTCACATACATACAAATATACCACACACAAAATACACAAACGCACATAAAAACAACACACACACACACATACATACACAACACAAGCATACACACAAACATAACACACACAAACATACATATACAACACACAAACATAACACACAAACAAACACAAATACACAACACCCATACACATACACAAACACACCTACACACAAACATAACACACATAGAAACATACACAAAACATGAATACACAACACACACATACACAAACCACACACACACATACACTCCCAACACAATATACCCACAAACTCACATATACACACAAACACACACACACAAAATACATATACACAACACACACACGCACTCACGCACACACTTGCACTTACCACTCTGCAGGCCGAGGGGCGAGAGGAACGGCCGTGTTTCTCGTCTCCCGGGGCCAAGAGCTCTTGTGAATTCTTTGTCTCTGCGTTTGGGGCCCACACACTGTAGGCTTTTGGGGACCATGAAGGGAGGAAGGAGAGGACAGTGTCCAAGGCACCTTAAAGTAGAGACGACATTGCCTACATGTTTCAGCAAACGTGGTCTGAAAGCTCAGCTCCAGAACCGCCCTTGAAAGGGCAGCTGCCCCTGGGAGACAGGAAACAGGAAGCGGGTAGGAACTCCCGGGGCCAGGCCCTCCTGAGTCAGAAAACCAAGCTGTGTGCACTTTGTCCGCAGTGCAGCCGCGGCAGTATAAACAGGAAAGACGAGAACGCGAGTGTTATTTTTATCCTGAACGAGGATGACTAGAGCTCAGAGGCTTAACAAGCAGTAGATCCTTCAGAAAACTTGGTGCAAGGGAGTGATTTTTTGCTGATCCTCCCCTGTTCTGAGAATTGCCCGCTCCCTGCAGATACCCTAGGCCTTCACTAGGGCGACAAACGTTCGTGGTCTCTCTTCTTCTCCTAACTCCTTCCTTTAAGTATTTTCTCTCAGGACGAGGTCTGACACTCACTCTCTCTAAGGCTTAAATCACTGAAAAGAGTTTGAATCCTTCTATCTCCTAGAAGGTTTGCAGTCTGAGAGAGGGCAAATGCAAAAGAATAAATCTATGTAGTATTGTAAGAGGATTACGATGTAGGATTATAGAGAGCAACATTATGGGGGAGGCAGTATTTTAGAGACAGGCTATGGGAGAAAAAAACCTCAGCATCCTCAAAAACACGTTTTCTAGGACTTTAGCAAAAGATCTGCCCACCCTAATTAAAAGGAGGCCATTGAAGGAAGAAATTGAGCACATGTGAGCATAGGTGATGATAGTCTTAAAATGTTAAGAGTCATTCAACAATCCCACTCGCTCTGCCAGTCACTCTAGTTTCCTCTTGTTCTGTTCTAGCTGATCTCCGTGGATAATTTACTACAATTTTTACATAGTGTGTCTATCTTCTAATGTTCTGCTTTAAATTATTCTGTAAGAGCCTTGACATGGCTAATTCTTAGAAATCGTGTGTTGATCTTCACCATTCCTTCTGCTGCCTAAGTAATTAGAACACCATTACTCCATCCATGAGGAAATAAAGGATCTATTTTGAATTCTGACAGCAGCCATTTTCTGTGCGCTGAACCTGGAGAGCTGCCCAGACCTGCAGCAGACTGCAAGAGATCAGCTTAGTGCCAAACCACTGAGATTCCAGAAGTGTTTGTTACCACAGCATAACCTGACCTAACCTGGCTGATACAGGATGTAAATCTGAATTTGTTCTTTCTGCTGACTCTCACTTTTGGTGATTTCTTTTCAGGAGGAATTTTCACAGTCTTTGATTGTGAACTCAAATATGGAAATCCTAAGGACTGAAATAAAGGCGGTTTTACTCCAGAGAGGCTTTGTGTATATTTTTATTGGGAACTGAGAAGGGGGTGTTGGTGCTACTGAACTGAGACCACACTAGCCCCCTTGTGGCGTCTCTGGCTTGACCCAGAAGCCCCCTAATCTATAGTTCACTTTACAACTGAGTCAAAATGCAGGCTTCAAAAAGTAGGGCTGATACCTTTGTTTGCCCTCAGAGCAACCAACCTCCCCTTTGAGTTGAGAGCTCACAGCTCCCATTTCAGTTTAAGTTTTTGTTGTTGTTCCTTCTTTTGGTTTTGCCCACACAGTGTTAAACCTCACTTCCTGCAAGCCATATACAGTCGTGCACTGCATAACAATGTTTCAGACAATGATGGACCGCATATACCCTGGTGGTCCCATAAGATTATAATGGAGCTGAACATTTCTGAAAAGAGGGACACCTCCTCAAGAAAAGCCTCAGGCAGGTCCTTCAGGAGGTATTCCTGAAGGAGGCATTGTTATCACAGGAGATGACAGCTCTGTGAGTGTTATTGCCCCTGAAGACCTTCCAGGGGGACGAGGTGTGGAGCCGGAAGACAGTGAGACTGATGACCCTGACTTCCAGTTCTCTAAGCTTCATTCATGGCAAGTGCCCTATACAGGCATACCATTTTTTATCTTTTATACTGTATTTTTACTGTACTTTTTCTATGTTTAGATACACAAATACTTACCATTGTGTTGCAGTTGCCTACAGTATTCAGTAAAGTAACATGCTTACAGGTTTGTAGCCTGGGAGCAATAGGCTAGACCATCTAGGTTTGTGTAAGTACACTCTGATGTTCTCACAATGATGAAATCACCTAATGACACATTTCTCAGGACATATCCTCGTTGTTAAGCGGTACATGACAGTAATACAGTCTGTGGTTTTGTAGAGTGAGGGCCTCTCTGTGCTAATCTCGTAAACATGGTTTACCTATAGAGTAATTCACAATCCCTCTCTTGTTTTGTTTCTTAAACCACATCCTTTGACCAGAATCCTGTCACATTGTTACCAGTGCACTGGGTTCTTGTTGTCCCCCAGGATAGAAATCAAGAGAGACAACAAATGGGATCAGAAAAGTAAAGATTGATTAGCTTGCGCACAGGGGAGGCACAAGGCAGCCGGTGCAGAAAGGAAAGCGGCTGGCGACCGGCTCCTTAGCGAGCCGGACGGTGGGGCTTCTTCTCACGCCAAGGCTGGGAGGAGCCTCTGTCATGGCAGGTAGAGGCGGGGTTTTCCTTGCGCTTGCGCTGTTGTTGGACGTGCCACCACACGCGTTGCATGCTAGCTCTGCACCCCCGGGTGTGGTTTTTCCTATGGTAATAGAGCTAGGGTCACCTTCCATGGACTCCTGGGTGCTAGGGCGCGTGCGTGAGCCCGGGAGAGTCCGGAGGCTGCGGAATGTGGATCTCGGTGCCCTCTGTCTGATTCTCCTAGCTTGCCGATTGGTTAGGGCCTTGTCTTGTTAGGCCGGGGCCCTCTCAGGCCGGTTCCTGTCTCGACGTGGCCCCAAAGTAACTGCTAGGAAGCTGGGATGTCGGGCACACTGTCCACCCTGAGACGTGAGAAGCAAAACGTTAGTCGCAGTTACAAAGAAAGAGCTCAATGAAACATGGTTTCTGAAAAGAATGAGGATTGTAAAATAATAGCTAACATTCGGATAACAGTTACACCAGGCACTGTTTTCAGTGCTGTACGTCCGTTAACTCATGTAACCCTCACGGCAATCCTCGGAGGAGGAAACTATTGGAGCTTCAATGTTTACAGATGGAAAGACTGAGGCACAGAGAGGTGAAGCTTCTTGTCCAAAGTACACAGCAGGAACCTCCAAGCTGAGGTTTGGACTCGGGCAGTCTGGCTCCAATCCAGGCTCTTAAGCACTAATACAATCAGATGATCCCACCGCAAGTGTCGTGGGGTCCAGACAGACTAGATAAAACAGAAACAAGCGACACCCCTCCTGATAGAATATTGCCGCGGTCCCAAGTCTCTGACGTCACAGATGGAGTCCCTCCTCCCCCAACACATATGCTCTTTATCCAAACACTAGTAAAACGTGACTAAGGATGAGGTGGGGTTTGGAATTTGAGATGCTGTAAAAATCCTTAATTCTTAAATGTTTTATGTGACCTGGGCTAGCATCTCTTGTATAAACTTCATTATCTGCTTCTCACATAATTTACTACTCACGTGTGAACATGCCCTGACTAGTCAGCTGCTCCAGGAGGCCGAGGATTGGCACGAAACAGACCTCCCCCAGCGACCTGCATCTGGTGTGCTGGGTACTTGTGTGTGTCAACTTGGCTGGGCTTTGGTGCCCAGTTGTTTGCTCAAATACCAGTCTACATGGTGCTGTGAAGGTGTCACAGCTAGATCTTAGGTTAGCATGAGGGAAGCCATTTTAGGGAAAAGAGGCAATATTCTAACTGTGGTCCTGACTCACTAGTCTCTGAGAATGCACTCTAGCCTGCACATAGCCCATATAATTAAGCACCTCTCACTTTTGCAAAATACATGATCTGCGAGTTCTATGACTGTTGCTCATGTGTATCTCCCAGCTGTGATAAGGATAACTTTGTTCTCTGAGTTCCCCAGGAACATGATGACCTCCAGAAAGAAAAACTCTGCATTGGTACCTGTCACGAATGACAGAAGAAAGAGAAAATGAGGGGCCTTGAAGTTCATCACACCAGATGATCGACATCCCTAACCCCCTCCTTCTCTGCCCATTTCTCCTATATAACTGCGTCAAGATTCTGTATGACTTTAAGATGGTTCTTTAGGACACTAGTCTGCCATCTTCTGATTATGCTAGCTAATGGTGTAAATTTTCCTTTCTCAATCGACTCGTTTGCAATTGATTGACACTGGCTTGCGGCAGACAGAATGAGCCCCTTCGTGCTCGGTTACAAAAGTATTTGTTTATTTATCCAGCTTAATTTAAGTATAATTAACAAATAAAATTGTAATATATTTAAAGTGATTTGATATATGTACACATTGTGAGATGATTCCTACAATCAAGTTAACACATCCATCACCAAACAGAGCTACCTTTTTTTTTTTCTTTTTGGTGAGAACATTTAGGACCTACTCTCATAGCAAATTTCAAGTATACAGCACAATATTATTGACTACAGTCACCATGCTGTACATGAGATCCTCAGAACTTATTCATCTTATAACTGAAAGTTTGTACCCTTTTACCAACCTCTCCCTATTTCCCCCATCCCCCAGCCTCTTGCAACCACCATTCCACTCTCCCTTTCTATGAGTTCCACTTTTTTTTTTAAAGATTCCACATATAACTGATACCAGTATTGTCTTTCTCTGTCTGGCTTATTTCACTTGGCATAATGCCCTCCAGGTTCATCCATGTTGTCACAAATGGCAGGATTTCCTTCCATTTTAAGGCTGAATAATATTCCATTGTGTGTGTGTGTGTGTGTGTGTGTGTGTGTATACACACACAACATTTTCTTTATCAATTCATCCGTTGACAGACACTTAGATTGTTTCCATATCTTGGATATTGTGAACAATGCTGCAATGAACATGGGAGGGCAGGTATCTCCTCAAGATACTGATTTTGTTTCCTTTGGATAAATACCTGGAAGTGGAATACCTGGATCATATGGTAGTTCTATTTTTAATTTTTTGAGGAACCTCTACACTCTTTTCCCTAGTGGCCGTACAATTTACATTCCCATCAACAGTGCATGAGGGTTCCCTTTTCTCCTCATCCTCTCCAATACTTGTTTTTGCTTGTGTTTTTGGTAATAGCCATTCTAACAGGAGTGAGGTGATATCTCACTTTGGTTTTGATTTGTATTTTTCTGATGATTAGTGATGTTGAGCACCTTTTCATGTACCTGGTGGCCATCTGTGTCTTCTTTGGAAAAATTTCTATTCAAGTATTTGCCCATTTTTCAATTGGGTTACTCGTTTTTTATTATTGAGTTGTATGAGTTCCTTATATATTTTGGATATTAACCTCTCACTGGATATACAGTTTGCAAATATTTTCTCCCATTCAGTAGGTTCTCTTTTCATTTTGTTGATGGTTTCCTTTGTTGCACAGAAACTTTTTAGTTTGATACAGCTCCACTTGTTTATTTTTGCTTCTGTTGCCTTTGCTTTTGGTGTCAAACCCAAAGAATCATCACCAAGAGCAATGTCAATCAGGTTTTCCCTATGTTTTCTCAGGTTTTCCCTATGTTTTCTTCTAGGACTTGTACCATTTCAGGTCGTATGTTTAAGCCTTTAATCCATTCTGAGTTCATTTTTGTGTATGCTGTGAGATAGCTGTCCAATGTCATTCTTTTGCACGTGGCTGTGCAATTTTTCCACCATTTATTGAAGAGACCATCCTTTCCCCATTAAGCCTTTGTTGAAAATTAATTGACCATATGTGTGTGGGTTTATTCCTTGGCTTTCTATTCTGTTCCATTGATCTATGTGTCTGTTTTTATGTCAATACAGTACTGTTTGGATTAGTATAGTTTTGTGATATAGTTTGAAACCAGGATGTATGATGCCTGACTTTGCTCTTTCCCTGGTTTCTGTAGATTCATCTTGCTGTTTTGTTTCTTCATTTTCCTTGACTCTGCATTGGTTACTGCACATTTGATAAAATAGCCACCTCTCCCAGTCTTGGCAGACTGGCCTCGCAGAGGAGATGAACCATACCAACCAACCAGGCCTGAGCTTCTGGTCGCCTCTCAAACCTTTGTGCTTATCTAAACCATCGTCTCTGTTCTTAGTGGCTCCCAGGAGATTGGGGTGTGCCGAGACCCATCAGTGCCCCAGGGCCTGGGAAATGCCCACCCGCCTGTCCAGGATCCCTGAGGACTATGAATTACCTGCCCCTTCAGCTGCCCTATGCAGGCTAATTGGACACCCAACCTCCAGGCAGCAGGTGGAAAAGTCAGGACAGAGACTCCCTGGGGGTTTGCCTACTCACTCTATGCTGAGCCAGAGGGAACGGCCACCAGGAGTGCGTGTGCTCCCACACAGAACCACCTCCGTGTTCTCCAGGGTCCTGGGGAACGTGTGAGTGCTGAGCCCCGTCAGCTCCCAGGGTGGGTGATTAGGGGCCAGGCCATTGGGCAGCAGCTGTAGAAGGTGGGGCTGGGGCGATAGTGTGTGGACAAGCTCCTTCTATGGAGAAGTTGGAGACCTGGTTTAACTGTTGGAGGGAGCTGTGGGGAGAAGGCAAGGGAAGTGCCCACCAGCTCTTTCAGCTTCCCAGGAGGATCCCACTCAGCTCCCAGACCCAGGCTGATTAGAAGCCTGACCCGCAAGAAGCAGCTAGGAAAGTAGGAGTCAAATCCCTTCCAGGGAGGAACTGGGAGATGAGTGTTTTTGCCTGTTTCCTCTGCACTGAGCGTGGGTGCGGGGGGAGGGGATTAGCTGCTCCTTTCCCAGTTAAAACCCCTTGTTTGTTTACTGTGGGTCTGGGGGCCTGGAGAATGCCAAGCCCCATCAGCTCTCCGTGCCAGGTGACTTGAGAGCCAGCCCCTCAGGTGTCAGCTGTCAAAGCCGGGGCCCTGGGGCCGGCCTGGTGGCCTAGCGGTTAAGTGCTTGCACTCCGCTACTGGTGGCCCGGGTTCAGATCCCGGGTGTGCACTGACACACCGCTTCTCTGGCCATGCTGAGGCGGCGTCCCACATACAGCAACTAGAAGGATGTGCAACTATGACATACAACTATCTACTGGGGCTTTGGGGAGAAAAAAAAAAGGAGGAGGATTGGCAATAGATGTTAGCTCAGAGCCGGTCTTCCTCAGCAAAAAGAGGAGGATTTGCAGATGTTAGCTCAGGGCTGATCTTCCTCACAAAAAAAAAAAAGAGAAAGAAAAGCTGGGGCCCTGCATGGATGGTCCCAACTCTTCACTCCTCAGGGAAAGACCTGCAGTTGGGGTTCCCTCCTGATTGTAAGGGTGGGGTTTATGGTGCTAGTGTGTCTCAGCCTTTCCTACCCATTTCCATGTGGGTAATTTCTCAGCTGCCCAACGTATAGGAGTTGCTAGACTGGCTTCTGGATTTCTCTGAGAGAATTGACCCACGTAGGGCTGTGCATATGGTTCATCAGTGGGAGCAGGGAAAGTCGCTGCTGACTTGAGCAGCGACTCAAGTCCCTGTGAAGGTCCCACCTTCCCACCACGTTGCTGACGTCCCTGTGAAGGTATATGTCAGATGTGATTACTATCTAAAGCAGTGGACTTTGAGTAAAGCAGAATATCCTCCATAAGGTGGGTGGGCCTCATCCAATTAGTTGAAGGCCTTAAGAGAAAAGACTCAAAATTTTCAGTTCTATGTCTGACAATTCCAACATCTGTATCATATCTGAGTCGCTTGTAATGTTTGCTTTGTGTCTCCAGACTTTTCTTGCCTTTTAGTGTTACCGAGCAATGGACTCGCTCTGCTCACCATGATCAGAGCCAGTTAATTACAATGAGTTACGTATCAAGAAAGGAAGTTTTAATTCGATTAGCCAGCATAACCATGAAGATGGTAGAATAATGTCTCAAAAGAAGTCTGCAAAGATTACAGAATCCTGAGGCAGTTATCTAGGGAAAATGGGCAGTAAGGTGGGGGTCCAGGGATGTTGGTCTCCAGGCATCACAGGCTCCAGGCATCACACTGTTCCATTCTTCTGTCAGCTGTGATGGATACCTTGTAGGTGTGTTTCCCACATGCGGTCAGCCCGTCCCTGGAGAGAAACTCATAGAACAAAGTTTTTAATTTATCAAGCTATTGGGGAATACATACATAAGTGGAGGCCATGAATCAAGAGAGCATGTGAATTGTTTTAGAGGACATGCAGAGTAGTGAGTAGTCACACAGTGGAGGGGCTGGGGCCATTTAGTGTAACAAGATGGCCTCACTTATGCTCACTTACATTAGCATGCCTTGTAATGTTGTCGAAAGCTGAACGTGATGTATCAGATGTTAGGAATTGAGGTAAACAGGCCTGTGGTGTGAGGTTTTATGTTACTCTGTCCAGGAGTTGGGCTGTGTTAATGTTTGCTGTAGCTGTAGTTGCCAGAGGTTTCCATTTTCTCCAAGGTCCTTGTTTGTCTCCCTTGTTGTCTGTGGTTTTCCCTAAGAGTCCTTCTTAAATAGAGTTTGTGCCTTACAGTTCTTTCAGCTTTAATTCCCTGTTTTTATATGGAGCCCTGTGGATGTGGTGGTAAGGAGGGAGGGAGGAAAGGAGGGAGGGCAAGGCTGATCTTGGGATTCAGTCTCCCTCTCTTGGTGGGTCTGTGTCCCTCTGTGATCATCACAGTTTTTTTTAGCTTTTTTCCTCCTCTCCCCCTTTAGGTGATACAAGCCAAATATGGACGATGCCCACCTTTTTCTCCTCATTTTATTTCAGTCTCTTTCTTTCCTCTATGCTCTGGCCTTGAAGGACTTCCTTTAGTTACTTGAATGCTTCATCCCATCTTTTTTCTTTGGAACTGCTGTGAAGAGCTGGAACCAAAGTGTTTCTCAGGGAGTATATTCTATTAATAAAAAGATTTTGATAAACATTTTGGAGGTTTAATGGAGGTTTGGACATTTAAATTTTTCACTATTAACACTATTTTAAATGTTTTTCTGGAGGGAATATACACTGAAACTATAAAAGACAAAGAAATTGCATGTATAAAAACTGTAAAGGTAGATGTAAAATTATCAATATTTGTAGAAGCTATGATTACATATCTGGGAAAATCAAGAGAACAAACTGAAACTGTTATAAACAATAAGAGAATTTAGTAAGTTGATGGGTACAAAATTAAATAAAACCCATAGTAATTGACTGAAAGACAGACAATAGACAATTAAATATAACTTGTGATTTTTAAAATAACAATAAAAAATAAAATGCCTAAGCACTGATAAAAATAATGAGAATAATAAGAAGTTTTCACATATTGAGGTATATGGGGAAGCCATTCTGGTTTAAATTTGATTTGGTCTAAAACTTGTTTTTCCCAGAGGAGCCTGACATATGGCCCACCAAATACGCAGTGTACATCTGCTTCAGACGTTTTCCCAAAGCAAAGAATAGATGCTTTAAAGATAGGGATGACTGTCTTTCTCTGACACCAATACCAGTACTTCTTTGAAGATAAGCTTTTCTTCCCAGAGAACCAAGGTGAAGTTGACCTGCTGTGTATGTGCTATACTGCAGCAAAACATGTCTTTGCAACTTTGGAAAAAAAGTCCTATTCCTGTCATGCTTGATGTATGTTCTTTGTTCTGAAACAGTGTACAACCATACTGTAAACCACACTTCTCCAGAGTGCTTTCTTCCCTGGGGAGGATGACACTTCTGGCTGGTCCTCAGCATTGGCTCATTAAATATCACTCTATCTTTCTTATCTGTAGATTGGTTATTGATTATTTGCATCAACAGAACAAACATTAAAATTGTGTAAAAAAATCTGTATAAAGAAAACTTTAAGAAACTTCTGAGGATATGGAGCAAACAGAACCCTTACCTGATGTTTAATGAAAATGTAGATTGGTAGAACCACTTTGGAAAACTCTGTGGTATCTAGGAAAACTGAACACTGCACCATAGCCTATATCCAGCCATTCTACCCCAAGGAGCACACCCAACAGAAATGTGTGCACGTGTTCAACAAAGGTAATGTCTGTCATATCCACTGTGGTGATACTCAGAATAGCAAAAAACTGGAAACTATGTAAATGCCCATCAACAATAGGTGTTCCCACCACAAAAGAGAAAGAAAGAAAAGAAAATAGTGTCTATGTGAGGTGGTGGATATGTTAATTAGCTTGATTATGGTGAATAGTTCACATGTATGCCCATATCAAATCATCGAATTGTACACCTTAAATACATATAATTTTAATTTGCCAATTATACCTCAATAAAGCTGGAAAATAAAATAGCTTTGTTCAGTTTTTAAAATGAAAAAACAAAAACAATAAATCCCAAATTAATTGGGTTAATTATATAAATTATATATTCATATCATAAATTATAAATTATATATACATATAAATTGGGTTTTATTCACACAAGGGAATAGTATATAACAGTGAGAATACACAATTGATTGCCACATATTATATTATGGATAAATCTCAAAACATAATGGTAAGCAAAGAAAAGCTAGATACAAAAGAATCTATATTACATGATCCCATTTATACAAATTACAAGAACAGCTGAAACTCATCTATGCTATTAGAAGTGCAGATGGAAGTCAGCCCTGAGGAACAAGAGGGGCTTCTGGGATGCTGACCATGTTCTTTCTCCTTATCTGAGTGCTGGTTACTCAGATGCGTCAGTTTGTGACAATTCAGTCGCTGTAAACTTACATGAGCCCTGTCCTCTATGTATATTATACTTCAACAAAAACTTAAAACTGAAAAAACAAAGAAGAAAGTGACTAATGGACACACAGATGCACATAGACCAAAAAAATGCAAAGGTGTGCAATATACCTGCAAAGGAAAACTCTTTACCTTAAAATGTCAGTAAATTCTTCCTAAATGTACCAAAGAATTTAATTCAATGACGATTTTTTTAAAAGTTCCTGTGATTTTTTTTCTCTCATACTGGAAATGGAAGTTGGTTCCAAAGGACAGTTGTAAATGCACCTGTATGCACAGCCAGCTTCCAGAAGGACTAAAATAATCTCATACGATACAGTCACTAGGAAATGACCCCGGGCTCTACTTTCTACAACCTAGACCTCCATGATGCTAAGCCAGGACCCCTCCCTCCCAACTTCCCCTCAGCTTCCTACTCAACTCAGGGAGGAAGATCAGACCATGTGCTTTCAATGGGTGTCACTGGCTGAGTTCAGCAGGAAGCAGATTCTGAGATGAAGATGTCCATGCGTGAATTTATTCAGGAGTGCTCTTGGGATCAAAACCTGTGGGAGAGTGAGGGAAGCAGGATTGCACAGAAGGAGACACTGGGCTGTGACAAGTTACAACAAAAGCCTCAATCCACCTCACTAGG
Source organism: Ceratotherium simum simum (assembly GCF_057802395.1). Taxonomy (NCBI): domain Eukaryota; kingdom Metazoa; phylum Chordata; class Mammalia; order Perissodactyla; family Rhinocerotidae; genus Ceratotherium; species Ceratotherium simum. The sequence goes on from NC_141900.1 coordinate 103,886,031, forward strand.
AGCTTGAGCTGAGATGGGCCTGTGGGGCTGTCCCAAATCCGGGTGAGACATCAGGTCTTTATCCTCTACATGGACCAATCTTAAATGTGAGATGCTCTGGGAATGGGGGATGATCTTGGAGGAGGTGAGTCTCTTCAGCTGAGTAGTCATGAGAGAAAGGCTTGAGTTTGGGGAGAGGGGGTTGGCTGTGAGCTGTCATCCATCAACACCCCCATCAGCCGGGAGACTGGTGGCTTCAGTCCTGAAATGGTGGTGGGGGGTGGATCTCGGTGGCAGACCATAGCATATACTATACTGTGCAAAATTTGGGCCATTTCTCAGGGCCTTCTGGAACCAAGACTATAATCCAGAGCGATGACTATGACTTTGGAAATCTCTGTAGTACAACAGGTGCATGGAGGACAAGGTTTCAGCTAGGCAAAATCAAAGAACCAACTAAATATTTTTGGAAATATTTTGCTTTTCTATTTAAACACAAAATGTTTCTTCACTGGCTCCACCCAATCTGAGCTTCCTGTGGTCAGAGGGTTCAGAGGCAGCAAACACATTTTCTTCAAACCAAAGCAAGGGTACAAAAAAGTTCAGGCAACTTTCTTGGAGAGAACTTGAGATCTTATCAGTTCTGCAGAAGAAGGTGAGACTGTCTGAAAAGAGAGACAATGGAGCTTGCGTGAGCCTGAGTGTGGTGTGTGTGTTGGGGGAAGGGGGACCAGCAGGGAGAGCAGTAGAAAGGGAGCCTCCACGGGAGTGGAGAGGTTGTAGGAGGGGAAGGGAAGATTTATTAGTGTGATGTCCATACATCTCATTTTTAATAGGACAGGCCTTGTTTTCATGCTGACAAAAGTTTTAATTGTATAAGAATTCTTTATGATGTAATGTTTGGTGTAAAAATTGGGATGTAAAATCGTCAATATATTACCGTTGGAAAAACAAGACACAAAAAGAAAGAAATATGTTAATAAAAATAGCCTCTAATTTTGAATAGTGGAACTATATATAATTTTTATTCTCTTCGCAAACTATTCTCTGTTTTGCTGAGTTTTCAACAGTGTGCACATATTTTAATGATAAGTGTTTATCATAAAATGTAGACAAAAAGTTAGAGTGTTTTTAGAAAAACTCAAAAATGTTTAAATTTTTCCAGCATGATATGCACAAGGTTGTGACTCTGGAGCAAGGGTGCACAAACTACCACCCATGGGCTATATCTGGCCTGCTGCCTGTTTTTGTAAAGAAAGTTTTATTGTAACACAGCTACTGCATCCATTGCTTTACTTATGATCTATGGCTGCTTTTGCATTCCAACACCAGAGTTGAGTGGTTGTGACTGTAAGTTTAAAATATTTACTGCTGGCACTTTTCAAATTTGCCAACTCCCTTTCAAGAGTAATAAATGCAACTCTAATAAATGAATTTATATCCTGTGATATCAGTTAATTTTTCTTGAAAATATGTCCAATTTCACATGCAGATTCTGGAAGCAAATGCTTTAACTCAAAAACAATGGGACAGGCTAGAGATAATCCTCAATTTGTACCATGTACACATTTACATTCAAAAATTGACCTTGGTACTTGGTAAGCTGATTCTTTTACCCCTGAAAGATCTTTCTAAGACTAAGAATTTATAAAAAAACACGAAATGGTTGAAATTAATGACAGAATTCCCTTTTAGATATTATTCAATGAAAAAAATGCAGATATTTTTCCATCTCCTCTCTCCAAACTCCTGCTTTTAGTTATGTATTATTTTTACATTTTCCAGATATAGAATGTTAACATTCTGTTATGGAACCACCATTCCTACTGTTTCCACGTTGCTTGTGGAAAATTGTGAAGCCAGCCTGACTTTTTTCCCCCAGTCCATCATTTACTTTTTTTCTTGGATAACTTAAGAATTCTTTCTTTGTGCTTGGAATATGATGTGTTACAGCAAAAGAGAATTTGGTGTTGCATATTCTGGGTCAAGTTTCCATGGAATGGAGCATGGTCTTTTGTTCTAAAGAGTCAGATTTTTGTTTTTGTGTTTGTTTTCCCATTTCAGGGAAATTCTCCTTTATTGACGGACGCTTCTCAGCTGCTGTTTACTGATTGTTTGCTTCAGCATTCCAGACACCATGTGAGTTGGATTCTTTGTCAGGCCTCCTCATCGTTGGGTGCTTCTCTAACTGCTGGAATCTTCTGGTCTTTTAGATTTGCATTTGTTTGTTTGTTAGTAAGCCTTTCCTATCAATCAAAATTTACTTTTGAGTTATTTCTTTTTGATCATTTCATTTCTAATTCAATTATTGGTCCTGTAATGATATGCTTACCGTCTTCAATTTGTTTCTTAGATTCTGCATTTTCTTCTCATTTTTTGTTCTACTATATCCTCTTTGAAGTTGGATTTTTTGGGGGGGACAGGTGTTATCGTTATAGTGTTATGTAGAGTGAAGCACTCTGGGGATGTTCCCTACTTTGGGTTACATTCTCCTGTGGGTTGGGTTCCATTTTCTGTATTCATATATTTGTATATATGAAGAGATGCATGTGCAATATGTATACACATACACAATTTGCTAACTTCTTCCTTTTTCATTTTCAAGGTGGTGGTTTGCCCTGTTGATGTGTTAGAGTTTTTTTCATCTTGCTTACTTTCTCTGTTTTCTTATATACTATTGTGATCTGTTTGCCTGTCAGTCCTGTGGGTTCTATGGCTATAGTTATAGCCACTACATTAATCACGTTTCTTTTTTTAATTTAATTTTATTTTGGTAAGAACACTTAAGATGAGATCTACCCATAAAACTGTTTGGAGGTGCCTCAAAAATTTAAAAATAGAAGTACCGTATGATTCAGCAATCCCAACTGAAATCAGGATCTTAAAGAGATATTAGCACTCCATGTTCACTGGAGCGCTATTCACAGTAGCTGGGATGGGGAAACAACCTGAATGTCCATCAACAGATGAAGGGATAAAGAAAATGTGGTACCTACATACAACAAAATATTATTCAGTCTTAAGAAAAGAAGGAAATTCTGCAATGTGCTACAACAGGGATGAACCTTGAGGACATTATGCTAAAAGAAATAAGCTAGTCACAGAAAGAAAAATACGTATGATTCCAATTATGTATAAAATACTCAACTTCATAGGATCAATGAGTGGGGTGGAGGTTGTCAGAGGCCGGGGGAGGGGGAACCAAGGAGTTAGTAATCAACGGGCTGCACGAAGTGTCAGTTAAGCAAGATGAAGCAGCTCTAGGAATCTGCTGCACAACATGGTACCTCTCGTCAGCAATAATTTATTGCACACTTAGAAATCTGTCAGGAGGGGCTGACCTTTTCTTAATAGTGCACCTTCTTCCAGTGTCCGTTGTGATAGTGTCAACTGAAAACCTGTCATTTTCCTTTATAGGAAATTGGTGTCCCTGAGGCAGATCTTTAGAACTAGAAGGCAATTTAGAGACCACACAATCTAACCCTACTCTAACTCCCTTTAATCACTGAAAAAGAATCAAATTCCAGAGAATTGGTGACTCTCCAAGGGTCGTAGAGGTTGACAAGAAAAGCCTAGAACCTGGCCTACTGACTCCTTGTGTAGCTCCATTCCAACACTTCCCAAAAAGGAGGCTGTGTCTCTCAAAGTATAAGATACGGGGTGGAGGAGAGGATGCTGTAAAGAGGGATTAGCTAGTCTGTAGCAACAATATAACCTGTAAGTCCAGCTGAATCTCTAAATTGCAATGTGGCTGTAAGTCACTCAATTACGTTTTGGCCCATGATTTTCTTATATTTCAATGGCATATTGTAGCACTACCTTTTTGTTGAGTGGCTGCTATGCTCTAGGTAATGTAAGAAATCATTCTATGAAAGCCTCGTGACAACCCGGCAAGACTGGTTTTATTGCCCCTTTTCAAGCAGAGGGAACTGAATCTCAAGGAGCATAAGGAATTTTCTGGAGGCAGTGGATCCGGGCTCACGGTTTAGGTCCATCCTTCTATGAAGCACATGCTTTTTTCGCTTCGCAGTCTTTCTTTTAGCAGGAGGCCCTCAAGGTCTTCCAAGAACCACTTGAGAAAGTTTTAGAAGGGTTTTTTTCTCTGACCGTGTCTCCCACCTTTGGCTTCCCAATCTGGAAGAGAAAGAGAAAAGACCTGAGAAATGTGAAACCCTCCTTACTGCCTTTGCTGATCACAGGCTTGCTGCCCGTGGGTAAGAGGGAGTGTGGTGGAGTCAGACTGTGAACTGGGCCCTCTCTGCCCAATTCCTATCAACACCGGGACCTCGGGAAAGGTTCTCAGCTTTTTTGAGCCACAGTTTCCTTGCCTAGAAAATTAGAATAATAATAGTACCTTCAGCCTAGAGTATTTATAAGGAATAAATACTCCTATGAAACATGCATATCAGAGTGTCTGGAATACAGTTTGTACTATGTAGTGGTCACAAAGGCATACACACATCTTAAACCTTTTAATATAGAACATTTCAGACATTAACAGAAGAATAGTATAATAACCCCACATAAATCCATTGCCAAGCTTCAACATTTATCACCTCCCAGCCATTCATGTTTCATGTATATCCCAACCCACTTCTCCTCACACTCCTGGATTATTTTGAAGCAAATACTAGACATCATATAATTTCATCTGTAAATATTTTAGTATGTATATCTAAAAGATAAAGATCATTTTCAAAAACATAACCACAATATCAAAGGTACTAAACCTTTAATTTTATCATGTATCTTGTCATCAGTGTTTAGATTTCATGGATTATCTTATAATTTATTTACAGTTTATTTTTTTTGAATCAGGATGCAAAAAAATGTCCAATCAGATGATTCCAGGTTATTTTATGCACTTTCTGCCCCAAACATTGAATCAGTCATTTCTCCAAGAATCCCTGGTTTCTTTTGGCAGAAAATGGTACTGAAGACTACAATCTGGGCATGTCTAATAAACCCATCAAAGGTATTCTTCATTTCTGTTACACTGTTTTTTATCTCAAGCATTAATTTTGGGTTCTTTCTTAGGATTTCCATTTTTCTGTTTACGTCTCTTCTTGCATTCTGTTTACTTTATCCATATTAATCATAGTTGTTTTAGATTCTTGGTCTGATAATTCCAACATCCTTGCCACGTTTGGTTCTGATGCTTGTTCTGTCTCTTCAAATTATAGTCATGTGCCCCATAATGACGTTTCAGTCAATGACGGAACGCATATATGACAATGGTCCCATGAGACTAGTACATATAGCCTAGCCTATACCATCCAGGTTTGTGTGAGTATACTCTATGATGTTCCCACAGTGATGAAATTGCCTAACGACACATTTCTCAGAACGTATCCCCATTGTTAATCGATGCATGTTTTTTGCCTTCTAGTATGCCTTGTAATTTTTTCTTGATAGCTGGACATGATGGATTGGGTAAAAGGAACTGCTGTAAAGAAGCCTGTAGTGATGTAGTGAGTGTGGAGGAGGAGAAGCATTCTGTAGTCCTACGATTACGTCTCAGTTTCAGTGAGCCTGTGCCTCTGCCACAAACTTCACAAGTGTGTCTCAGTTTTTTCCTCCCCCCTTAGGTGGAACAGGATGGCTAGAGTGGACCGGATCTATTTCAATTTTGGGTTTTTCCTTCTCCTGTGTGGAAGGCTTAGAGCTGACTGGAGTTGTGTGTTTTCCTTCTCCCAGGTCATTAGGCTCTGATAAAACCCCAGCAGGCTAGGCTCTGGTTGACTAGTTTCTCCTGAGGGCAGACCTTGTTGAGAAGAACAGAGTGCTCTGGTGTATTTCACAATGGTTCTTTTCTCCTCCCCCTGCCAGGAGCACCAGGGGATTTTTCTGATATTTGTTGTGAGAACCTGGTCAAGCGTCTAGTAGTAAAACTCACATAAGTGTGGGGACCTCCCTATAAGTGGGTCCCTCTGGGGTTTTTACTCTCAGAGTCATCCATGCTGAGCCTCCAGCAATTCGAATGGCAGTTGGTGGAATCCATTAATAATTTTCCTCCTATTTGTCCTCCCCCTCACTCTGGTTTTCTCAAGTAAATCGAACTTGGTCACAGTGTATCATTTTTTTAAATGTCATTAGATTCTATTTAGCTAATGTTTTATTAGGATTTTGTATTAATATTCATAAGTGAGATTCATCTGTAGTTTTCCTTTTCAGTACAATCTTTGTGAGCTTTGCAGCTCAAAATTACATTCACTTCTTAGAAAGAATTTTAAAGTTTACCTTCTTTCCTTATGTTCTGGGGTAATTTAAGTAGCATCGGGATTCTCTGATCCCTGAGAGTTTAATAGAATTCTCCTATGAAACCATCTGGGACTGATTCTGTTTTGTGGGAGCTCTTCAGCTACTTTCTCTATTATTTCTTCCATGGTCATTGATCTATTTCAATTGTATGTGTCTACTTGGGTCAATATTCATAAGCTGTATTTATGTACAATAGATATATGTAATTTAAAATTTAAACATTAGCTGATCTATTTTCTCACCCAGTGCAGGATTATATTCTAAAATACTGAGCCACGTGACCATCAAACTCACTTCAAATACTTTATGTTACTATAGATCATAAGGGACTCATCATTGTTTCTAAATATTAGAGTATTTTTTACATAATGACATCAAACTTATCTTCCCTTTTCTGTGCAGCTTGAGAAAATAAGACTAACTCTGTTCTGTGTAGCGTACACAAATTTAAAGACAGTTTTCATATCTCTCACTGAACGTTTTTTTCTGTCCATGTCAATACTCCCCATAGTGGGTCAGCTATATAAGATATAGTTGTGCTCCCTCCTCTGACATAGTTATTATTAGACTTCTTTCTGTATGTGTCCAGATTGTTAATGCTTTTTGAGAGCACTCTCACATGGGATAGAATGCTAATTGCTTCCATCAGGATTCCTCATATTTTTAAATTAATTTTGTTATTGAGGTAATGTTGATTTATAACATTATATAAATTTCAGGTGTACATCATTATATTTCGACTTCTGTGTAGACTACATTGTGTTCACCACCAAAAGGCTAGTTGCCATCTGTCACCGTCCTCAGACTTGATATCTTAAAAAAAAAAACTTGGATCTGTTCTAGAACAACATATATACTACACAAATGGAAAAACTAGTAAAATACTGGATTTAAAATTGTAAACACTGCTTTCATCACAGCAGCATAAGAGGGGAACGCCACGGAAACTAGAAGAATAAGTGGACGACATCAGGGAGAGTGTCCTCAGTGATAAACCTTACCTGGCTTAGAGACTCGGAGTGACTTATATATTCGGGGCGGTAAGAAATAAGGAAAAGAAGGGTGGGGAATGGTTTCAACTTATCTAAATAAACTTTTTTTCTTTCCTTTTTGAACCATAGTTAAGTTGCCTACACTCTAGAGCCTCTTGATATGAACATGGCTGACTCTCAGGACAACGGTCTGAGGATTGTTCTGGTAGGGAAAACTGGAAGTGGGAAAAGTGCAACAGCGAACACCATCCTTGGGGCAGAAGTATTTGCTTCTAAAATTTCTGCCCACGCTGTTACCAAGACCTGTCAAAAAGCATCCCGGGAATGGAAGGGGAGGGACCTTCTTGTTGTTGACACCCCAGGGCTCTTTGACACCAGGAAGAGCCTGGAGACGACCTGTGAGGAAATCAGCAAGTGTGTCCTCTCCTCCTGCCCCGGGCCTCATGCCATCATCGTGGTTCTGCAGCTGGGCCGCTACACAGAGGAAGAGCAGAAAACCATTGCATTGATCAAGGCTGTCTTTGGAAAGGCAGCCATGAAGCACATGATCATCTTGTTCACTCGCAAAGATAGTTTGGAGGATCAGAGCCTAAGTCACTTTATAGCAGCGGCGGATGTGAAGCTAAGAAACATCGTCCAGGAGTGTGGGAACCGCTACTGCGCCTTCAACAACAGAGCAGACGAAGCTGAGAAGGAAGCTCAAGTGCAGGAGCTGGTGGAGCTGGTGGAGAAAATGGTGCATGACAACAGAGGAGCTTACTTTTCGGATGCCATATACAAGGACGCAGAGGAAAGGCTGAAACGACGGGCAGAGGTCCTGAAGAAAATCTACGCTGATCAATTAGAAAAGGAAATTCAAAGAGTGGAAGAGGAGTGTGCTCAGGCGTGCAGGAAGACCATGCAGGAAAAAGAGGAAAAAATTAAATTACTGAAGATGAAATATGATGAAAAACTAAGAAGTGTAAGGGAAGAGGCCGAGAAGAATATCTTCAGCCAAATTTTTGATGGAATTATGAAGTTGCTTTTAAAAGTATATCATTTGCTCAAGAAGCCATAATTTTTTCTAAATTTATCATGATTCGTTCAGCATCTCTCCAGCTCGCTCCCTACTATTTTCCAGGCCTGCCCCTCCCCATAAATACCAACAAATTTAAGAAACTGCAAAATTGCTATGCTTGAGCAGTAATTCATTGTACATGGTTTAAAGACTCTAATACGAGGAATTTCAAGACCAAAATGCATCCTCTATTGAGTGTTAGCACCACCTGTGAAGCGCATTATGTCGGCCCCACGTGAGCTTTTTGCACCTGTCAGTGAAGCATCAGATTCCTCCAGCGGCATTGCTCTGTGGCTTGTGGAGATCTGCGAATTGACCAAGTCTCTTGTTTTTCTCCTCTTTCCTTTTCTAGGTGCTAACTTAAAATTCCCCAGACTATAAAATAAAATGGCTTCTGTACCAGATATTTCCCTTTTCCCCCTGCAGATCCACTCTCTACCCTTCTCCATCCTTCTCTTGCCCTGCCAGGCTGATCTGTAGGGACCACATCAGTGGGTTCCATTGTCCTCTGATTTCCGCTTGAGCTCTGCCCATGGGGAGGTCCGCAGAGGATCTGTGGAGCTGGGAGAAGTAGACTAGGGTATTTAATCTCCTGGATCCCTCTCCACCTGGTCATTTCTGACCAGCTGCTATCCTCGACTGGAAGTCCGGCCATAGGCACCAGTGGCTCTCAGATCTGCACAGTAAACTAGCTCCTGTGTAGGAGACTCTTCACGCCAGGCCTGTGCTGTGTCTGCAGCACAACTTTTGACGGTTTCCAGGGATCGAAACTTGACCTGGGGGGTTTCATTTTTCAAAAATGCCCCAATCTGGTGATTAGGGTAAGTGGACAAGCTGTAAGAGGTAGCCATAAAATAAAGAGACTAATTCTCTTTTAGGGTTCCCAACTCCAAAGTCAATGCCACCTGAAGAGTTCCAGATATATTGTGAGAAGAGGGAAAGGTGTTAGAATGAGCACCTTAGCTCAAAGGGGGCAAATTTAACTGATAGTAAATTTGACCAAAAAAAAGAAAAGCTTGTTACAATTAAGGAATAGTTGAATATGGATGTGTAGTCTCTGGTATGTTTCTTAAAACATTGGTCTTGTTTACAATAGGTCTACATTTATAGAAAAATTTAAAGGAATCAAATATTTAAAGGATCTAATTTGGGAAATAGAAAGAAAGTATTTCTTCCTGTGGGAATAATAGTCCCATTGCTTTCTTTGATACCTGAAATTCAATAGTTTTATTTACGTATCTTTTTTTATCCATTTATCTGTATTTTCAAATTTATTGGCATAATTTTATTCATAGAATTCTCTTAAAAATTTTAAATTTTCCTTGAATATACAGTTGTATTCCTTTTTTTAATGCCTAGTATTTTTATTGTGTTCACTCTCCTTTTTATTTTGATCAGTATTAGGAGAACTTTATTAGTCATTCCGAAGAATCAGCTGTAGTTTTCAAATTTTGATGTTCACGCACTTGTGCTCTTTTCTGTTTCATTAATTTCTGTTCCCATCTTTATTGTTTCCTTTCTTCTATGTTCTTTGGTTTTACTCTGTTGTTCTTTTTTCTAACTCTTTATTTTCAAATATATGTATTTAAGATTATGAATTTCCCGCTAAATACTGCTGTAGCTTAGTCTAAAAGTTTTGATTGTTTTTGTTGTTATTCAGTTCCAAGTATAGATTTATTCATTAAAGGAATTACAAACTCCTCTGATTTCTAATAAAATGTGAATTCCCTCTACTCTATTTTCAGATGTGTCTTTAAAATTTCAGTGAGAAGTTTACAAATTAGCAGAAGAAATAAAGGTAGTTTAAGGGCATAATCAGGGTGTGAAGGGGCTGGGAGAGGCCCTGGTGGGGGAGGGGAACACTGGTTTATTTACACACGACACTGACTCGGACTTCACAGGTGACCTAACTCTAGTGTCCTCCCTTCAGCCTTTCCTGGTAAGGGTGGGGGCAGGGTGGTGTGCAGGAAGTGGGGAGAGGGGGGATTCAAGTCTGAGATTCTCAGGGCCACCAGCAGGCCCCTGCTACCTGAAGAGCTATCACCTACCTTTTCACCTGCCCATCCCCTGAAATACAGCCCAGCTACCTGGCTTCCTCCTCCTATTCTCCTTTAGCCCTTGATTTCTGTTCCATTCATTTGGGCCGTTAAATGTACTACTATTTTATTGTATCCTCCATTTGCGTCATGTGGATGAGACGCATCCACCCAGCTAGACTGAGGTCTTCTCTTACAAACACTATTGCATGGAGTTGAACACATGCGATGATAGAATAAGATAAAATGGGATAAATGGAAAGGGAAGGGAAAAGATGGGTTGGACGGAGACAATCCTGTCCATGAGAAATAAAGACATGACTTTATGCTGACTACTGCCGGGAGCAACATGCTCATGATGTCTGTTTTGTGTTTGACACCACGGCCTCAGTGTCCTCTATGAGATATAAACTCGTTGACAAAGGGGATCCACGGGCAAAAAACTATAAGGTGAGAAATTCTGGTCTTGAGAGTGGATCTTTTTCTTTGGTCTGCCCCCACTGCATTCACGCCACATCCCTCCCCACCACAGTCTAACCAGGACCCCTTCCCCAGCACACAGCGCGCCCCCCCCACCTCCTCTTCGCTCACCACTCCAGTTCCCCACAGCTTCTCGAACTGAGGTCCAAGTGATGTATTAAGGTCCCTTCTTGTCCTCAACATCCAAGTTTTTCTGACCAAAGCCTCAGACCCTCAGGACCAGGCTCCCTCTATCTTCCAGAGCCACCTTGTTCATCAGAAGGGCTACCTCAGGTGTGCTAAGAAGACACAATTAATGGTTCCATGCCCTCTTTTTTTGGGAACCAGGACACCAAAAGGGAACTTGTTAGCTCTGGGCCTTCAGGGGTGGAGAGTGGGAGATGAGGCATTGCCATTAGGAATAGAAGCAGAGAAAGGGGGATGAAAAGATAAACTGGACATTCTAGAGAGTTCCCCCAAGGTCTGCTCCTGGTCACAGGCTAAGATGTGAGAGTTCTCTCTACAAAGCCACAGGACACATTCTACAACGTCCTATTCCACGGTCAATGGTATTCTCTCTAGCTCCTAAAAATGTCTGTAATTATAAAAAATTCCTTATAATTTAGGTTACTCTCTCCAGGGTTTGGGATCCACAGATTACCATGTGGGCCAAGATGGTGAAGATGGTGATGAACATCAGCAGTATCATCACCATCGTCTTTATCATCTTCCTGCTTCTCCTCCTCCATGAAGCAACTTATATTTGTGAAAATTCTTATCTCCATTGTTTTAATTGTCCTTCCAAGATCCCTGTGATGTGGTCCAAATAGATATTAAAATTTCTGTTAAAATATTAGGAAACTGAGGATCGACTGAGATACTAGGTCACACAGTTAGTTATGGAGTTGATATATAATCCAGGCTTCTGTTTTTCATATGTTCTTGTTAATTCTCCAGAAAAAGAAAACTGTTTTTCTCAATGATATTTGCAATGAGACATCCTAAGGCCAGGAAAGAAAATGACATTGACAAGCTAGAACTCTGCACTAAAACCAGCTGGATAATTATTTTGAAAATTCTTAAATGAAAGTTCTTCCAAAAGTAAATTTAGAAGAACAGACTGGAGGTGTTCTAAATAGGATCATTTCAGTAGAAAATAATCTGGAGCTTTTGGGTGAGCTAAAACTCAATATGAACCAGTGATGCAAAAATGCTGTCACCAAAAATAAGCCCTGTGAACTCAGGCTATATTAACAGAAGTCAAGGCTCAACAGGAAATAATACTCCCAACTCTCGCCGAGTTGACCAGACAACACAGAGAAACATCACCAATTCCAGGGACCAGGCTCTGGAGGGTATTGACAATCTGGAGTGTTCAGGGGAGTGTAGCAAAGAGTATTAAAGTCATGTACAAAATAATTATACAGAAAATAGTGAAGAAACTGAGTAAATTTTCAAGAAGCTACTTGGCAATTATGCAGATCTGAAGAAATTTGCTGTCTACTGATCTGCAAAGCAGAACACAGACAAATGGACACATATTTCAGGATTTCTTCACCGTAAAGGAAAATCTAAATGAGGCGTTCAGAAGTGGAAGAGGGTGCCATCGGTGAAAGAAGACTAGAGTTTGAACAGAGAGCTTACAAAGCTTGATGATTTTAACCATGTGTGAAAAGACGTCAGGGCTTATGTAGGAGCGTGATATAAATGACCGCTAATGTGCTTTCCCATTTTAATAGTTTATGATTTCAGTCTAGCAGTAAGTCATCTACAGTATTAGGACAATACAGGAATTTATGCGGGATTTCAGAGCCAAATCTTTTAATCTTCCCCTTCACCCCCGAAAGTATCTACTCAACAAATCTGCTCCAGTGCTTTCATATCTAACTCTTAGGAAATCACCCATTTAGGGTTTTTTTAATTATGACTCCACAGAACCCCTGGGTTGGCACACTTGAAACTATTTACTCACACGCTGAGACATGGTTGTAGGGAATGGGGCGTGGGGTCTGAGGGGGAGAGAGGAACGGACTTGAGAAAGTGAATGCACAGGAGGAGGTCATGTCTGGATCTGTGCTGAGTGACAGGAGAGCCACCTCGCCCACATTGCCCCACGGAGACCTCGTGCAGGCATCACCGCCGCCAGGCAGTCTTGACCTGTAGGGTTGAGGGTCGCAGTGAGATGTGGGGTGGGGAAAACTGCAAAATAGCCCCCTCTGACTATTAAGGATTTCATTCTCTGGTCTTCCAGTGGTATTTGCCCAGTTTTGCCCATATTTTCAGTATTTCCCCACTTTCACACTGTGCCATTTCATGAGGCACAGATGGGAAATGGACAGAGCAAGTAAAGTTTTTACGTGGTTAAACAAAAGTAAAAACAAAAACAAACACATACCAGAGACACAGTTATTTCCCAAACCTCCAGTAGGCAGCAATCTCCCAGAAACTTGACGGACAGATTCCCCCCCAAGCTCCCAACACGAACAATTACTGGTGCACATTTACCAAACTATGCCACCTATTTAGCATGCTCGCCCACAACCCGAACTCAGGCCATTCTAGCCCGCACCTTCAGCTCAGGCTGAAACACAAAGTAAGGGCAAAAAATCATGTTCCAACTAAGTGGTCATTTTGCTTGCTCACGAGAGAGTCAAAAGTGCTCACTCTGTGCCTGCTGTGAATGAGGCCCTGGTGTGGGTTAGCAGACTCAGAGGAAAACCCTCCTGCTTCCCACTCAGGCCAGCACCAGACTGAGGTGGTCTTCAGAGCACAGTTCAGCAAGATCTCCGCGGTGAGATCTCTCCTTGTCCCAGCCTGCCCCTCCAACCCATTCTGAGCGCCATCACACGTACAGCGTAGGGCACGGAGCCCAACCTTAGAACTCTAACCTGTGAAGTGACTGCAGCATTGTGTGACGGGGAAGGCAAAGGTGGAGGAGGTGAGACAGGGGGTGACCGTGGCGGAGACAGGAGGCAGTGTCGCAGTGCACACAGGGAAGTCTACAACTAGCGGTATTCTCATCATTTGAGCCAGTTCTGGGAAATGGGCCAACACCGACTGTGGAACACAGACTTCCTGGGGACGTGCTGAGATGCGCATCATCAAAAACCCATGTCCTATAGTTAAAATCAAACAAACAGAGACACTGCAAACAGTCCCCACCTGCCCACTCTGTAAGTTACATTGTAACAACACACCCCTGGGCATCATTCCCTGCTTCGGTTTCAATGCTCTGGGTTTGCAAACTGTCTTTTTGGTGTGTGCACAACAAACTTTTATTAATTACTGCTTCGGTGATTCATTGGTTTTACTTCTGTTATTTCTGAACTTTCGACAATACCTAATAAAGGGGTACAGACTTGGGTGAATGATGGTGAACGTGTGTAGAGAAGAGATGTTTGATTGCAAGGGGGAGAACTGCAGACAGCAGCAGACACTGTTCAAGCCTGGCAGTGGCCCTGGGGGTGGAGCACGCTGACGCTCGATTCCTCTATTCCTGTCCAGCTCTCGGGGCAGCATTTGCTCCCACCACTGACGTTGAGGAACCGGCAAGAATTCAGGCCTATTCCAGTGGATCGTCTGGTTGCGGGGAGGGAGAAAAGGACTCGGAATACCAGGGAGGGGCTGCGGACACCCTGCCTCGGGGTTATTTTGTGCCAAGAGTAGATAAAGCTGACTTTTTACACTTAAATGTCTCCAACTCAACACTTCTCTGTGAACCTAGGAGTCAAAACCCCAGGACCAGAGGGCTCTTACCGATATTGCCCTGACAGGGGTCTTATTCCAAGCCTCCCAGATTTGGCACTGTCCCTCCTCTGGTCTGGTCCCTACCGAAGATCTCCCATTAGGGACCGCTTATCCTCTGAACCAGCTCTGCAGAGTTACAACCACCTTCCATCCAGCCCTCTGAGACTCGAGTCAGCCTTGACGGGTTGGTGGGCCTGGGCTGGCACTAAGCGGTGAGCAGGGCTCTCGCGCTCATGGGGAAGGCCAGAAATATTGGGGAGCTTTAAGGTCATAGTAGGAAGAGACCTTAGATCGCCTGCCACAACCCCCATTTTAACCATAAAACAAGTGACGCTCGGGGCTTTATGAGTCTCGACTAAGGCCATAAAACACAGTGGCAGTCTCATGCCCACAACCTTCATCTTCTGCCCTCAGACCCACGTTCTTTCCACTCTGCCTGTGTATTAATGGGGGCACAAGTGCCAGGCGACAATGGGAAAGTCCAGTACCGACGAGCTCACAGGGGAAAGCCAGCACCGCTGCGCTAATGGAAGTGTCCTAATGTTACTAAAACGGTCGTGACTGGTACTATGTATGGTAACACACAAAAAGGGTGAGAACTCGTGTGTGAATGGGAAGGGGCAGAAATGACTTTAGGGGAAGGCTAACAAGAAAAGTCCCTATGTATTTTAGTTGGTGGTCTAGTGGTTAAGATCCAGCAGTCTCGCTGCCGCTGCCAGGGTTCGTTTCCGGGTAGGGAACCACACCACCTGTCCGTCTCTTGTCACACTGTGGTGGCTGTGTGTTGCTGTGATGCTGAAAGCTATGCCACAGGTATTTCAAACACCAGCAGGGTCACCCATGTTGGACAGGTTTCAGCAGGGCTTCCAGACAAAGACAGATTAGGAAAGAGGACCTGGTCACCCACTTCCAAAAAAATTGGCCATGAAACCTCTATGAATAGAAGGAGAGCATTGTACAACAGAGCGCTGGAAGGTGAGAGGAAGGCGCAAAAAGACCAGGCAGGGTTTTGTTCTGCTGTTCACAGGGATGCCAAGAGCTGGAATCGACTACACAGCCCTAATAACAACAACAATATGTTTTAATGCAGTAGAACAAGGGCTCTTGGAGTTACTACACTCCCCTTTGTTAACGTCAATACAATTCTCCTGTAGGAATTCAGATTCCTGTCACCGTGTGAGACTGTCTCGTGGCCAGTGAGTGATACTTACAGGAAAAGGGGGCCTTGCAACCATCTCTGACCACCCTAGCCTAACGGGCCACCTGCACCTTGAAATTTCCTCCATTTCTCGGAAAAGGAAATCATTGCTTAGTCTCCAGATGAAATTAACGTCCGAAGCAAATTCCTCCATAAATGTGCTAAACTCAGAAAAGCCTGAAAGTAGGAGAAGCTGGGAATGGGGTGGGGGCTGGCCACCACGGGGTGTGCGTGTGTGCGCGTGTGCGTGTGTGTGTGCACACACATGTACTTTGGTTGGAGCATTCAAGTCTCCGTAAGCATTCAAGTCTCTGAGGAGCAACCTGGGTAGAGGCCAGAGTGGCCTTTCCAGAAAAGCCAGTGCCTCTGCTCTACTCTGTGAGCTTCCAGGATCCATCAGTTCTGGAACGTGTCAGGACCCCAAGCCAGGATTGAGGGAAGAGTGTTCTCGTAAGGTTGGTACTTAGCTTCCCTGAATTAGCAGGGTAAGGCACTGGGACCAGGGTTGTTAAAAGGACATTGTCAATTATTGGGGAGAGAAGTCAAGATGGCATGTAAGCATACTCTGAACTCACTTCCTCCCGTGCACACACAATTTACAACTACTTGTGGAAAAATCACCCCTGAGAGAGAACTGAAAACTGTATAAAAGGAACTCCTGCAACAAAGGACAATTCTAATTGAGGTGGAAGAGGCAGAAACTCCCTTCTGGAAAGCAAAAAACCCCACCTTCATGAGCTGCCAGCCTCATGGCCACCCAGGAGCAGCCCAAAGGTATGCAGCCTTGCCTGGAGGAACGGGGTCCTGAGCGGAGGAGCACTCCCACTGTGGGCATTTTGGAGACCCAGCACAATCGAGACGAGTGGCATAATATCTGACTTTGCCTGCTACTAAAACACTGGGGAGTACCCCCAGAAAAGCTGGTTCACAATGAAATTAAAACCGGCTCTCAAAGGGCCCATGCGCAAACTCACCCATTTCAGAAAGCAACCTAAAATCACCAGAAAGAAAGGTGCACAGTGCTGTGGTGAAAAGAGACTCACCTGATAGGGTCTGAATGCATTGCAGTGACAGGTGAGACCTCTCCAGGGACTGGGACATTGGCGGTGGCCATTGTTGTGGCCTGGTGTGGGCAGGCTGACACAGATGCCATTGGAGTTCTCCCTGGGGCCTGCTAGCCCAGGTCTGCCCCACCCACTAGAGCACTGATTTAATCCAGCTCAGCCAGGGCAGGCAGCCCACCCTAGAGACTGGCCCCACCCAACAGCAAGCACTCAGGCAACTTGTGGGCCTACATAGATTGGTGACTGGATTCTCCGCAGCCTGGCAACTGATCCGACTTCAGTGGGGCAGGGCGTACACAAGGAGCAGGTAGAGACTGTGGGGTGGTGGTGGAGTGTGTGGGGCTCCCGCCGTGGAAAGACTGGGTCCACTTCAGGACGTCAGGGCGTGCACATGGGTCAGGACTGTGTTGACTGTGTGTGGACCTGTGGGCAGCAGGGCTTGTCAGCTGCAGAAGACTTGTGCTGCTCAAAGACCCACATAGGGGGTTTGCCCCACCTTCCAAAGCCTGAAACAATTGGGTGCTCCCATGCCTGAGGCCAGCCCCACCCAGCTGCAATTCTCAGAGAGCTGACAAGAGACTTAAAGGCTGGAGGCTTATAGCATTTGTAAGCCCCTGAGCCTAACAACCTGCCACACTGGGAGCCTACTCACTGAAAAGAAATACTGCAACACAAATGTGGTATTAGAACTTGCAGCCAACTGTGCTGGGGCTCCCCACACCCGATAAAGAGACTGAAGGGCCCACAACAACTACAAGCAGCTGAGCATTACAACAGCTGGCCAGGAGCATAACTTGCCCTCCCTGGGCACCTACAGGGAGAGCAAACAGTCCACAACAGAAGGACACACATAGCCCACATAGGGGTCACCCCTGGAACATTGAAAACTCAAGGAAGCACATTGCAGACCTCCTAAGGCATTACTTATATAAAGTCACCTATCCAAGAGCAGAAGACGTAGCTGACCTACCTAATACGTAGACACAAGCACAGGGAAAGAGGCAAAACGAGGAGGCAAAGGAATACATTCCAAGTAAGGGAACAGGACAAAACCCCAGAAAAGGAACTAAGTGAAACAGAAATGAGCAACCTACCTGACGGAGAGTTCAAACAAAGAGTGTTAAGGATGCTCACTGATATGGGGAGAAGAATAGATGAACTCAGTGAGAATGTCAACAAAGAAATGGAAGATATAAAAAAGAACAAATCAGAAATGAAAAATACAATACTGGAAATGAAAAATTCACTAGAGGGACTCAAAAGCAGAGTAGAGGATACAGAAGAATGGATCAGCGAGCTGGATGAAAGACTAGAAGAAATTACGCAAGCTGAACAGGTAAAAGAGAAAAGAATTAAAAAGAGTGAGGACAGTTTAAGGGACCTCTGGGACAACATCAGGCCCACTAACATCCATGTTATAGGTGTCCCAGAAGAAGAGTGAGACAAAGGGGCAGAGAATCTATTTCAAGAAATAATAGATGATAACTTCCCTAGCCTAAAGAAGGAAACAGACTTTCAGGTACAGGAAAAACAGAAACTACCAAACAAGATAAATCCCAAAAGGCCCACACCAAGACACATCATAATCAAAATGTCCAGAATTAAAGATAAAGAGAGAATCCTAAAAGCTGCAAGAGAAAGACAAGTTACATACAAAGGAAATCCCATAAGTCTATCAGCTGACTTCTCAGCAGAAAACTTACAGGCTAGAAGAGAGTGGCATGATATATTTAAAGTGCTAAAAGGAAAAAACTTACACCAAGAATACTCTACCTGGCAAGGTTATCATTCAAAATGGAAGGAGAGATCAATAATCTCCCAGACAAGCAAAAATTAAAGGAGTTTGTCACCAAGAAACCAGTGCTACAAGAAATGTTAAAGGGACTGATTTAAGGGGAAAAGAGAAGACCACAAATAGGAAAAATTATCTATTTCCATAATAAGAGGATAATGGATACAAATGCACAAAAAAGAGGTTAGATATGATATCAAAAACATACAAGGAGGGAGGAGGGGAGTTAAAGAGTACAGCTTTCAGACAGAGGTCAAACTAAAGAGATTATCAATTCTGTATAGAAGGAGAAAGGAACAGAGAAGGACAACTAAAACACTGAGGAAAAAAAAGTTAAAAAGTGGCAGTAAGTACATACTTATCAATAGCTACTTTAAAGGTCAATGGACTAAATGCTCCAATTAAAAGGCATAGGGTGGCTGATTGGATTAAAAAACAAGACCCATATATATGCTGCATACAAGAGACACAATTCAGACCTAAAGACACTCACAAACTGAAAGTGAAGGGATGGAAAAAGATACTCCACACAAATGCCAATGAAAAGAAATCTGGGGTAGCAATACTCATATCAGACAAAATAGAATTTAAAACAAAAACTGTAAAAAGAGACAAAGAAGGGCATCACATAATGATCAAGGGAACAATCCAACAAGAGGATATAACACTTGTAAATATCTATGCACCCAATGTAGGTGCACCTAAATATATAAAGCAATTATTAACAGACATAAAAACAGAAATAGACAGTAACACAATAATAGTAGGGGACTTTAACACTCCACTGACACCAACGGATAGATCATTCAAACAGAAGATCAATAAGGAAACATTGGCCTTAAATGACACACTAGAACAGATGGACCTAGTAGATATATACAGAGTATTCCATCCAAAAACCGAAGAAAACACATTCGTTTCAAATGCACATGGAACATTCTCCAGGATTGATCACATATTAGGCCACAAAACAAGTCTCCATATATTTAAGAAGATTGAAATAATACCAAGCATCTTTTCTGACCACAACGGTATGAAACTAGAAATCAATTATAGGAAGAAAATCAGAAAAGCCACAAACACGTGGAGATTAAACAAAATGCTACTGAACAACAACTGGGTCAACGAAGAAATCAAAGAAGAAATCAAAAAATACCTGGAGACAAATGAAAATGAAAATACGATATGCTGGAATTTATGGGATACAGCAAAAGTGGTTCTAAGAGGGAAGTTTATAGCAATACAGGCATATCTCAACAAACAAGAAAAATCTCAAATAAGCAATCTAACAAAGCACCTAAAGGAACTGGAAAAAGAAGAACAAACAAAGCCCAAAATCAGTAGAAGAAGGGAAATAATAAAAATCAGAGCAGAAATAAATGAAATAGAGACTTAAAAAAAAAGAAAAAATTAATAAAACCAAGAGCTGGTTCTTGAAAAGATAAACAAAATTGACAAACCTTTAGCTAGACTCACCAAGAAAAAACCAGAGAAGGCACAAATAAGTAAAATCAGAAATGAAAGAGGAGAAATTACAACAGACACCTCAGAAATACAAAAGATTATAAGAGAATACTATGAAAAGCTTTATGCCAACAAATTCGACAATTAGGAAGAAATGGATAAATTCTTAGAATCATATGACCTTCCAAAACTGGATCAAGAAGAAATAGAGAATGTGAATAGACCAATCACCAGTAAGGAGATCGAAACAGTAATCAAAAACCAGCCCAAAAATAAAAGTCCAGGACCAGATGGCTTCCCTGGTGAATTCTACCAAACATTCAAAGAAGACTTAATACCTATCCTTCTCAAATTCTTCCAAAAAATTGAGGAGGGGGGAAGCTCCCAAACTCATTCTACAAAGCCAACATTACCCTGATACCAAAACCAGACAAGGACAACACAAAAAAAGAAAATTACAGGCCAATATTACTGATGAATATCGATGCAAAAATCCTCAAGAAAATACTAGCAAATCGCATACAACAATACGTTAAAAAGATTATACACCATGATCAAGTGGGATTTATTCCAGGTATGCACGGATGGTTCAACATTCGCATATCAATCAACGTAATACACCACACTAATAAAATGAAGAATAAAAATCACATGATCATCTCAATAGATGCAGAGAAAGCATTTGACAAGATACAGCATCCATTTATGATAAAAACTCTGAATAAAATGGGTATAGAAGGGAAGTACCTCAACATAATAAAGGCCATATATGACAAACCCACAGCTAATATCATCCTCAATGGTGAAAAACTGAAAGCTATCCCTCTAAGAACAGGAACCAGACAAGGATGCCCACTGTCACCACTCCTATTTAACATAGTACTGCAAGTCCTAGCCAGAGCAACCAGGCAAGAAAAAGAAATGAAAGGGATCCAAATTAGAAAGGAAGAAGTGAAACTCTCACTATTTGCAGATGACATGATTTTATATATAGAAAACCCTAAAGAATCCCCAAAAAAAACTTTTAGAAGTAATAAACGAATATGGTAAAGTTGCAGGATACAAAATCAACATACAAAAATCAGTTGCATTTCTATACACTAACAACGAAGTAGCAGAAAGAGAACTTAAGAATACAACCCCATTTACAATTGCAACAAAAAGAATAAAATACCTAGGAATAAACTTAACCAAAGAGGTGAAACATCTGTACACCGAAAACTATAAAATATTGCTGAAAGAAATTGAAGAAGACACAAAGAAATGGAAAGATATTCCATGCTCTTGGATTGCAAGAATTAACATAGTTAAGATGTCCATACTTCCTAAAGCCATCTATAGATTCAATGCAATCCCTATCAAAGTTCCAACAACATTTTTCACAGAAATACAACAAAGAATCCTAAAATTTATATGGAACAACAAAAGACCTCGAATAGCTAAAGGAATCCTGAGAAAAAAGAACAAAGCTGGAGGTATCACACTCCCTGATTTCAAAATATACTACAAAGCTATAGTAACCAAAACAGCATGGCACTGGCACAAAAACAGACACACAGATCAATGGAATAGAATCGAAAGCCCAGAAATAAACCCACACATCTATGGACAGCTAATCTTTGACAAAGGAGCCAAGAACATACAATGGAGAAAAGAAAGTCTCTTCAACAAATGGTGTTGAGAAAACTGGATAGCCACATGCAAAAAAATGAAAATAGACCATTACCTTACACCATACACAAAAATTAACTCCAAATGGATTAAAGACTTGAATGTAAGACCTGAAACTATGAAACTTCTAGAAGAAAACATAGGCAGTACGCTCTTCAACATCGGTCTTAGCAACATATTTTCAAGCACCATGTCTGACGGGGCAAGAGAAACAATAGAAAAAATAAACAAATGGGACTACATCAAACTAAAAAGCTTCTGCACAGCAAAGGAAACCATCAACAAAAAGAAAAGACAACATAACAACTGGGAGAAGATATTTGCAAACCATACATCTGATAAGGGGTTAATCTCCAAAATATATAAAGAACTCATGCATCTCAACAACAAAAAAACTAACAACCCAATTAAAAAATGGGCAAAAGACCTGAACAGACATTTCTCCAAAGAAGATATACAGATGGCCAACAGACACATGAAAAGATGTTCAACATCATTAACTAACAGGGAAATGCAAATCCAAACTACAATGAGATATCACCTCACGCCCGTCAGAATGGCTAGAATTAACAAGACAGGAGACAACAAGTGTTGGAGAGGATGTGGAGAGAAGGGGACTTTCATACACTACTGGTGGGAGTGCAAACTGGTGCAGCCACTATGGAAAACAGTATGGAGATTCCTCAAAAAATTAAGGATAGAACTACCATAGGATCCAGCTATTCCACTGCTGGGTATTTATCCAAAGAACTTGAAAACACCAATGCATAAAGATACATGCACCCCTGTGTTCATTGCAGCGTTATTCACAATAGCCAAGACTTGGAAGCAACCTAAGTGCCCATCAAGGGACGAATGGATAAAGAAGCTGTGGTATATATACACAATGGAATACTACTCAGCCATAAGGAACGATGAAATCCAGCCATTCGTGACAACATGGATGGACAATGAGGGTATTATGCTAAGTGAAATAAGTCAGAGGGAGAAGGTCAAATACCGTATGATTTCCTTCATTAAGTAGTAGATAATAACAACAATAAACAAACACATAGAGACAGAGATTAGATTGGTGGTTACCAGAGGGGAAGTGGGGAGGGAGGAGGGCAAAAGGGATAATTCGGCACATGTGTGTGGTGATGGGTTGTAATCAGTATTTGGGTGATGAACATGATGTAATCTATGCAGAAATAGAAGTGTAATGATGTACACCTGAAATTTATACAATGTTATAAACCAATGTTACTGCAATAAACAAAAAAATTTTTTTAAATAAATAATAAATAAAAAAATAAAAAGGACATTGTGCGAGAAAGAAAGGAAATGAAGTGGAAGAGAGGGACATGGACTAAGAGCGGTAAGTCAAACACACAGTTTGGGGGGTAGGAGAGGGGAGAGAAGGGGAGAGAAGGGGACGTTTACGTCGGGAGAAGGAAACTTCCCTCTTGTCCCAGTTTCACTTCTTGAATTTAATCTGCATTTACCAGGCCAAGATTGTGTAACTCAGACGTATCCTGTGTCTGTTGCTGAAGAGACCCTCACTGTAGGTCACAATTCACATGTCTTGGCCTGGAATTCACAGATTCACATCAGGCTTCAAACTTTCTTCACAGCCCGGTCGGCTTCTAGTTTGCTACCTCATAAGAGACACAACAATAGGCTTGGGGTCCTGAAAGGTAGATTCCAGTCTCTGGCCCCACACTCGTCCTCTGAGTAACATTGGTCAAGTTACTAATCTTTCTGAATCTTATTTTTACTTGTTTAGAGATGGAGATAATAATCTCTACTTACCAGTGTTGCTGTAAGTATTAAAAGAGAAGATACACAACACAGTGCTTGGCCAGAAGTAACTAAATAAATGGTAGATGTGTCTGCTCCACACAGTTCACCTGTTTCCTTTTCCATATAAATGCTAACTTCTACCTTCAAGCCATCATTCATGCTGTTTCCTCCCACCTGTCTATTAATCTGTCCCCAAACTTCTCCACATATCCAAATCCCCTCATCCTTTAGAGAAGACTTCCCCCATGATCTCCCCCATGACAACTTGAGATCATTGATCCATCCTCCTCCGCCTGTCAATCAGACACTGCCTCTTGGACTCTATTTTTCCACGTATTTTGGTTTTGTCTTCTCAGCAATATATGAAGACACCTGTAGAGGTGAAGCCAGATTGGTTTCTATTTCTTTTTTCCCTTACAGCACCCTCTGGCACATGACAGTTACATCAGAGACTTCAGACTCTACTTGGAGTTTATATAAATGGTCCACTTACTCTGATGGTCCCCAAAGTCATAGAAACTAGTGATATCAGATATTTTGCAGGCTTACTGTGTACTAGATCAGTGGTTCTCAAAGTGCGGGCCAGCAGCATCAGCATGAATTGGAAACTTGTTAGAAATGCAAAGTTTTGGGCTTCATCCCAAACTTACTGAATCAGAAACTATGGAACTAGAGTCCAGTAATCTGTGTTTGAACAAACTCTCCGAGGGAGTCTAATACACGGTAAAGTTTGAGAACCATCGGGCTAAGGCATTGTCTGTAGGTCTTTCACCTGTGACTAAATCAGATAAAAGGAATAGACAAAACACATCTGAAATTTGAAGGTTTTAGGTGAGAAAGTTAGCATAGCACCCTCTGATCTAAGATGGATCTAGAAGAACCAAAATGAAGGGGTGCTTTGGGCAATCAGGAAACGGCCTAAATGTCCTATGTAGGGAGCAAAGCCAGAAAGTTGGCATGTCTTACAGATAAACCTCCTACTTTTATTTATACTTGGGTACAGGGCTCCAGTTCCACAGCTGGAACCCAGACATGATGGTGACCCAACTTCAACAACGCAAATGAGGACAATGCCCTAGTGAGGTCCTTGGGCGAGCAGCATTAGCATCACCAGGGAGCTTATTAGAAATCCAATCTTTCAGGGTCCACCCAAATTGTACTGATTCAGAAACTCCAGGCATGTTGATTAGTCATATGTGTTTTAATAAGCTCTTCAGGTGATCCTGATGCAGGCAAAGTCTTTAAATGACTGTGCTAGGCACGGGGGCTAAATGCTTTGCATGCATTTTTTCATTTAATTGTGACAATCCTATGAGTAGTTTAAATTTTTCCAATTTTTTTTTTGAGGAAGATTGGTCCTGTGCTAACATCTGTTGCCAATCTTCTTTTTTTCCCTTTTCTCCCCAGAGCCCCAGTGTGTAGTTGTGTATCATAGTTGTAGAGTTGTAGCTCTTCTATATGGGACGCAACCTCAGCACAGCCTGATGAGCAGTGCATCCGTCTGCGCCCAGGATCTGAACCGGCCAACCCTGGCCTGCCAAAGTGGAACGCAAGAACTTAACTACTATGCCACCAGGCCAGCCCCTAAATTTTTCCAATTTTAAGATGAAGGAAATTAGGGTCAGATTTGACCAAGGGCACAGAGCTGGTCAGTGGCCCAATAGAAATTGAAACTGTCTGATTCCAAAACCCCATTAGTATATGGAGGATGTATTTTGGCCATATGTGGTCACTGATGGACTCTGGGTAACTAAAAATGTGTGGGGGAGGGTTTGGGGGGAGGAGGACAAGGGCAAATTAGAAATAGAGCAAATAGAGCAAGCTACAGTTTCAGTGGATGGTATTCAAACCCAGGATCTGGTAGTAAATTAGACCTTATCTCCTTATAAGACCCTGCCCATCTGAGAGCTATGAGTCACAGACTACACCAAAGGAACCTTCCAGCCAATACCTGGTATTTGAGGACTTATGTCTTCAACTCTTCACTTGAACTATGTTGATCTGTATTTGACTCCTTTAACCTCCTTTTCAATCTCTCCCTGTGTGTTGTTTTCTTTGCCTAACCATTATCCTGGTGGAAAATCCTTACTCATAAGAGAAGGACAGCTCAAGGAAAGTGGGCTGCAGATGCATGTTTGGGCAGAGGGGAATTTCAGTCCCTGCAGATCACACCAGATGAGACAGTTCTCCACCCTCTCAGAGGACAGAGCTTACCTCAGTAGCAGCTCCGGGTCTTGTGGTTTCCTTTCAGACTGAAACAGGAACAGTTATTTTTCACTCTTGGCAAAAACACCCAGGAACCAAGTTCTTCTCAAGACGTAGTTGAACTCAGAGAGAAGGAGAAGTTAAAGTGAAAAGGTCTTATGTGGGAAGTGGTTGGAGAGGAAATGAAGGGCTGATAGGGTCCTGAGCACAGGCGAAGGTATCAGGAAACAGATTGGGGCCAAGACCTCAGCGGACTCACCTCGAAGTCCACAGCCAGGGCTCCTCTCCAGCTCACTTTAACCACGATTGTTCTATTTTCATCACTAAGGGGATGGGGTGGGTGGGGAGGCAGAGGAAGTGAAGGAGAACACAGAGAAAAACCCCAATAAAGCTACCCAAATGCAGACCGTGTAAAGCAGGATGAGGGACAGAGCTTTTGAATTCATTCTTCACACAGGCTACAATTACACACATCTGACCGTGACATAACGCCAGGTCAATTCTGGGGTGATTTTCCATTTTTCATAAGAAAGCATTCGGGATCCAAACTTGATGATAAGTCCCTGTACAAATTATCTGCCTCAATCTCCAGCCTCATTTCTACACAATCTGACTTCCTGCTTTTACCAAGGAAGGGCTCGCTATCCACTGTGCACAGAAGCCAATACCACAGCACTGGCCTTTGAGAAAAGAAAAGGCTTTACTGGAAGGTTCACCGGCAGGGAGACAGGAGACAAGGCTCTAAAATCTGTCTCCCTGATCCAAGGTTCAGAGCAAAATTTAAGGAGTTAGGGACTACTAAGCTGCAGCTGGGCCCATGTAAGCTGATTGGCTAGTAGCGAATCAGTTCATATATGGCAATCAAGCTATTTGGGCTGCTGGAAGCTAGATTTTCCTTATTGAAGGCCAGGGTCATCCTGGGGCTATGGGTTCCCACCTGGCACATGCGCAGTGCTGTCTCTGTTATTGAGCAAGGTTTGATTCATCAACAACCTGTTTTAAGTAAGCAAACTAGTTTAAAATAGTTTAAACTGGTCAATGTAGTATGTGCTGTTTCACTGCCTCTAGGTTCTAGCCATCCTTGGCTTCTTTTAAATACCTGAGAGCTCCATGCTGTCATTTGCCTTGAAATATGCTGTTTCTTTTTCCTGGAAATACCTCCAATCCCTTTCCCTAACTTCTATTCACTCTTCGATTTTGGCTCAAAGCAGGTTATTTCTTCTCAGAAGTCTTTCCCTACTACCCCCTTGCCATTAGTTTACCTTATCTCTTACACACTCCCAACGCACCCTAGCATTCTCCTTAATAAAACTCACCATGCTAACGTCTTTGCTCAATGTGAGGCTCGCCTAAGAAAGGAGATAGTGGTGGGGGAAAGGTGGTGATGGTAAAAATCTTATTTTCTTAAAAGATAGAACCAGAATTCTTCTGGAGTGGAAAGATCTGTTCAGAAAAACATCATGGTTGATATGTTTGGAAGAAAGATGAGACCCTGAAACCAAATATAGCTATAACCATGACAATCAAAGAGAGAAGAATTCCTCTGTTTTAAAAATGGAGAAGATCACTCACGAAGAAATGCAAAAATCCTAAACTAGCTATTAACAAATAGAATCCAGCGGTACCTTAAACAATAAAGATTTGTTCTAAGTATGCAGGGAAGGTTCAATATCAGGAAATATTTTCGTATAATTTAATGTGTTATACAGCTGTGGAGCCACATAATCTGATCATCTCCTTAACTGTTGAAAGGAAATTTGGTAAAATTCAACATCTGATAATTGGTTACTTTTTATCATCATAAAATTTTCCATCTCAAACTCAAACTTGTTTAATGGGAAACATTGAGGTATTGCCACAAAAGTTAGGAATAAAGAGGCCTCCTATCACAGTGATTATGTAACATTCTTCTGGATACTAGCAGTAATAAACTAACAGTGAATGAAATTGGAAGTTTTTTTAAAAATTCAAGAGAAGGAGGTAAAATGATCATTTTTGGCCACATAAAGAACTTCTATAAATCAATATCAAGATGATTAACAACAGAATTTAAACATGAGCAACAAATCTATAAGACAGATATCACTAAAAAATTGACATAGTACTTCAACATATGAAAAATGATTCAACCACATTCATATGACTAATACATATAAGAATCACACTAAGATACAATTTTTCACCAGATAGGCAGATAAAATCATGAGCAAGGATATGGTGAAATCAACAAAATGCTAGTATAACTAATTTGGTTAAAATTTTTATTGTGGGCAATTCAGTAATAACTATCAAAATTACAAATGCATGTGCAAATTGTCCAGCAATTCTAGGAATCTATTCAGGTGATCCAATTATCTAATCACTGTATAACAAAACACTCCAAAACTCGGTGGCATAAAACAACAATTTTATTTTGTTCATGATTTTATGTGTCAGGAATTTGGGCAGAGCACTGAGTGTACGACTTGCCTCTGCTCCATGCAGACTGGGGCTTCAGTTGGAGTGGCTCAAATGGCAGCAGATAGCTGGGGCACTAGACAAGAGCCACATGTCTGTGCCCGCTGGTTGTCAACTGTGTTCCTAGGTTCTTCATGTTGCATCTGCTGGGGCTGGAATGTCCAAGACGGCTTCTTAACTCCTTCACCAACGACAGCACTCTTCTCCTGGTGGTTTTGATTCCCTAGTTCATCACAATAAGGTAAAGTCAGAGGCACTTAAAGAGATTATTGACCAGCTTTATTCACTGAGAGAGGAGGGAGATCAAAGAGCAGTCATGGTGGCTGTTCAGTGGGGGTGAAGATGTGTGAGGATGAACTGGTGAAGGAGAGGGTAGAACAACCCATGCCTGAGGTTTGTCCCTGTCCAATTCCAAGGAACTAGGAACTGTCTCTACATCATGGTACCAGATGGCACACGGTTTACATCTGGTGCCATGGCTCCAGAAGAGATGATTGTGACCCATCATCTGAAACCATAGACAAAGCAATGCAATGGGATAAAATTCAAAATGGGCATCTCTTTGTGTCCCTTTGCTTGCTAACAAACACCTCTTGGTAATGTAACACTGTGCTGGTAATCACATCTTTTACTGGAATGCTTTTGTTATACCTTTTGTGAAGGACCTAGTCCTCCAGTTGCTGGGGGTGCTGCCAGCTGTCAGCCTTGTCCGGAAATTGGCTTCTGCTGAGGAAAGAAGCCTTACATAAGGTCAAGCGTTCTTCCCAGGGGAAGTTCCTGTCCAATAATTGGTCAATGGGATTAAGCCCAGCCCACTCACCTTCACTCCGAAGGTCCATCCAAACTTTAGATCTTCTGTGGAGTGGACATTTGTTGTAACTCCATCTCAGTCTCACTGCCCCTGCCTAAACCTGTCTTCCTTCCTTCTCCCTGTTAATCCTGAGATGACTCCCTAATAAACGTCCTACATTCTTATCTCCATCTCGACAGTCTGCATTCCTTGGAACCCAAGCTTTTATACACACGCATACACATCGTCTAAATTGGTAAACTTATTATCAGACTTTACAACACTAATAAGTTAGAACAATCATGGAATTATTTCAATCAACATTAAAAGACAATTTTCCAAATTTATACCTCAGATAAAAGGCTTTAATGAAACAAGGTTAAACATAGTGCACATTGAGTTTAAAATAAACTAATTGATTAAATGGTGAAAACCAGCATCAGTGTTAATGGTAAGATATTAGATGCTCTAAAATTAAAACAAAAAATAAAAGTACAACATTAGCTCACTTTTTAAAGGTAACAGCCAATGTAATTATACAAGAGAAAGCAATAAAGGGTATATTCTTGGAAATAGGGGGGTAAAATATCATTACTTGCAACTAATGATGATAAACCTAGAAACCTCAAGATAATTGAAAGGAAATAAAAAACTATTTTTCTACATGAATAAAGACATAATACTCTAATGACGGACACAGAAACTGCCAGACATTTTCCCAAAATGTTGTGACATTTTACACTCTCACCAACAATGTAGAGTTCTGGTTGTTCCACATCCTCACTTGCTGTCTGTTTGTATTTTTTATTTTTTCCTCCAGCTTTATTGAGTTATAATTGACAGATAAAACCATACATATTTAAAGTGTACAACATGATGATTTGATATATGTAAACTTTGTGAAATGATTATCACAATCAAATTAATGAACACATCCATCCCCTCACAGAGTCACCTTATTTGTGTGTGCGGTGAGAACAGGTAAGCTCTGCTGACTTAGCAAATTTCAAGTATGCAGTACATATTAGAACTATAGTCACCCTGCTGTTCATTACATCCCCAGAACTTATTCACCTTATAACTGAAAGCTTTTACCCTTCCACCAGCATCTCCCCATCTCCCTAAACCCCCAGCCCCTGGTAATCACCATTCTACTCTCAATTTCCCTAAGTTCCACTTTTTTGAGGGATCCCACATATAAGTGAGATTATACAGTATTTGTCTTTGTCTGACTTATTTCACTTAGCATAATGTCCTAAGTTTCACTAATGTTGTTGCAAATGGCAGGATTTCCTTTTTTCTCATGGCTGAATAATATTCCATTATTTATACCTACCACATCTTCTTTACCAACCCATCCATTGACAGATGCTTAGATTGTTTCCATATCTTGGCTATTGTGAATAATGCTGCAATGAACATGGGAGGGCAGGTATCTCAAGATACTGATTTCATTTCCCTTGCATGTATACCCAGGAGAGGGATTGCTGGATCATATGGTAGTCCTACTTTTAATTTTTTGAGGAAACTCCATCTTGTTTTCCATAGTGGGTGTACCAATTTACATTCCCACCAACAGTGTGAATTCTCCACATCCTCGCCAACACTTGTTATCTCTTGTCTTTTTGATAATATCTCTTGTCTTTTGTCATACCTAACAGGTGTGAAGTGATTTGATTTGCATTCCTCTGATAATTAGTGATGTTGAGCACCTTGTCATGTACCTGTAGGTTATTTGTATCTCTTCTTTGGAAAAATATCTATTCAGATCCTTTGCCCGGCTTTTAATTAGGTTATTTGTTGGGATACTTATATTATCCAGTAGCTTTCTTTTATACACCAAAAATATTATTTTGGTATTCAGAAAAGCAATGTTTTAAGTTTTTTGTATTCTAAAATGATAGTTTTTCTTATAGATAGGTGCTTTACTGAATTTTGAATAAAATTTAGAAAATTGGTGGGCTTTGGATTTGATGTATATTGTGTTATATTTGTTTTACATATAAAACAATGGGAAGTAGGTCCTTGTGAGTATTTTGACACAGAATATTTTCTCTTTAGGAACAGATTACTGATATTAAGCAGGAGTGGCCCCTATTGTATTTTTCTTTAAGCACACTTAAGAGACAGTAAAGAATCTGGAAGAATACAAAACAAAGTGATAATCGTGTGTGACAAGCTGGTAGTGTTCACCCAGGTCCCATAGCTCCATGGCATCTCCCAGCCTCCCTTATCGTGAGGTCAGGGCCTTGTGATTACTCCTCATCAGTGGTCTGGGAGAGAAAGGACATGCGTCACTATTATTCTGGGATAGTTAAAGGCAATATAAGTTTCATAGTCTCCTTCCCTCTGCTGTGGTGATTGTCATATAAATAAGGCAAAGAGCATTTGAGTGATTTCAACTTTAACTCTTGGGTTGTTCTTCCTGAATGTAGACGCTCCAGACTGTTATTGTAGACACTGCCTAGATCATTGCTCTCAGAGGCATGTTCCCTGAAATCACAGAGCTGGACAAGAAAGAAAGGCAAGGAAGCCCGGAAGCCATGAGTGAGTTATTTCAAGATGCTTTGATGGTTAAAGACTGTTACTCTCGGTCTGATTCGGACAACATGGGCTTCTCTCGGGATCTCCTTTCTCTATCCTTCTTCCTCCGCACGGTGCCCTGTCAGAGGTGTCCTCTCCACCCGCCATGCTCTTTCTCCTTCCCCAATGACGCTCGCCTTCAGAGCGGTCACTGCCACCAGCATGAGTGAGGTTAGCCTTCTCAGGGGGGCCCTTGCATCTAGGCAAACTTGTAATCGTGAGGACACAGCTGGATGAGAAGTAATCAAACCTACCGCTTCCCTGCCTTTCTCTCCTGTCCACTTGAAATCATTCAAACTAGTTTTTCACCATTAACAAGAAAAGACAGGCGGTCCACATGATAGGAAATAACTACTGATTACATTAACCCATTTTTAGGGGCTGGCTGGTGGCACAAGCAGTTAAGTGCACGCGCTCCCCCGAGTTGGCCAGGGGTTTGCAGGTTCAGATCCAGGGCGCACACACACGCACTCCTTGTCAAGCCATGCTGTGGCGGCGTCGCATATAAAGTGGAGGAAGATGGGCACGGATGTTAGCTCAGGGCCAGTCTTCCTCAGCAAAAAGAGGAGGATTGGCAGTTGTTAGCTCAGGGCTGATCTTCCTCACAAAAAAAAAAATAGCTACATTTTCCCATTTTAATTGTTTATTTTGTGTATGTGGCATAAGTGAGAATTTCAGACACAGGCACATGGTGCAGCTCTTTTGCGGGAGGAAGCTCAGCGGAGATTACAGAGAGGAAGAAGACAGACTGGGGTTTTTGTTTTATTTTCTTTTTCTCTTCAAGCTGAGCCGGCAAGTCACAGGTTTGAACCGGGAGCCATCTGTTTCTTTGGCCAGTAAATAGGTAAGCCCACATTCATGAGAAGTTCTGCAGTGTTGATTTCTAGTTCCCAGGCTTTCTTTGAAAATAAATGTTTAAGAGCAAATTTGCTCTGTTTTAAGGGAAACAATTTAGAGTGACTGCCTTTGGCTTAAGGGAAGCCAGTTCACAGGAACCGTGAACTTCATGTTGTTTAGTTTACACATTACTGGCAAAGAGAGTTTCCTTAGCAAAAAGCCAATGAAAAGTGCTAACTGGGAAGAATTTGGGTATTATCATGTGGTTGTCGGTTTTCTGTGCCTTGTCACTTTGGTATATGCTGCCGGATTGAAGCAAGAGAAAAAACTGTCTGATGAACAGTTCTTGCTGCTTCTCACTGCACAGGAAAGGGAACGAGTTCACAGGGCTCCTTCCTGGTGGCGGATGAGGAAGAAAGAAAATTCAAGTAATTGACAGATCAAATGAAGTGTATTTCAGGCTTAAAGGACAGTGTGCTTTTCCAGAGTCCTGCTCCTAATTCATTGAGTGTCTCTGCAAGGACCCAAATGAAGGCAGGGGGTTTGGAGAGAGCGGAGAAGTGAAAGGGAGGGAGCAAGTTGGGGAAAGGAGGCAAGAAGGAAGGAGGAGACGGAACCTCAGATGCAGGGAGGGTGACCTAGAGAGGAAGGGGAGAGAAGTAAGGGAGGCCCGTGAGAGGAAGGGAGGAGGGAAACAAGAGAAGAGGTGGGTGTGGAGATAAGAAGCAGGGGGCTTACAAACGAAACCCACTTCTCCACTCACCGGGGGACCCGGGGCAAGTGACTGGATTTCTCTGTAAACCGGGGATAGTAATTCTCCTTCCACCCACCTTGTCAGCTACGTGCAAACCAACGAAGCACGGTGGTGAAAGTGCTCTAGGAACACAAGGGCCTTTCATGATTCAAAACTAAAAAATAATTGTTTTTTCACTGGTCTGTGGTCTCTCTGTCCCTCAGGAGCAGCAATGGACAAACACGAATGCAGTCCCTCGGGTGAGAAAGTGACTTCCTGTGTGCCTATTTTTCCATATTCTCTGCCTATTGTACGTAAAAACCATGCTACCTCTCTAAGCAGAGGATAGGCCATCAGCTGTTTCTTCATTCAAGAAAGGAATTTTACACTGCTCACTCCAATATTTTCCTGGTCCAGCCAGTTCACTGGTGGTCATGACTGCACCTCTGCCCAACCAGGGTCAGAGGAGCCATCTCTGGCCTCAGAATAGAGTCAGGTTACTTAACCCACCTGGAGATGGAACCCACAGTCTTGGCCTCACATCTCTGATTTTCAGAAAATTTGTCTTTTAGAGGACCGGAACAGAGTGATTCAGGCAAGCCTTGCATGATGAGATATGTTTCTAAATCCATCTTGTCACCCACGTAAGTTTTCCTAGAATCCAGCATGGCAGTACTCTGCAGTCCTAGAGAAATCGAGATGTTTTAAAACCCATAATTAATTTATTTTGTTTGATAATGGAGTTAGCTTCTATTTCAAAAATACAACATATTGTGAAAGTATCGTTTCTCATAATATGAGAATAACTCCTTATCATTAAAAATATTCCATTGGCATGATCAGTAGAGTAATAACACAGTAAACTTCCTCTTAACAGGACCACGTGTGAAGAAGCAACATGCCAGAGGATCCCAGCTGAGGATCATTCTGGTGGGCAAAACAGGCACAGGAAAGAGTGCCACCGGGAACAGCATCCTGGGGAAACCAGCGTTTGAGTCGCGTCTGGGCGCCCAGACCTTGACTAAGACTTGCAGTGAGGGTCAGGGAAGCTGGGGCGAGAGGGAGATGGTCGTTATTGACACGCCAGATATGTTTTCTGGGAAGGACCACTCTGACTCCCTGTACAAAGAGGTACAGAGATGCTACTTGCTCTCTGCACCAGGACCCCACGTGCTGCTCCTGGTGACGCAGCTGGGCCGATTCACCACTCAGGACCAGCAGGCTTTGCAGAGGGTGAAGGAGATCTTTGGAGAGGATGCCATGAGACACACAATTGTCCTCTTCACGCACAAGGAGGACCTCGAGGGAGGCTCCTTGATGGATTACGTCCACGACTCAGACAACAAAGCCCTAAGCAAGCTGGTGGTGGCATGTGGGGGGCGAGTGTGTGCCTTTAATAACCGTGCTAAAGGGAGTGATCGGGACGGCCAAGTGAAGGAGCTAATGGACTTGATTGAGGACCTGGTGATGGAGAAAAGGGGTAATCACTATACCAACAGGCTGTACGGCCTAGTAACAGGGGGAGAATGTGGACCTGTGTGGTCAGAGGAAAGATTGAAGGATTTCAGAGAGAGTCTTATAAAGTACATGGAAGTTCAGAGACGTTACACAACCACGGCCAACGCAAATTGCCTAAAACGAGCCCTAATCAAAACACTAGTCTGCATTTTATTTTGTATTAAGTTGTTTGCCATATTGCTAATTCTGTTATTTTATGTATGGTACAGAATGTGCCACTTGTTTTATCGCTTACTTTTTACTATGTACAATTTGTTCCATAGCTTCCTGTTACTGTACTCCAAAAATTAATGATAATTTTCAGAAAGACCATTGGACTGGAATGCAAGATCCCTAGATTATAGTGACAGATCAGTAATTATTTATCCACTGTCATATGGTGGGGGAATCACGGGGCCTCCTCTGTAAAATGCAGTGCCTGACATCAGTAAATATGTGAGATTCTCTGAAGTGTTTATATCTTACCATCATTCTATTTATTAATGAACCAAATTATTTTAAAACTTACTATTTGTTTTGAAATAAAATAAAAAAATCTTTTGGAAGCTGCGTACATAAAATTCCTCTCATTTGCAAATCTGTAAAGCAAGTTTTATGTTCTTGGAAACTCCTTTTCTTCTTTATAATACTATTTCTACTGAATATAATAAAAATAACAATAAAATTTCTACTCAGTGTAATAAAATAACAATAAATAAGCTGAAAAGTTCTTGAGATCACTTATCTTTATTTCTGTTCTATGGTTTTATCCTCAGAAGGTGGTAAGTGGACACATGGCTCATTTACTCTATAACGGAACCAATTCAGGCCCAAGAACCACACACAGACACACCTACACATCAATGGTCTGTTTTATGTACATCTAATTCACTTAACACCAAAAGAGGCTCAGCCAGATTTGATTCCTGGCCCCAATCACATTAGGCAGTGAAACGCACATAGAGTCTTACACTTCAGACAAGATGGCGGACTGGATATTCTGAAGCATCACCCTGTTAAATGCAAATAGAAGCTGAATTTATCAAAATAAACAATCTTTATGATTGATGAGCGTACTAGAAAATAAGGAAAACTCCAAGGGTGAAGCAAACAATACACATAGAAAGAATGTGGAGCTAAAACTGGAGTTGCGAGCCGTGAGCAATAAGCAAACATGTAAGGCAGGGTTGACCAATAGACAAACACCCATATCAACCCTGAGATCAAGAAACTCAGCCCGGGGTTGTCAGCAAAGCTGGAGAGCTGATTCTGAGACTTCTCTGTTATGTTAGGACCTTCTCAGGGAACTAATATCACAAATTCCTTTTTTAACCAAATATGTAAGGCTGTTCTGATTTTTTATTTCTTCTTATGCTCATTTTGATTAAGTTATGCTTTTCAAGGAATTTTTCCGTTATATCAAAGTTGTTGAATTTATTTGCACAAACTCATAAAATCTTTTGATTATGCCTTTAATATGTACAGGAACTATAGTAATCTTTCCTCTTTGAATTCTAATATTGGTAATTCACGATTATTTCTTTTTGTTTGATCAGCTTGACTAGAGGTTTATCAACTTTATTAAACTTTACAAAAATCTAATTTTAATTTTCTCTATCATATTTTCTGTGTTCTATTGTATTGCATGTTCTTAATAATATTTTTTGCGGAGCAGAAGTTTATAATTTTAACGAAATGTAATTTATCAATTTTTTCTTTCATAGATCATGTTTTTGGTGTTGTATCTAAAAAGTCATCGCCAAACCCAAGATCACCTAGATTTTCTCCAATGTTATCTTTTAGGAGCTTTATAGTTTTGCCTTTAACATTGACATCTATGATTCATTTTTAGTTAATTTTTGTGAAAGTTTTTATTTTTTTTTGTGAGGAAGATCAGCCCTGAGCTAACATCCATGCCAATCCTCCTCTTTTTGCTGAGGAAGACTGGCCCTGAGCTAACATCTATTGCTGATCCTCCTCCTTTTTTTTTCCCTCCCCAAAGCCCCATTAGATAGTTCTATGTTATAGTTGCACATCCTGCTAGTTGCTGTATGTGGGATGCCACCTCAGCATGGCCAGACAAACGGTGCGTCGGTGTGCGCCCGGGATCTGAACCCAGGCCGCCAGTAGCAGAGCACACGCACTTAACTGCTAAGCTGGGGGGCCAGCCCCCTGTGAAAGTTTTAAAGTCTGTATCTAGATTCATTTTTTTTGCAGGTGGATGTCCAGCATCATGTTCTGGCACCATTTGTTGAAGAGACTATCCTTTCTCCATTGAATTATCTTTGCTCCTTGGTTAAAGATCAGTTACATATAATGTAACTACAGCTGTGCTTGGATTTAAGTCTGCCCTCTTGCTGCCGATTTCTATTTGCCTCATCTTTTCTTTGTTTCTCTTTTTTTCATTCTTTTGTATTAATTGAGTTTTTCAAAATTACTGCACTTTATCTCTTCTTTTGGCTTTTATTTTTTCAGTGGTTGCTCTAGGGACTAAAACATTTATCCTGAACTTAGTATTCTCTACCTTGAATTAAAATAGTGTGCCACTTCAAATAAAATATAAAAACATTACAAAATTTACTTTTATTTAGACCCTATCCTTCCTTTGTGATATTGTGATCATTTTCTTTACTTCTTCATATGTTAAAAAACTCACAATATGTTATGATTGTTTTGCTTTAGTCAATTTCATTTTTAAGAGACTAAACAATAATCAAAATAATAGTCTTTTCATATTTCCCACATATTTAAAATTTCCAGAAAGCTTTATTCTTTCCTGTTGACCCAAGTTTCTATCTGGTATCATCTCCCTTCAGCCTGAAGAATTTCTTTAACATTCCTGTAGTGTAAGCCTGGTAGGACAATCTCTCCCGTTCTCATTATCTTCAAATGTCTTTTTTTTATCTTCACTTTTGAAGGGTAGTTTTGCTGATTAAAGAAGTCTAGGTTGATCTTTTCTTTTTCTTCAGCAATTTAAGCACGTTCCAACGTTTTCTGCTTGCATTGTTTTTGATAAGAAAGTGGCTGTTGTTCTTATATTGTTCCCCTGTGGGTAATGTGTCTTTTATCCTCCTCTGGTTGATTTTAAATTTTTTTCTTTTTCTTTGGTTTTCTGTTGTTTGACTATAAAGTGCCTTGGTTTGTTTTTCTTTGTATTTCCTACTTAACACTGATTAAGATTTCTGGATTTATGAGTTGAAGCTTTTCATCAAATTTTAACATTTTTGGTCATTATATCCTCAACTATTTTTTTCTACCCAGTTCAGTCTTTTCTTCTCCTTCTTAGATTCTAATTACATTAGACTGCTTGATACTATCTCACTGATCACTAGTGCCATGTTCATTTATTTTGTTTCCTTTTTGTGCTTCAGTCTCAATAATTTCTCTTGACCTGTCTTCAAGTTAATAGATCCTTTCTTCAATGTCCAATGTGCTATTAGGCTCATCTAATTAAGTTTTTGTTTTTAATTTAAGATATTTTATTTTCTAGTTTCACATTTAGTTCTTCTTAGAATTTATATTTCTCTCATGAAATTCATCAACTCTTAACTCATTATATTTATTTTTCTATGAATTCTTTTTTTTTTTTTTTTTTTTTTTTTTTTTTTTTTAAAGATTTTATTTATTTTATTTTTTCCCTCCAAAGCCCCAGTAGATAGTTGTATGTCATAGCTGGACATCCCTCTAGTTGCTGCATGTGGGACTCGGCCTCAGGATGGACGGAGAAGTGGTGCCTCGATGCGCACCCGGGATCCGAACCCGGGCCACCAGCATTGCAGCGCGCGCACTTAACCACCAAGCCACAGGGCCGGCCAAAGATTTTATTTATTTTATTTTTTCCCCCCAAAGCCCCAGTTGATAGTTGTATGTCGTAGCTGCACATCCTTCTAGTTGCTGTATGCGGGACTCGGCCTCAGGATGAACGGAGAAGTGGTGCCTCGATGCGCACCCGGGATCCGAACCCGGGCCACCAGCATCGCAGCGCGCGCACTTAACCACCAAGCCACAGGGCCGGGTGAATTCTTTAACATCACATTCCAAAGCAGGGGGTGAGTTTCTCAGTGGAAACATCACATACCCAGGACCGCATTGGTGAATGTTTCTGTCTCTTTAAGTCACCACCACTGGGCCCTCCCTCCCTGAGCTGTCTGAGCTCTGAGGTCTGAGAGGAGTGAGACTTCCTCTTGTGCTGGGAGGAAACAGCCTGCGTACTCACCACCAAAGGAAAAGCAGTAGGTCAGGGGCTTCTCGGAGCCAGCCTCAGAGCCCGTCACCAACTCTGCAGGAAAGGTGAGCCCAAGGGAAAGGGACCCAGCTGGGGAGTAGGACCTGTGAGGAATTTGGTGCCTGTATGAGCTCGCTGAGGGAGCACCTACATTGTCCTAGGTACGAGGTGGGGAGCAGCACCTAGAAAGAGTAACATCATACTTCCAGGTTTTTAAGGATGTTCTGAGTTTCCAATAGAGTAAGTTCTGGAGAAGTGGGAAGCATCTTCTCCAGCTCTGGAGGGCACACAGTCTTACCAAATCCTCTCTCCTTCCCTACTCCCCTAATAAATAAGGAAGGTGTTTGCTAGAACTACTGCAGGGAACAAAACATACTTTAGAAGGCAGAAATACTCCCCAGATGCATATTGAGGAAAGCCAAAAAACATTTTTGAGGAAATATAAATGCATCTAAACTCAAACAAGTTGCAAAGTGAAATTCTGTATATATCTGACCTGAATCCTCCTAAAAACACTCCAATTTCCTGAGCACTGTCCACAATCGGGTCTTGCGGGAGATACCTAAGGTTATGAAGCTGGTCTTCAGACCCTTGCCCTCCGTGTGCCCACACATCTGCTCCCCAATCTAAGACTCCCAGGGCTCTGTGGGCTGCTGAGCCACCTCAATGTCTCATCTCATCTCATCAGTATAATGACGGATGAACTAGGATAGGGGATTCACAAACTCAGATCATGGACTGAATGCATTAGAATCAGTGGAGAGGGGGACTTATTTTTTAAAAGTACGGATATGTAAATCAAAATCTCTAAGAAACATTGATTTTAAAGAATCTCTAGATAATTCCAAAAGATAACAAGTTCAAGAAACACTGGACTAGATAAACAAACTCCAATCCCTTGGAGTTTTAAGATGATAGGATTCTACATGTTGTACATTCTTCAATAACAATACGCCTTTTTCACCCCCAGAGTTCAGCTCTTAAGAACTCTGGAAAAACTTTTCAAATCCCAATCCAAACTCCGTGGGAAGTTCTAAACCCTCTACTCAAGGGTTCTGTGAATTCCCTGTAGCACTTGCTCATTTCCGTTCTTGACAAGGACATCTTGCTTTAGCTAAATTCTTGTTCTTTGCTCTCATCTTGTGGCTGTTTCTTCATTTCTGCTCTGCTGTCAATTATGGGAGCTTGTTGATTTCTACACAAAATTATCACATGAGGCCCGTGGGGTGAACTTTGCTGAAGGCTTGGGCGGGGGGTGGCAGGGTATCTCCTGCAGAAACACGAGCACTTGGTTTGGGGCCAGGCAAACCTGTCATCTAGGTCCTTTGGCCAGAGACAAGTTCTTCAGCCAGCCTCTGCCTTTGCTTTCCCTTGTGTGGAGCCAGGAGGGAACACAGTCACCTGCAGTAACCAGGTGGATGACAGGAAGAGGCAGAATTTGAAAGGGATGGTGAAGCACAGACAGGACTCAGACAGACTGTGGGAGAGGGTGAAGGGTCATAGGAGGGAAAGCGGAAGGCAGGTTGGGAAAGGCCCTGAAGTCCCCTCTTTGTGGAGCAGCTGATTGAGTCGGGGGAGTGGTTGGAACTGAGGCTGGAGACGCAGACGGAGCAGAGACTGTGCACTTGTGATAGGGGAAACTTGCTCCTGGAATGTTACTGTACTAAATGACGGTTGAATTGGGTACCATCACTTTACTTCAAGAAGACACAGATTTGGGGCAAGAACACCAGGAGTTGGAAGGGAGCATCCCAGTCTCTCCAGCACACGGATCATATTTAGACAAATTTCGAGCCAAATTCTCTGGCTTTCTGGGAGCAGAGTCAGAGGCTCTCCAGGTCAGCTTCGCAGGTATCTCTGTTTTCCAATTTCCACAAACAAAATTCCAGTTTTCTTCTTGTTTGTTTCCCAGGCCAACCACACTAAGGTGCTTCCTTAAGTCACGGAGCAAATATTCTGGCCCTCAGGGTTTTCCAAAGTCTCCCCTGGCTGCTGAATCTCCTGGGAAAACTTAATATCTACAACTTACGTCACTGAAAAGGATTACCTGGGAAAATTAATATCTACAGCTTCCTCACTGACACAGAGTGAGTGTTATAGTCTCTGCTCTGCTTTTTGCACTTGGAGTCCCTGAAATGACAAAGCCAAGTTCTCACAGTCTCATGCCAGCCCCAGACCAGGCTCTTCCAACGTACTTCCCTAAATTCAGATGTTCAGGGGCAGGAGGGAACCAGGACTTTCTCACTGTGGTGTCACCAGCTCTTTGGACGCTGCCTGACACATTGTAGGTAGTTACACCTATTTGATGAATAAATCAATGAAAAATGAAACAACAAATGGTGTTTGGGACGCTTTCAGGTGAGCATGGGAGGAAGGAAGATGGCCAGAGACGAAGAAAATGCCTATGGTAAGAACACAGCTCGCATGGCGTTCCTGCCCACAGGGGTGAGCTCTGGGTAATGAGGGATGAGCTAACCCCAGACTGAACAGAGATAAGCGCCAGAGGTGCCCTGACACTGGGGCAAAATAGCAAGTGCCCTGAGATTTGCATTTTAGCCAGATCTCTGCCCCTGCCCTGCTGTGAGATATTAAGTTCTTTGACTAGGCTGTGCCTCCATTTCCCAAAGTGTAAAATGAGGATAATAAATCTACTCTGATCTCCATAGAGGAGGATGCAGAAGGGATCAGATCCCGGACTAGAGGGAACATGATTTACCAGGTAGAACGTCTTAGAGAACAGGATGGAAGGTTAAAACAGGTACCTTATTAGGCAGCAGTTTTAAGAGACAGGAGAGGAAGGAGGAGGGACAGAGGGAGGGAGGGAAGAAGAAAGATTATCTCAGCTCATCATCTCACAACCCTGTGAGAACCTACTATTTCCTTTTTTGCAGAACAGGTCTAGTTCTTAGATTAAGCAGCTTCCCTAGCGCACACACCTGGCAGATGGTGGGGCTGTAATTCAAACCCAGGTGTCTGGGACTCCGGACAGCCCTTCATTCCCAGGCCTACTGCCTTTCCTCATGAGATGGCATCTGGAGAGTATCACAGAGGCCACTGAGGTTGTCACCTGTGGAACAGCTCTGCACGGTGAGGATGACCGGAGATCAGGTCAGCTGCAGTCCACGTGGCCTGGATTTATAAAGGGCTATTCTCTAGAGAACACCACGGGGGCGTTGGGGAATCTCCAGGTGCAGGTGGTGATGCCAAAGGGGAAAGAAATAGATGGGCTAAGATCCCCCAGAGTCCAAAAATCTCCAACCAGATCTCCTCAGTAAAGGTTTGTTAGAAAAGCAAAGGTTGAAGGCACTATTGTTCTCCTTTGCACTAAAGGCATCCAGCAGATGCAGCTCAGCTGGCTAAGTTGCTTTAAGGTGTGCAGCTCACGAGTAATTGTCCGCACAGGTGCCGAAGACGCCGCAAGAGGCTCGCAGGAGCCCAGGCTGAGGCCCACCCTGGCCGGGAGGACAGGAGCCGGCAAGAGCGCCACGGGCAACAGCATCCTGGGCCAGAGGCGGTTCCTCTCCAGGCTCGGAGCCGCGTCCGTGACCAGAACCTGCGCCGTGGGCAGCCGGAGGTGGGCCGGGGGGCACGTGGAAGTCATCGACACCCCGGACCTGTTCGGCGCCGAAGACCCGGAGACAGAGCCGGGGTGCGGGGAGAGAGGCCGCTGCTACCTGCTCTCGGCCCCCGGGCCCCACGCCTGCTCCTGGTGACCCAGCTGGCCGCTTCACCGCCCAGGACCAGCAGGCGCGCGCGGCTGAGGGACATGTTCGGCGACGGCGTGATGGCGCCGCACGGTCGTGTTTCTTCACGCGAAGGAGGACCTGGCGGGGACTCGCTGCAGGACTACGCGGCGCTGCACCGACAACCGCGCGCTGCGGGAGCTGCTGGTCGAGTGCGGGGGCCGCGCTGCGCCGACAACCGCGCCACCGGGCGGGGAGCGGAGGCCCAGGTGGCCGAGCTGATGGCGCTGGTGGAGCGGCTGGTCGGGGCCCACCGGGCGCCTACACGAACGACGTGTACCGCCTGGCGCAGGCGCTGGGCGGCGCGCGCCCCGAGGAGCGGCTCCGCAGGGTGGCGGAGACCGTGGCCGCCCGCCTGCAGAGGCGGCGGGGGCGCGGGCTGCTGGCCGCGCTGTGGGAGTGGAGGAGGGCGCCCTGGAGCCGGGCCAGGCTGGGCGTGGCCGCCCTGCTGGTGGCCCTGGGCCTGCTCTACCTGCTGCTCTCCAGGTTCTGGCAGGACGCCGCGACAGACAGTGCAGTTCTTAAAAATGCGGTAACTTGGCGGGAAAGGAACTGATAGGTTGGAGCCGAAGAGGGAACTTACGACCTCATTCCAAAGGAATCCTACAGTTTCAGACACAGAGTTTTAATGACACAGAAAACTTTGAACACTGCATCAATTTTGCAAAAGTTCAAAGTTCACTTTTTAAGTTTTCAAGTTGCACTTTTGACTCATGTACATAGTTTTAAAATAAATTTGTCTAACTTTAAAATGTCCTTTAAAAGTTTTAGTAGTCTTTCCTCTCTTGAAAAATAGTGAAATAACCGGTAGTTTTTAGTAGAAAATGGATTATGGCAAAAAGAAAACAACGACTTTTGAGCATTTTAAAAAATTTAGACACTATCTTAATGCGGTAGGGCTACTATAAAAGAAACTGGGTGGCTTATAAACAACAGAAAATTTTTCCCCACAGTTCTGGAGTTGGAAGTCCAAGATCAGGATGCCAGCCTGATGAGGTTCTGGTGAGAGCCCTCTTTGGGGCTGCAGACTGCTGGCTTCTCGCCGTGTCCTCACATGATGAAGGGATGAGCCAGCTCTTGGGGCCTCTTTTTTAAGAGCACAAGTCTCAATCATAAGGGATCTGCCCTCATGTCCTAGTCGCCTCCCAAACCCCCACCTCCTAATACCATCCTCCTGCGCATGCGGTTTTCAACCTATAAATGTTGCCGGGACACAAACATTCAAGACCGTAGCAGACGTTGACCCTCCTTAATACTTTTCTAGCTCTCATACATGGATAGATATGTCCCTTTATGATCCTTGTAGGTTTTTATTTATCATCAATGAACACACGTCAGGGTCATACATGTTAATGTTTACTTCTGTTACATCAGTTTATTTACTAGTACAATGATTTACTACCCAAAAGAAAAACGTAATTATACTGAAAATAACACAGTTTCCAATTTTCTAGCACTTGGTATGGTTCATGTCTTTCCAAAGTGAAGTAGTATTTTGGGTAACGTCTTCAATGTAGTTATCTCTCTGGATCTTTATGCAAAAAAAAAAAAAATCGAGCCTCACTCTTATAATGCAGATGAGAGGGAGAGGCAGGTGCATCTGCAGAAAGCCGCAGAGCACCGGAGGTTAGGCTGGAGTGGGTGTACTATTGGGTTTTATAGGGGATGAGCCAGCCCACGAAAGTTCTTGAATGCTGCATCATTAGAAAACCAGAGCCATCTTTAGGTTGTGTAATCACAGGATAGGATCTCCATATTTCTATTTCAGAATGTGACAGAACACTTTTTAAAAAGTCCTTTTCTTTTCTAGTCAGGAGGTGTGGGTGCGGGAAGAGGGATTACTCGCTGGTGCCCAAGGCTCGGGCGTGAGCAAGGAAGGGAGCTGTGTGCAGGCGCCCTAGGGCCATCCCAGCTCCATGTGAAGGAGGGGCCCACACGAATGCGCTTCGGTGCCGCGGGTTAGGGGCCCAGCGGGGCCCGGGGCGGGGCGCGGGGCGCGGGGCGGGGACCGGGGTGCTCCGGGTGGGCTGCCGTCAGGGGGCCTGCGGGCCTGGTGGCCGTTGCAGTGAGTTAGGCTCTGTGAATCATTGCTGGAAAAAAGTCCATTATTAATCCCCGCCTTTAGCGTCCTCAGCAGTC
Organism: Ceratotherium simum simum; assembly: GCF_057802395.1. Classification (NCBI taxonomy): domain Eukaryota; kingdom Metazoa; phylum Chordata; class Mammalia; order Perissodactyla; family Rhinocerotidae; genus Ceratotherium; species Ceratotherium simum. Next base: position 103,930,742 of record NC_141900.1, read on the forward strand.
CTGCTGGGCTCCCGCAGGGGCTCTGAGCCAGGGAGGGGTTCCTTCGACGACCCGAGGGGCAGCAGGGAGAGGCTGGAGTTGGAGGGATGGCCCGTGTCCCCAGCTTAGCCATCCAAGGCGAGCTGTGGGCCAAGTCTTTGCTTCCCAGGGGGGCTGATTTTAACCTGTCGTTCTTTCAATTTTTCATTGTCTCACATACATGTGTCCACACATGCCCTTGCATTTTTGTCATTACTTATTGTTTCTGTCTTGTTTGTAAATGGAAATGTGACTTTAAAATAAATATAAGTATTCTGATTTTCAAATTCTCATATGGACCGTAGCATATAGAAATGTATACCTGGATCAAAGGAGGGCTGGACATCGTGGGTAAAGCGCCCTGCTTGGGGCATCGCAAGGGACGTGGTAAGGGGAGTAATGGAGAGAGCAGGAGATGCACCAGACGGCCTGAAGCGCTTGAGTTTCAGAGCTGCTCTGCTATGTACTTGCTCCAAGATCGGGGGCACAAAGGGATTCAGCTTTTTCTTGAGATGCATATATTAATACTAATATGTATAGCTTTCATGTTTGATGAAATAATGTGGTGAAAGCATTTTGTAGGTTAAATTCCATAAGACTGTGATACAGAAATAAAAATTTCTGAGGAAACTTTTCATAATAATAAATACTCATAAATAAATTTCATACTGATAAATAAATTTCACACTGATAAATATTCCATATTTATTATTCATGAGAATAAATACTTCACATTATTGTGTGTATAGAGTTGGGAACTAGTGGTAACACAAGGTAGGATAATATTAGTTGTCAAATATGTTTACAAAGTGCAAGTGTAAAAAGATGTATTACTATATATATCTTCCCTATTGGTTCTTGTTTCTCTGGAGAACCCTAATACAAGTTAGACATACTGAGCAAGTCCAATTCCCAAGGCCCAGGCTCACAAGACATGCCTGAGACTGAAGCCAGATGAGAACAACAGAGGGCACTCCCTGCCCCTACCATGTGCCTCAAAAGTAATTAATAATTAATAAGCTATTTAATAACAATTAATAAGCAGTAGCAGTCTACCACAAGGGAGCGTCAGGCCTGGAGAGACTCTGTGAGGCAAAGTTGTGCAGAGATGAGTGGAAGCTGAAGGTGGGCAGAGCAGGAACACTGAGTAAAACCTTATGGCATTTGAGTGCCAACCCTGAGCACAGGGCAACTATAGAGAAATATGAAGCCCAAGGTGCACTGAAGGTAACCATAGCAACTGTACCCTCCCTCACCCACCCCCCCCACCCCCCCACCCCCCCCACCCCCCGGCAGCTCCACTCCTGGGTAGACTGACTTGAACCCCACACTGACAGCCCAACAGAAGAAAAGGGATTCCATGTCCAGGCATAAATACTATTTATCTCAGTTTCTACTTTTCCTCTACGCAAGATGTCTACAATTTAATAAAATTATGAAATATTCAAAAAAGCAGGAAAAAATAGTACATTACCGAAAGATGAAACTATCAATATACCAGACTCAGAAACAGTCCAGAAGTTGGACAGGGATTTTAAAATAACAGTGAGGATGGAATAAAAAATGTGGATAACATGAAATAAAAGAAGGGGAATTTCAACAGAGAGATGAAAACCATAACAGTCAAATATCAGCGGTAGAAATAAAAAGCTTTGTCAGAGATGAAGTGTTCCTGTGAAGGTGCATCAGTAGACTTGACACAGTTGATGAAGGAATCAGTGAATCTGAAGATAGGTGAATAGAAATTCTCCAAACTGAAATAAAAGTTAAAAATGAGTGAGAAAAAGAAGCAGAACAGACTATCCAAGAGCTATAAAACAATATCAAACAGTTTAACATACATATAACTGAAGTACCAGAAAGAGAAAAAAGAGAATGAGCGGAAGAAATATTTGAAGAGATATGGCTGAGGCTTTTCTCAAAATAATGAAAGACAGCAAGCTGCAGATCTAAGAATCACAGAGAAACACAAGCAGGATAAATACAGAAGCAAATAAACAAACAAAAAACTAGACACTTCATATTCAAACTGCTAAAAACAAAGATAAAGAGAAAAACTTAAAAATAACCAGGGGAAAAAAACATTATATTAGAGAAATAAAGATTGTAACTACAGATGATTTCTTGTCAGAGCCTGCAATCCAGAAGACAATTGAGTGACATCTCTATAACACTGAAAGAACAAAAGTGTCAACCCAGATTTCTATGAACAAGAAAAATATGTTTCAAATATGAAGGTGAAATAAAGGCTGTCTAACTAATAAAAGCTGAGATAATTCATTGTCAGCTTACTTGCACTGAAAGAAATATTAGAAGTTCTTCAGGCAGAAGGAATGAATATGATACCAGACAGAAATTTGTACTTACATAAAGAAATGAAAAACTGCAGAAATGACAAAAAAAAAAAAAGAAGATAAATATAAAAGACATTTCTCTCAAGAAATTCTAATCTTTCTAAAAAGAAAGCAGGGAGTCATTGCCTGGGGCCAGCAGTGGGGAAAGGATTGAATGGGATGGGACACATAGAAAATTCCAGGAGAGATAGGAATGTTCTGTGTTTTATCTGTAGGGGTGGTGACACCAGTATATAAAAGTATATATCAAATGTATGTATATATCAAAACTCATCAAGATATATATTTTATTTTATCTATTTATTTTTTTGGTGAGGAAGATTGGCCCTGGGCTGGCATCCGTTGCCAGTCCTCCTCTTTTTGCTGAGGGGGATTGGCTGTGGGCTGGCATCCGTGCCCATCTTCCTGTACTTTATATGTGGGACGCCTGCCATGGCATGGCTTGATGAGTGGTGCGCAGGTCTGCACCTGGGATCCAAACCTGCGAACCCTGGGCTGCCAAAGCTGAGTGTGAAAACTTGGCCGCTGCACCACTGGACTGGCCCCAGAAATGTATATTTTAAATGTTGTACTTCATTATATATAAACCAGTTTTCTGCCTAAAAAAAAGACATTTTTCTTACATTTTATAGCTTTAAAAGAGAAATGGGGGCTGGCCCAGTGGCGTAGTGGTTAAGTCACAGGCTTCACTTTGGTGGCCTGGGGTTCATGGGTTTGGTCCCTGGGCACGGATCTACACACTGCTCATCAAGCCATGCTGTGGTGGCATCCCACATGCAAAACAGAGGAAGATTAGCACAGGTGTTAGCTCAGGGTCAATCTTCCTCACCAAACAAACAAACAAAAAAAAAGATAGTTGACTGTCTAAAACAAAAATATTAATAGCATATTAGGGAATTTACAACATCTGTGAAAGTCAAACATATGACAACATATGGGAGGGACAAATTGCAAGGCTACTAGAGTAAGTTTCTTAAGCTACATGTGAAGTGTCTAATATTATTTACAAGCAGATTGTGATAAATGGTCCAAACACCCCCTGAATAAAAAGCAATAGTTTTCTATTGCTGCCTAACAAACTACCTCAAACTTGGTGACTTAAAACAACATACATTTATTATCTCACGGTTTCTGTGGGTCAGGAGTCTAGGCACCGTCTTAACTGGGTCCTCTGCTCAGAGTTTCACAAAGCTTCAACCAAGGTGTCACCCATGCTGTGGTTCTCATCTGAAGCTTAAGGTCCTTTTCCAAATTCATTCAAGTTGTTAGCAGAATTGAGTTGCTTGTGGTTGTAGGACTAAGGTCCTCCTAGAAGCTCTAGAGGCTGCCCCTCTTGATAGGCAGTTCACAACGTGGATATTTGCTTTCTTCAAAGTCAGCAGGAGAATCTCTTGCTTTTAAGGCTTTCTGGGTTAGGTCAGGCCCACCCAGGATAACCCCCCTCTTGACTAACTCAAAGCCAACTGAGTAGGGGCCTTAATTACATCTGCAGGGTCCCTTCATCTTTGTCATGTAAAGTGACCTCCACCCTACTCGCAGGTCTGCCACACTCAAGAGGAGGGGATTATCCGGGGTATGCACACCAGTAGAGGGGGATCTTGGGGCCCATCTTAGAATTCTGCCTACTGCAACAATATAGACAGGCTAAAAGTAAAAGAATGGGGAAAGAAATACCATGAAAATGTTAACAAAAAGAAAGCTGAATGGCTACATTAATAGAAAAGTAGTCCATAGAGCAAGGAATGTTGTCAAGGATAAAGACAGACATTACACAAGGACAAACGTGTCAATTTACCAGGAAGACATAACAATCCTAAAAATATATGCACCTAAAATGGAGCTTCAAAATACATGAAGCTAAAACTAAACAAATCAAAAGGATAAACAAACAAATCCAAAATTATACTTGGAAACTTTATTTATTTATTTTTTCCCCCCAAAGCCCCAGTAGATAGTTGTATGTCATAGTTGCACATCCTTCTAGTTGCTGTATGTGGGACGCGGCCTCAGCATGGCCGGAGAAGCAGCGCGTCGGTGCGAGCCCGGGATCCGAACCCGGGCCGCCAGCAGTGGAGCGCGCGCACTTAACCACCAAGCCACGGGGCCGGCCCTATACTTGGAAACTTTAAACCTCCTTTCTTAGTAATCAGTAAAACACATAGGCAGAAAATCAGTAAGAATACAAAAGGTGTAAGACAATACTTTTCCCTTAAGGTCAGGAAAAGGCCAGGATGTCCATCCTTTCCACTCCAATTCAACATCACAATGGACATCCAACCAGTGAAACAAGGCAAGGAAAAGAAATAAAAGTCATACAAATCAGAAAGGAAGTAATAAAGCTCTTTATTCAGAGATGATATGATTATCTATTTAGAAAATCCCAGAGAGTCATGAAAAAAAGATATTCGAGGACTAACAAATTAGCTTAGCAAGGTAGGAGAATGCAAGGTCAACACGCAAAGATCAATTGTATTTCTGTATACTAGCAATGAACAATTGGAAACTGGAATTAAATCATCAGTACCATTACAATAGCATTAAAATCATAAAAACTACTTTGGGATAAATCTAAGATTTTTATGCTGAAAACTACAAACATTGATGAGAAAAATCAAAGAAGACCTAAATAAAGGGAGAGATATACTATGTTCATGGATAGGGAGATTCAGTATTATTAAGAGGTCAATTCTCCCCAATTTAATCTACAGAGCAATGCAATCCCAATCAAAATCTGAGTGGAGTTTTTTCTAGACATTTACAAGCCATTTTTAAAATTTATATTAAAAAACAAAGAACCAAAACTACTTTGAATAAGAAAAAATTGGAGGATACACAGTCCCTGATTGCAAGATTTACTATAAATCTACAGTCATCGTAACTGCAAGGTATTGGTGAGGGTTAGACACACAGATCAATGAAACAGAATAGAGAGTCCAGAAATAGACCTATGCAAATATGATCAATTAATTCTTGGCAAAGTTACAAAATAATTCAATAGAGAAAGGATAGTCTTTTCAAGATATAGTGATGGAAAATTGAACATCTATTTGTAAAAAAAAAAAAGTGAATCTTGATGCCTCACACCGTATACTGAAATTAACTTTGTGATTTTCTGAATGACATTTCTCTACTCTGGGCCTCAGTTTTCTTATCTCTAAAATGATGGGAAAAAAGAAGAAAAAGAACAATTCCAGATAAACTCTGAGATCCTTATAGCTCTCACCTCCTACAGCTTGTCCTTCTTGCCTTTTGCTTTCATAAAACTCATTTATTCACTGGGTTAAACTTTCAAATGATCAACGTGTGCATGCAAGTCTCCCTGAGGCTAATGACAGCAGAGGCTGTGCGTGTCACAGAAAAGCTGCAGCAGGTCGCGGCCTCTTATGACTTCTTATGTTATCACTGAACGGCTTCCAGCACCTCGTGTGCAAATCAACCCCCTTCACCCTCTCTGCAGAGGAATCGGTTTTCCATTCACTTTTTATCCTTGCCCAGTGCTGTGCTTCCCATTCTCTGAAGAACAAAATATGAGTTCACTTTTCCTTTAGATAAAGGCAATTCGCTAACACAGGTGGTCACCCCCATTACCAGGTGAATTTAGGATGAACTCTGTGTCACAAGTGGTGCCATCAAGTCCTCTTACTTGAGGACAAGTTACGGTTTGTCTCGAGACCATGCGTGTGGTGGGCTGCATCTGCTGGGCTGTGTAACAGGATGAGATTTCTTTGTCTTTGCAATCTCTTTGAGGATTGCCGGGGACGTGCATCACACTCTGCTTTAGCGCTTGTTCAATGATAAAACCGTCTTCTTTCTCTTCTCTTTTGGTGGAGAGGTTTCCTGGATTGGCAGGAGATTTAAGTTATTCTCCCCAACAAATCTTGGACAATTATTATTATGTGACTCTAAGCCTAACTTCCAATGTCAACAGAAAGGAATCTGGAGATTCTCTGGGACAAGACTGGCCCGTGCCTAAGCCCACATTGTGTTCTCCATCTGGCTTTGCAATGTAAGTGTTTTAAGTTCGTTGCTCTGGCCTTAAATGTGCAATCAGTCGACAAATCGAGGAGCTAGAGCCCTGCTCCCAGCCCCCACCGAATAAACCCACACATAAGCTCCATTCCTGGTAAGTCTGCATAGGGCTGGTCTGTCAGATGGCACAGAAGGGGCAGGCAGCACACGGGGCCTGGCGAGCTCTTCAAAGTCAGTCCTTAGCGTTGTTCTTCCAGGTCCTCTGTGGACCAGCAGTGCCCTTCGGTGAGCAGGAATCGGTAAGGTAAGCAGGCACATTCTAGAAGCAGAGCCTTGAGAAGGGGCCTGGAGAGTTGGGCGGAGCAGGTGCACCTGCGATGGGTGCTGAGGGGAGCGGCTCGTGCCCCACAAGAACTTTCCAGTGTCACAGGCGGCGTTTCTCAACCTGGGGGATCCGCCATTGCCTTCTTAGCCTCTTCCTCCAAATATTGCTTATTGTAACAAGTCATGAAAAGGAAATGGGAGGGGGCATGGCGGTCCGTTAAGGGGTACGCGCACGCCCGTGCACTCGCTGGTCTCCGGCTCCTGTTGGCAGCGGTTTCGCCGCCAACCCCGAGGGGCGTGTCCTCGGCTGCGGGGGGCGGGGGGCGCGCTCCATAATCGCCTTTTTGCCGCTTTCCCTGCTGCTGTGTCCTGGAACGTTCGGCTTCACACGCGGTTCTTCCTTCGCTGCACCCGCCCCGCTGCCCTCGGCGGCTTCCTGACGCGCAGACCCGCCGAGCGCCGAGCCCGCCGCGCCGCGCCGGGTAAGGGGACCCGGGGATGGTCCCAGCGTCTTTGGGGGGCTGAGAGCCCACGGTTTAGTCGCAGCTACTGATTTCTGGTGTGATCTCGCAGAGGTTGCCGTACTTCTCTGTTCGCCCGGCAGTGAAAGGGGCCGACGATGGTGAGCGTTATGGGCAACAGCAGATTTCTAGCGGGTGGGAAACAGACTTGGGAACCACTCGCCCTGTGTTCACAGCCCCTTACATTCCACAGTGCTGCAGTCTTTTCCGTCTCATCGCCTGCTTCTTAGCCCATTTGATCTTCATGAGACTCGCAGGGATTCGTAAAGCTGGACTAATATTCTCCTGCCATTTGACAGATGAGAAAACTGAAACTCCCAAGGTGCCCAGGCGAGATGAGGGCATGCTTCTCAGTTTTACCCTCTTAACTTCTCATATCCCCATCTCCACCCCATCCCCCGCCCAAGCCCTTACATTCGCTGCGTCCCAGAGAGGCCTGGGAGTGCGGAATGGACTCTTAGAGCTCCATAGGGCAAATGCGCGATCATTATTTTCCCACCCCCAACGAGCCACGTGTTCCAAACGAGACCCCTCAGTGGATTTTGTCTTATGACCTTGATCTTATGGAAACCACTCCATTCTCCCCTTCATGCCCCACACCTTTCCTATGACACGATGTAGGACTCTGTGGCAAACAGACTCATGTTCAGGGCGAATGGGAACAATCCCTTTGTCCGCTAAACCTTATAGGAGAGACGTGTCACGAAATCACAATGACTAAACTGCAAAACAAGTGACTCTAATACCAGGAAATATAGAGAAGGGGGCAGATGAGTGAAGGAGAGACTTATGAACAAGGCAGACAAGAAATATTTTTACCTTTCCTAAAACAGCATTAGAGAGCCTGCTTTCTCATGGTTTGATAAAATAAGGTATTGTCATGATGAAATCAGGCTCATATAATTGTAAAATCAGAGTGTCCATTATGTTCACTTGCTTCAGCCTCCTGCTTAAGCTGGAGCCTCTCACTGTCCTGTCAGATGCTCTTATCATCTCTGCTTGCGTGCTCACTGCTGCTGTCTCATGACTCCTGGCCCCATTTGGGGGAAGATTAGTAGAATTTTTCTTTTGGAGGGGAACTCTGCCTCCATTCTCAGTTCTCTCGCTTTTTCTGCTCTGAGACTGACACCTGCCACACTCCTTCAGGTCTACAATGCTTCCCCCAGGCTTTCCCTGGACAGGACTTGATTCGGTCCTGTTAATATTTTTTCTGTGATTCATTTGAGCATCTCCATCAATATCCTGTCTGACTTGCCTCTGGACACTTTATTATTTGTTAATATCTGCCTAAAAATCTATTCCTCAGTGCCACACATGTCTCCTCCTGCAGGCTGACCCACTCAAGAGATGGTTCAGGAGAACTCCTGCCCTGCACCTCGGCTCCTGTAATCTGAGTTAGATTGGCTTTTTGTGACAGCCCCATTGCTCCATTTGGGTCACACTGATAATTAAGGCAAAAACACCAGATTGTTTTAAACTGAAATATGTCAATTCAGAGCAACTCCTGCCGCCTACAATTTTATCTTTGGATTTTTTTTCCTTTGGAAAAATATGCATTCAAGATTTTGCAAAACAGTTCTCTGTTGGTTTTAGGGCAGGCTTCCAGCCTGTCAACATCAGTTTATGCCCTGACCATGGCGTGGCAGCATTGGATGCGGTGTTCCAAAAGGCTTGTGGACTTATTTGGAATAATCTCTTTTTCCCCCTGTGGAATCAAGGAGAATATACAGGCAAAAGGATCCATTTTTTTGGTCTTAGCTCCATGGCCATTGTGTGACCTTGGGCAGGTCATTTGATGCTCAGTTTCCTAATATCCTAATAGAAATATTAATACCTATCTTGATTACTTCACAGGGAATTTAGGAGAAAAATTAAAATAATGGACAGGAAAGAACTTTGAAAGTTATAAACGACTGCACAGAGGATTATTATGATGACGAAGTTCATCATCAGCATTGTCACCACCGTCATCATCATCTTTACCACATCAGTACATTGATTCCAGCATATTTTCTGAGGTTTCCAAGCCTCAGAAAAGGTCATCTAAAGTAGAAAAGATGTCAGAGAATTTGAGCAGTTTTAGCAAAAGTGAAGATTTGGGAGATTCTCATGCATGGCTGGTGCCAGAATGAGTTAGCACAACCCTCTTGGAGTCATATTTGGCAATATCTAGTCAGATGGAAACTGTATCTCAGATAAATTGTTGCACATGTGCACTGAGGAGATATGCATGGGAGGGGGCGGGTTTTGCAGCATTGTTTGTGGTAGCAAGCATATATTTTGAAACAGCTTAAATAGTAAATAATTGGATAAAATGTTACATGAATAATGTCATTTATGTAAAAGTTTAAAATACAAAAACAGTAATATATATTATCTATAGATACATGTGTATGTAGAGGTGTAAATACACAAATGAGATTGATACATAAAAACCTCAGAGTACTAGTTGCCTCTGAAGGGCAGAAGGAGGGAGAATGAGACTGGGGAGTAGAAAAAAAAATAAATGAAACTATATGCATAATATTTTAACTTTTTCAATCAAAGAGAATCGCTGCAGTAAAAATGTCAACATACTTACATTTGTTCATTGCAAATGGTGGGTATTTGTTTTATAATTCTGTGTATTTCTCCACTTAAAAAGTTTGTTTCATAACTGCATAATCTTTAAAACTGAATAAATAAAATGCAACCTCAGAGTACATCTTAATTATAGTTGAATTTCGCATGCTTGCCTTTTTTAACGTATGCTTACCCTTTCTAACACTGAGAAGAATGACACAATATTTTGCCTCATTTGAGTGAAACATTTATGCCAATGGTTGTGCCAATTTCTGGTTAAATCTGCTGTGATACAAAAATGGTGTTTGTTGGGAGACCAGGACCTCAGAGCCCACCAGGAAAGACGTCTGACTGAAAACTGAGCAGGAAATGAGTTTATCTTGAATGTGTCCTGAATGTTGATTCTTCCCCTTCAGTCATGGCACCACCTTCTCTCCACCAACTGCTCAGGGGGTGGGAGGAAGGTGGTCACGCTCCGCCATCTTCCACTACTTCCTCTCACGTCCGCCCCTGAAGGAGTCTTTGTCCCTGATTCCGTCCTCCTATTGGAAGGTACATTGTGCTTTTCTCTTTGCCACTGAAGTATCCATCTGACAGAAACAAAGAGTTTCTGCAACTGGAAATTCCAAGTACTTTAAACAAACCAATGTCATTTACAGCAAGGCATTTTTTTTCTCTATTCTAGTAAGTTTGCCTACTTTGATTCCAATAAAAATAATAATAATAATGTCCCACTCCTCGTTCCATAGAAGAATGCTTTCTTCATTTCATGCCTTTTCAAGTTGGATGGAGATAAACAACTGATTTGTTTTAAAATATTCCCTGCTTTCCTGTAAGCTGAGGAAAAAAAAGCAACAGTCAGTTGCATTGCTTTAACATAACCTAGCATCGTCTGGTTTTCTTAAAGTTATTTATGTTTAAAGTTATTATGTTTAAAGTTATTAGATATTTGAAAGTAAAATATGAGTTAGAAAAATTAGCAATGAAAAGGGCTCGTGTAAGGATAATTATTCTTAGGAGTCTGAACTGTAGGTGTTCTCAGGCCTTACCAACTCCCATATGGACACTTGCTTTTTATTCCTTTCCTGTTTTTATTCCAGAAGAGAATGGAAGGGCTTCAGAGGAGCAGATATGGAACTATAGTTGAAGGTAAGAAAACCTCGAAGTTCTCAGGAGCTCCAGGCACGGGGGAATCACTATTCTCTCTCCACCTGTCTCTCACCTCAGACACAGGGACGGAAACCTAGTTATTTTAAATTGAAGGAAAAAAAGGCGACTGTCATTTATTCTTTACCTTCCCTGTTGTCATCACACCCGACTCACATGCCACATGCAGTGCGATGCTGCTCCCTGCAGACGATGTGTGGGAAATGTGGAAATGAAACTTCAAGTCAGAATTTGGAAGTTTTGAAACTGAATTGTGAAAATGATTTCTCTTTCCTTGTCTGCTCTCAGCTGAAAAAAACGAAAAATTCCCCCATAGAGATTTCGTAATAGTGTTTGCTACAAAACATCCCAGAATACTTAAGGAAAGGAAGAACCAACACAGAGTAGAAGGAATAAAATAATAGATTTTCAGAGCCTAAAATGAACTTAGAATTTGTTTGGGCTCATAGAAACTCTGGAAATCCTCAGGTCCTCACACTCTTCACCCCTTGAAGATCTTAGCTCTTGGCTCAGTAGTGCCCTCTCCAACGCCACTTTTTTTTATAATTTCCTGTAATTCAGTCAGCCAAATCGATGATCTTTCCAACACATGTGTGTTTACTGGTCTTATCTTCCATTCTTCTTCAGCCACCCATGCAGAGTCATCTCCCAGATTTTGTCCTTGACATTAACTCCGACCTTTCTGTCCTCTCAAATTCAAGCATCCAACTCCCCACCCAAAGAGCAGAGACCCAGGGAGGTTCAGCTGGCCCTTGGTGGGAGGTCACTATACCTCTGACGTCCGAGACGTCCTTTACCCCCAAGGTTCGGAGGCCTGTGTCGAGCACCTCTATACACGTGTCTGGGAATTTGTGAGTGAAAAAGAGGTGATAATATTGTCTCATTTGTGACTTCTCATTCTCTGCCTTCTTCTAATTTCACATTTATTTAGTGTGAAACTGGCCTAGGCACCATCCATGGAAAAGCACAGGGACCACTTGTTTTTCAAAAAAACTACTTTCCCTGGTCCAGATGAAGTGCTCAGAGCATCCTCCTTAGTGTAGCAGTTCTTACTCTTGGCTGTGGGTCCAAGTGTGGGCTTCCTATGTGGACTTCCTGTGATCCAATAACCTCCTAAAGTGGTATGCAAACTTTTGTGTGTGTTTAGATGTGACTGTTTTCCTGGGAGGGAGGTCCACAGCTTTTATGAGATACCGTGAGGGTCCGTTACCTAAAATTCGTAAGAATCACTAGCTTAGTGAGATACAAAAATTCTTTTTTCATAGGCGGAGAAGATAACCAGTTTGCAACATCGTCCTCATTGAGAATCGTCTTGGTGGGCAAAACAGGCAGTGGAAGGAGTGCCACAGGGAACAGCATCCTCTGCCAGCCAGTGTTTGAGTCCAGGCTGGGGGCCCAGTCCGTGACCAGGACGTGCCAGAAGGCAACAGGCACCTGGAACGGGAGGAACATCCTAGTGGTTGACACGCCCTCCATCTTTGAGGCAAACGCCCAGACCCAAGAGATATACAAGGACATTGGCGACTGCTACCTGCTCTTGGCCCCAGGGCCCCATGTGCTGCTGCTGGTCACCCAGCTGGGGCGCTTCACTGCCCAGGACACAGTGGCAGTGAGGAGGGTGAAGGAGATCTTTGGGGCAGGAGCCATGAGACACATGGTCGTCCTCTTCACCCACAAGGAGGACTTAGACGGTGGGTCCTTGGATGATTACATAGCAAACACGGACAACCACAGCCTAAGGATCCTGGTCCAGGAGTGCGGGGGGAGGTACTGTGCCTTCAACAACCGGGCCACCGGGGAGGAGCAGAAGGAGCAGCTGGCCCAGCTGATGGCCGTGGTCGAGAGGCTGGAGATGGAGCTTGAAGGCACCTTCCACAGCAACGACCTCTTCTTTGATGCACAGATGCTCCAGCGAGGGGGGGCCAGGGCATATGGAGGAGACCATGTGCGCTACCTGGCCAAGGTGCAGCTGCAGGTTGAAAAGCAAAGCCGAGACCTGAAAGAGAGTGAGAGTAACTGGGCGTTCAAGGCGCTCCTCAGAGCCAAAAACTGGATGATTTCTCACATGGGAATATCTGCTGTTCTTGTCATATGCCTTTTGATTTTTCTTGCTGTTTTAATTAACCTGTGTATTACTCATGGACACTGAGCATTTTCTGACGAGTTCTACAATCAGCTTTATTTTTTTCAGAGACACCATCTCTGTCTGTCTGTGTGGTACTTTATTTGCTTTTTACATAATTTCACTTTCATTTTCTCCTCCTTGCATCAGACATGTCATCCATTTTCTCTAAGTGCTTTCAGGTAAATAAAATCCAAAGGAAAAAAATGTTTTTCTTTTTTGTTTTGATAAAAATTGTGAGGGTAAATACTAAACCAACTGGATCCTGTCGTGACTGTGTGGGGGCTTGCAGGAGGAGGGGGAGCGGGCGGTGACCCCTTGTGAGCGCCTTGCCTCTGGGCCTGCTTTGTCTGGGAGTGCTGCTGAGGGACAAACAGGTTGTATTAAAAGCTGGTAGCAGAATTCCTTATTTTACTCAGAAACGTACTGAGATTTCATCCTAAGTTGTAGAAGATGACACCCAATCCCCATGAGAGAGAATCATGAGGACATTCTGGGAGGAATTCTGGAGGAGTGAAGAGGCTGGGAAGAAGGGCTGGAGGTGACCTGGATTGAGGGGGAAGCAGAGAAAAGGAGTCACAGCAGCAGGATGGGGCCAGGCTCGAGGGGAAGCCGAGTCAGTGGCAGGAAAGAAAGGACTGGAATTTCTCAGAGCAGGGCGAGCCAAGGGCCGGAGAGTGGGTCTTCTAGGCTCAGCAGACTATATGGTCTCAGTCGCAGCTACTCAACTCTACCCTGGTCGTGCAAACGCCGCCGTGGACAAGACGGAGGTGATGTGCGGGCCGCATTCCCGTAAAGCTCTATGAACTGAGATTTGAATTTCATGTAACTTTCCTATGTGGCAGTGAAGCATCATTCTCCTCTGATTTCTTCATTTACAAATGTAAAAGCCTTCTTAGCCCACAGGCTGTCCAAACAAGCAGCAGGCCAGGTTTGGTCCAAGGACTGCAGTGTGCAGACCCCTGTGGTAGAGTGGACGTCCCAGTGTTGGTGCAGCTGCGTTGTAACGCAGCATCTTTAGCCCTGAACACGGTGCAATCCAGTGCAATCATGTGCCGTCTGTGGGAATTTTGGGAAAGGGTGGTGGTCCACATTTCAACGGCAGTGAAGAGAAGAGGACAGACACTGGAGTGAAATCCCAGCAAAGGCGTGAATTCAGTGAAAGCAGGAAATCAGATGAGGAGGTCCCTGTGTGGCCCTTCCCCCACCCTCTCCTTCTTTTTGGAAGCTGCCCCCCTTCTCTGCTCCTTTGTACCCTGTAAGGGAGAACTGCAGTCGTCCCAGGCAGCCTGTGGCTAGATGGGTAAGTGATTAATTGTGGAGTGGGTCTTAGGAACTCGACTGTGACACCCAAGTGTCATTCTCCAAACCTTCACTGGTGTGAAAGGTGCCATGTTGATCTCGACAGTTCTCTCACAGGATTGATTCCAAACACGAGCAGGAGTGTTAGTGTAAACTCCTCAGACCCGTGAAACCCTGAGGAACTCTGAGTTCTCAGACCGAGGACCACTCCTCAATGCAGTATTCCCAAAGTGTCCAACCTTACTTGGTCTCTGCCTTCCTCAGCTTAATTCAGTCCAGATCCACAGACGTTTATTTCGTGAGTACTGATTGTCAGGTTCTGCTCGTGGCACCACGAATGTAAGAGAAATAGTACAAGCTTCCCACTCCACAAAAGTGGCTGTGTGGTAGAGGGATGAAGGCATACAAAAAATGGGGTGTAAGAGAAATTTGTTTGGAAGTAGAGTGTCAGCCAAAAGGAGAGCACGAGGCTCAGCAGAGGCTCCTAGACGGGGTGTTGCTTGAGCCGTCTCAACACGCTGGCCCCTCCAGAGTTATTCCAGGCTGAGGGAGGCCATGCGGTGGGGGGGGGTGAGAATCAGCATGTGGGAGGAGGATGTAGGGTTAGATGGGGCTGGGCGAGGGGCCTGTGCGGCACACTCGGCTCAAGGGCTATCTTATAGAGAACAGGAAGTCACCGGAGGCTTTTAAGCGGTTAGTATATTTTAAGAAGGTCCAGTGGTGGCAATGTGGCAGTTGGATTATGTAAATGCAAGCTTGGGGACAGGATAATATTTAGAAGAAAAAAATTCCATCCCTACTTTCAGGGCCTGAGCTATAACAATAGGAATGGAGATGGAGAGGAAAGGACACACGGAGACACTGAGGAGGTGGAATCGACATAATGTGGTCACTGGCAGCAATATTGGGGAGGGAACCAGGTTTTGTCTTGGGCCCCCATGTGACATGTGGCCTGGGCCTTCACTGCCCTAGGCCTTCAGAGGGAGAGTGGGCTGAGCAGAAAGAGGGGAAGAGTTTGGATCCGGACTGGCCGGCCTTGAAGCCCTCTGGGGCACCTGCCCAGTCGTCCAGGAGACAATGGGTGATTGAGCTCATCCTCCCTCCAGGGAAGGCATCCGGACCAGGCGTGAACTTGGCCCCAGAAAGTCTCCGGGAGCAGGAGGAGGAAGGCCTCCCTCCAGGTGTGTGGACCGTCCCTTCCCAGGCCTCCCAGGTGGGATATGGTGCACCAACAGGGCGTCTCTTTCTTCAGGGCAGTGTTGCTGGTGATCCAGATGACATTCCATCTGTGCCGACTTCTAGGGGCAATCCCAAGGAGAGTTAACCTGGGGATGTTTTACAGTAAACAAGGAGAGAGGGGTTTGTCAACCCTCTACTCACACATGGATTTTCGCCAAAGTATTCCTTGGAAGTGTTTAAATGTGAACTCTGTATCTCCCCCAAATGGTGAAGGAAGCACAGAGAAGACCTGCCGAGAGGCACTCCCATTTCCTCCCCCTCTCCCATTGTCACTCTCCAAAATAATCCAACTAAAAGGGGTTTTCACTTCTTTCGGGATTCAGTGAATGTCGACTATGGAGCAGGCACTTCAGTAGTAGAGGGAGGTCCTTCCTGATTCTAGGAACAAAAGAGAAATCTATTCATTTATTCTCCATGCCACTTCCTCAGAGGATGCATGAGAACAGGGAAGTTCTGATAGATTTAAGGATTTTTTTAAAAAAGGAATATGGAGAACTCTTCATTAGTTCAAACGCTTTCAAATGCAGGTAAAAGAGACCCCAAACTCAAATAGCTTAAACAATAAGGGAATTTATTGGCTGGCATAATTGGAAATTCAGAAATAGTGTAGGCTCCAGGGCTGGTTGATTCAGGGGCTTAGGTTTGTTCTATCTCTGCTCTGCTTTGAAGTGTTGCCTTCAACCTTGGGCTGGTAGCAAGAGGGCTGCTAGAGTTTCGAGCATCACATTCAGACCCAACAGCGCCCAGAGGAAGAAGAGAGACTGTTTCTGTCTGTGGGTCTCTTCTGAGAAGGGAGAAACTTTCTGGCCCCACCTCTGAAGACTTTTACTCACTTCTCATTGGCCTGAATTGGGTCTCGGGCCCAACCCTGAACTAGCCATCGGCAAAGAGAATGGGATTAGGTACAGAGCAGCCAGGCGTCCCTGCTGTCATCTTCTTCTGAGGCGCACGGCTCCATGGGGGAGAGGAGGAGGCTGAACCAAACCAGAAGTCCATAAGGAAGGAGGGGAACGGGAGCAGCAGAGAGAACAAACTGTGTCCTCCACGGACCATGACCAATTTCAGAATTGGTGACACGGGGCCGGCCCTGTGGCTTGGTGGTTAAGTGCGCACGCTGCGATGCTGGTGGCCCGGGTTCGGATCCCAGGTGCGCATCGAGGCACCACTTCTCCGTTCATCCTGAGGCCGAGTCCCACATACAGCAACTAGAAGGATGTGCAGCTACGACACACAGCTATCCACTGGGGCTTTGGGGGGAAAAATAAAATAAATAAAATCTTTAAAAAAAAAAAAGAATTGGTGACACGTAGAACAATGAGTCCCATGAGGGGATCCTTTAGAAAATGCTCTGACATACAGATGACATACAGAATTAATGATGGTACAAGATGACCAGAAAAATAAGAAGAAAAAGTAAGCTGCACCAAACAAGAAAAACACAAAACTCATGATGCGAAATCATCCAGTTTTTGGCTCTAAGGAACACCTTGAATGCCCAGTTGCTCTCGCTCTCTTTCAGGTCTCGCCTTTGCTTTTCAACCTGCAGCTGCACCTTGGCCAGGTAGCGCCCGTGGTCTCCTCCACACGCCCTGGCCCCCCCTTGCTGGAGCATCTGTGCATCAGAGAAGAGGTCATTGCTGTGGAAGGCGCCCTCATGCTCCATCTCCAGCCTCTCGACCATGGCCATCAGCTGGGCCAGCTGCTCCTCCTGCTCCTCCCCGGTGGCCCGGTTGTTGAAGGCACAGTACCTGTCCCCGCACTCCTGGACCAGGATCCTTAGGCTGTGGTTGTCCGTGTTTGCTATGTAATCATCCAAGGACTCACCATCTAAGTCCTCCTTGTGGGTGAAGAGGATGACCATGTGTCTCATGGCTCCTGCCCCAAAGATCTCCTTCACCCTCCTCACTGCCACTGTGTCCTGGGCAGTGAAGCGCCCCAGCTGGGTGACCAGCAGCAGCACATGGGGCCCTGGGGCCAAGAGCAGGTAGCAGTCGCCAATGTCCTTGTACGTCTCTTGGGTCTGGGCGTTTGCCTCAAAGATGGAGGGCGTGTCAACCACTAGGATGTTCCTCCCATTCCATGTGCCTATCTCCTTCCGGCACGTCCTGGTCACGGACTGGGCCCCCAGCCTGGACTCAAACACTGGCTGGCAGAGGATGCTATTCCCTGTGGCACTCTTTCCGCTGCCTGTTTTGCCCACCAGGACGATCCTCAACAGAGATGATCCTGGAGTTAAGCTCTCTTCTCCTCCACCTGTTAGAGCACATGAAAAGTTAATGTGTAATTGCTATGGGCTGAATGTTTGTGTCCCCCAAAATTCATATGTTGGAATCCTAATCCCTAGTGTGATGGCCTGGAGTTGAGGCTTTCAGGAGGTGACTTGGTTTAGATGAGGTCATGAGGGTAGCGCCCCTATCATGGGATTAGCGGCCTTATAAAAAGAGGAAGGGATTAGAGCACTCTCTCCACCATGTGAGGACACAGCAATCAAGAAGTGGACTCTCACCAGACACTGAATCTACCAGCACCTTGATCTTTGACCTTGCAGCCTTTAGAATGATAAGATATAAATATTTGTTGTGTACCACCCAGTCTATGCTATTTTGTTTTAGCAGCCTGAACTAAGACAGTAATAAATGCCTTTTGAGGATGAGGAGAATGAAAGACAAAAAGGAAAAGACCCAGAAGAAATGGCATTGATGATCAATTAGGCATCACACCTTCTCTTCCCATCACCAGGCTGTGCTCAGAGCAAACACCAGACTCCTTATGTAGAGAATGAAGAGAACCCACAGAGGGTTGGTGGAATAAACCATCCCAGATGGCCAGAATCCTTGGGTTCTTTCCTTTTGGGATGCCAACTTTTGCCACCCTTTTCAGAACCTTCCCTCTATTTGGTTCCCACCCTGAAGACCTCAAGCTACTCTTTGATGCTCAGAGATTCCTACAACCACTGAGCTGTTTGTCCTCCACTTTCTACTCCTCCCATCCCTGCCTGGTCTCTGTTTTACAAAATGACAGGGTTTTATCTGGAAAAACTTACCCTCACTAAGGACAGTATGACAGCAAATAGCCTAATATGTAATATTTCCTGGGGAAAATCACTTTCTTTGTCTTGGGGTGACTCTAGTCTTGTACCTTTCACTGCAAGGTGGGAAGTTTGCTTCCCCAGTGCTGAGTTCGTGGCCCCCAAGTGTTGTGAAGAGCTCCACTAGATCCTTACCTGTGGTGGCAGCGTCTTTTCCACCCTTCTGAAGCCTTTCCATTGTGTTCTAGAGGGGAAAAGATGCAGGGATTGTTCATACTGGAGTTGGATGTGACATCTGACACAAAACACCACATTTTATAGATGAGGAAATTGAGGGGAGAAAAAATGACTACTGAAGGTCACACGTAATTTAATGGGTGAGCCAAGACTAAAACCCAGGTCTGCTGACCCTCAGCCGTTCTTGGCACTAGATCGCGCTTCCTCCTGAAGAGTGTATAGACAGCACCAACATGCGAGCACATGCATGTGATTTCCTATGACCTGTACTTAGCTCATAGGAGGCACTGAAAATGTGCCGTCTGCCCAGAAGACCAAACAAAGAAGTTGGTCCTTTCCTACTGATCTCCTGGCTCTTGAGCTCTTGTCTACCTAGGGTCTCCGTCCTGGCACCCCAAACTCAAGTTTTCCCGGCAAAGTATCCCCCTTTGGTAAACTCAAAAAGAAATTCCTTCCTCAGCCTCCACGGTGGTGGTGCTATGGAGGGTGACCAATCATCCCGGTTTGTCCAGGCCTGAGAGGATTCCCTGATCAAAGGACCTTCAGTGTTGAAACTGGGGAGGTCCCAGGCAAACCAAGGTGAGCTGATCATGCCAGGAGCAGGAGAGTGTCATGAGCCCAGGCACAGTGGAGTGGGGTGTGCATACAGCAAACAGAGGGAAGTCCCGATTTGTTAGGCTCATACCAACTGTTACACTATGGAAGATCCACCTTCCATGTTCTTAGCTCAGGTAGTGTTGGGCCAGTAGCCACCTCAGAGGCATATCTCTCCTGCCCACTCACCTTCTTGCATTGTCTTCCATATACCTTTCTCTTGATCCTTCTCTTTCTTCCTACCTCCTACTTCCTGTTCTCAGGGAGGGGGTCCACTCAGGTCCCACCCAAGAATGACTTCTCAGCCTTCACTCCTGGGAAAACCTACACAATCCTTTCCAAAGCTACATCAAGACCTTGCTGTGTGCAAAGTTTCAGGGTATTTTCCTTGTAACGAGTTCAAGGAGTTAATGCTAAGGAATGAATCCTCAATTGTGGAATTTCAGGGTCTATGACAGGTGAACTGAAAAAAAAATACTTTGCAGGAAAAGTGGATTTTCCTAGTGCTCCTTGGGATCACGCCATATAGGATATGATCTAGGCCCTCCACATGCAAAACCAGCCACAGTGATTACCTTGGCAGGAAAAATAACTTAATAAATATAAACAACCTGGGGATCATTTTAATTTTTTTGTGTGTGTGTGAGGAAGATCAGCCCTGAGCTAACTTCCATGCTAATCCTCCTCTTTTTGCTGAGGAAGACTGGCTCTGAGCTAACATCTATTGCCAATCCTCCTCCTTTTTTTTCCCCAAAGCCCCAGTAGATAGTTGTATGTCATAGCTGCACATCCTTCTAGTTGCTGTATGTGGGACGCCGCCTTAGCATGGCCGGAGAAGCGGTGCGTCGGTGCGCGCCCAGGATCCGAACCCGGGCCGCCAGTAGTGGAGCGCACGCACTTAACCGCTAAGCCATGGGGCTGGCCCGGAATCATTTTAATTTAAGTACTAAACGTCAAAACCCAGCTTCTGTCAGACAGTCCCCCAGTAATATCTTTGTTACTTAGTCTAATGGTATTTTAGAGCCAAAAGAGAAATGGTAGCAACTTTCCACCCCTTGGAATCTCTATCTTTGGCCAGGTCCCATGGAAACTAGTCTACTCTGGTTTGTTAAGTCTGTCCCAGCATTTGTACTATTCAGATAAGAGTTATCCAGACCAAGGAACCACGGTACTGATTATTCAACTCAGTCCTGCGTTTACATCCAAGCAAATGTGGGCCTATTGGATGGAAACTCGCCCCTGAGCATTTTCTGTCATTCTGCCATCCATGAGGGGGCCTTTCAAATAGTGTGTGATGGTTGGTCTTAGGTGTCAGGTTGGATAGACCATAGTACCCAGTGATTTAATCAAATACTAATCTAGGTGTTGCTGTCAGAGTATTTTGTAGATGTGGTCAAGTAAAGATTGCCCTCCAGGATGTGGGTGGGCCTCATCCAATCAGTTGAAGGCCTTAAGAACAAAAACTGAGGTTTCCAAGAGAAGAAGAAATTCTGTCTCAAGACTTCAATATCGACTCCTGCCTGAGTTTCCAACTGCTGGCCTGCCCTGCAGATTCTAGACTTATCACCCCCCACAATCGCAGGAGGCAGTTCCTTCAAATAAATTTCTTCATATATATATTCTGATGGTTCTATTTCTCTGGAGAAACCTGACTGATACATCAATCTAGCTAATTCTCTCTATTGAAACCCAGAGAAAGAGCAAACTTGAACATAATTTTCCTCTTTGGCAGGTTCTTTTCAAGGACGAGGCCGATGGGGAGGAGTTTTTTAAAGATGTGATTGCATAGAGATTGGTAAATGGGGAAACGTGCTTTTTAGAGATCAGCTTGTTGTCAATGCTGATGATTTTGAAACCGAGACGCTCTGTTTTCCCACGAACCGTCCATGGATCATCTTGAATGGTGGTCTCCAGAGAGGGCTAGCAAGGAGGGGCTGCCGAGCATCAGAGGGAAGCGCACAGGTAGCAAGTAAGTGACAAGAGTGGTGAGTGTTGAGGGGCAGAGAAGGTGATGCTGAAACAGCTGCAGAAAGGGGGCCGGCGGAGGACTGCAGCTGCTGTGCCTAGACTCGCAGAGACAGCAGTGACCTCAGAGACCAGGTGGCACGCTCCACTGCTTTGAAAAGTGAGGAAACTGAGACTGCGGGGTGGGGGTTGCAGGGGCGGGGCGGGGTACGTAATACAGCAATGACACGAAGCTGCCCGCACCCAGGGCTGTGGGATGAAAGGATATCAAAGAGAGAGGGCAACCCCTTCCCGCTGTTTCCCGACCAAGCAGGAGCTCAGACAGGACCAGAATGTGCTGCCCCGCGTGCTGGGAGGGGCGGTCCTCAGTCCTGCAGGAACGGTCAAACAGTGCTACTCACGTGGTGTGTTTGGCCAAGCGACTGGTAGCAGGCCATTTCTTCCAAGAATGAGAGGCTTAAATTGCTGCTCTCTCAGAATCCAGCCTGAGCAGAAAGAGAAGTGAAAAAGGGGCTCCTTCTCAAGAACCGTCTAGGTTTTTCTCATGTTTCTCCATTATTTCTTGAGGATTTTTCCCTCTGCAGTCACCGTGCCGCCTTTCTAGTGCAAACTGCCACACCTCAGCCAATGGCCCCCAGGGTGCCCAGGGGCATCCCCTTCCCTGCTCTGTCCCTTGCAGATCACTGTGCCCTTGCCGCCACATCTGTCCCCTCAGACATCACCATCATTGTGCTTCCCCCGCCCACCAGCCTATTCCCAGCTGGACATCAGTCCACCTCCCTCGTTTTATATCCATCGATCCTTCCATTCATTCATTTAAATATGTTACTAAATACCTCTATTGCCAGACATCTCTCTCCCTACACTTAGAGGACAGTTGGACCAGTTTAAAGAACAGCTCCTGCCGCAGACTGGAAAAGCATCATCTCTGAGCTGATGAGAGTGGAAGCACGATTCCCTCCACCCCGCTTGCACAGCCCTATTTCCTGCACCGTCTCCACCGCGCAGGACTGAAAGAAGCCTGTGGGGATGGGAAAGGTAGAGACACCCTTGGGAAAATGGTGAAACAGTCTGGAACTTGGGCAGGTTATCCTACTCTCATTTGCCAAAAGTAATGATACCATCCTCCCTACCTCCCCCACTGGAGTGTTTTGGAGATGGATGGCACGCTGGTTAGGAAATGTTAACAAGGAGAAAGTGTCACTGTCAAGGGTATGAGGCTGGGTAATCCTCCAGGAATAAAGGCCCTGCTGTTTATAACTCCATTCTGGCTAACTGCGGGGGGTGGGGGGGAGTGGGGTTAAAGAATGTTTTTAAATAATAAATTGTATTTCTTTTTCAGAAAAAAAGCAGGTGTTTTACCCAAACAGATAAACTTGAGTCCTACTCTGAAATCTTTCTCCTTTCTTTAAAATGGGAACTGTTTCCACCAAGTTGAGTGGTGTATTTTAAAAAAACAAGCAATGGAAATGAAGTAAGATGAAAATCGAAAGATGAGCTTTCAGCCTGTTCTTCAAAGGGCATCCTGTGACTTCTGGGGGTGGGTGGGTGGGGGATTCAGGCCATCCTCCCTTGTCCAGCAGTATGTGAGCACCCATACGTGCACCCAGAAATGGGTGCAGTAGCTGCTCTGTGCACAGGTGAAAACACTTTTGCACAAACACGAGAAATAAGCTCACTAGTATCACCAGAGGGCTGCAGTCTGAGCTCATTCTGTCCAAACTTTAGGTTCTGAAATATAGAGTATCAGCAATTTTTCAGCTTGCACTTATTTGGGGTCTTGGGGTATATAATTCTTGACCATAATTATTCAGGAATAGAGAAACTGAGGCTTAGGAAGATCAGGTGTCCAGATTGACAAAGACTGTTACTGGTAGACCTGGGATGAGAGAAAGTGAGAGAGAAAGAAAGAAAACAAAACAAGCCGGGGTACCTGTGAGGTCCTGGAATATCTTGCAAGTTCTGCAGCCAGTCTTGGAGCAACCCTCCCTCCTCTCCTACGCAGCCTCTCTCATTGGTTTCTAGTCTCTTCAAAAAAACACGGGAGCAGTGAGAGATGAAAAAACTGGCCACAAATTCTATCTGCCAGAGAGGGAACTGTGTCCCGGAAACAGAAAAAGAACAATGTGGGTGTTTCCTCGAAAAGCCATCCTCAGAGCTGACCTAGAAGCCCTCAGAGATGCCAGAGGAAGAGGTTTTATCGTTTTGTTTTGTTTTTAATAACGGTTCTTTTTCCTTCTCCCCACCACATCTCTGTAATGCTTGTGTGCAAAACATATTCCCTGCCAGAGCTAGTCCGGAGAATGGAGAGCCGGAGAAGCCAAGGAAGTTCTGGGGTGCAGCTGCATCCTGAACCTAGCCCTCCGCAGCCTTCACCAGCCCAAATTGGACCAACGTACCTCCCCAGTCCACCATTTCCTCTCCGACATAAAGGTGGTTTCTTATAGCTAATTCCAGATGGCAGCAGGGACGGAACTGAAGACAGGCACCTTGCTTGAGACGTTCTGTGGCTCTGACCTCCCTCTTCTTTCTCTGTCAAATGCCCTGCCATCGGGTTCCCTGTGCTTTGACCTGAGGGAGAAACAAGATTTAGTAGGTTCCTTCACCAAGATGCATTGCATTCTGTGGACTTGCATTTCCACAGAAGCCAGGGAGACATCCACCCCACCCATGGTCTGATTTAGGCAAAGTGACAAGCTCTTAAGGGAGTGGGGGCTGCCCTGGGCCCCTCACACTGCTCTGCTTGATGCTCCTCCTCTGCATCCGTGCACTGGCCCTGCTGGGGGCCTCTGTGTGGCGGGGGCTGAAGCCCTTCTCTGGAGACATTCTTAGGGTGAATGGGGCAGAGTTTGATCTGCTACTTGCACATTTGAGTTCAGATTAATATCAACAAACAGCTATAAGCAGAAAAACGAGATACGAGTGACTCTTGGATCCTTGCTCAGTTTGAAGAGGAGGGCAGTCACAATGCTGATAACAGGCACAATTCACATTTTGCAATGAAAGCTGTGCTTCACTTACAAAATATTAATATTCCCATATTGGTGCTATAATTTTAACTTTCCAAATAATAATAGCTGTTACACTGAATGAGGTGGATGCCTGCCTTCCTGCTGTAGAGGACAGAAAGGCATGCTTTTAACATGTAGAAGACATGATGTATTTTCTTTTTGTTGGCTAGAAATGCCTCTGATATCTCGTTTTTGCCAGGAAAAGAAAAAAAAGAAGGCTAAAGATCAACTCCTCTAAAACAAAAATAATTATTTTGGGTAGACATTTATCAGCTCTAAACTGGCTTATCGTGAATATTTTTATGCCTGAAGTTAATTCATTGAGCCATCTCAGCATATATTTTGTAAATACTTGATACACAAGAAAGGGACATTACCCAAAGGTACCAAATCCATGTGGGCCTTGTGAGTTTTTCATAGTTGAGGTAAACATGTATTTTTACGTGCCTTAAGCTACCCAGGCCAATACTCCTGTGTCCACATCACAGAGAGAAGACTATGGATCTTGATCAGCTACTTTCCACGCATTAGAGAAAATGCAAATTTATCATTGAAAACAGCATCTTGATCCTGTCTTCAGACATTCCCTCAGCTACTATGTACACTGCGATGGGAGGCCTTCTCTTTGGAACAATGGTATGCCTTTTCCTCTAAGCTGCCTGTCATATTCTTCATTGATTTTTTTCTGTTAAATTATATGTATTTTCCTTGTTGATTCAAGAAAGGCCTTTATTTATGATTCAAGAAAGCAAAATATTACCTGGTATATTACACCTGTTAACAATCCTTTTCTCCCCCTTTCCTTTCCATACTCAGAGTTCTATGGCTATTCAGGCCTCCTCTTTTCTTTCAGCGTTAACTCGTGGAATTCTAGTGATGGCTCTTCAAACTATAGGTGCTTCTAATTGCTAGTGAAAGAAATATGAGCAATAAAGAAGGGTAAAAATTTTTCCTTTTCCCCACAGCTACAGAGAAAAAAAGCAAATAATATTCCTACAAAGGAGTCTGTGAGATATCCAGTGCTTGAAAATTGTAGCTCTGCCCTGTGAAAATAACCCTTCATCTCTAAAAGTCTGTGGAATTATGGTTCTTTTATTTAATAATGTGTTTCCCTATTGTGAGATGTAAATTGAAATCTAGTAATTCCTAACAGGTCTAAATACTTATAAGATTTCTTAGACAACTCCAGAGGAGATCGCTGATATTTTCCTCTTCTATCACAGGCATGCAGGAATAAAATAAAGTAAAACAAAATAAAATAGTCAAAGAGTTCGAGAATCTTTTCTCATTTAAATTCACAGTATGCTAAGTAAAACAGAACTGTCCACTGTTGTCAATGTCTTGCCTATACCACCCCCTGCTGTTTGTCTCTTAAGTTAGTTATCGTAAGTACTTTGCTCAGTCTGAAAATTTTAACAAATGTTTTCTTTATGGCTTCTGTCATTCTTAGAAAACCCTCCTTTATCACCTCTTTATTTAAAAATATATTACTTATGTCTACACAAAAATCTGCACACGAATGTTTATAGCAGCTTTATCCATAATTGCCAAAACTTGGAAGCAACCAAGATGTTTTTCAATAGGTGAATGGATTTAAAAAACTGTGGTACCTCCAGATAATGAAATTTTATTCAGCGCTAAAAATAAATGGGCTCTCAAGCCATGAAAAGACATGGAAGAAACTTAAATGCATATTACTAAGTGAAAGATGCCAATCTGAAAAGGCTACATACTGTATGATTCCAACCCTGTGACCTTTTGGAAAAGGCAAAACTATGGAGACAGTAAAAGATCAGTGGTCACCAGGGGTTGTGGGGGGATGAATAAGTGGAACACAGAGGATTTTTAGGGCAGTGAAATTATTCTATATGATATTGTAATGGTGGATGCATGTCACTATACATTTGTCAAAACCCATAGAATGTACAACATCAAGAGTGAACCCTCATGCAAACTGTGAACTTTAATTAATAATATTATATCAATATTGGCTCATCAATTGCAACAAATGTATCACACTAATGCAACATATGAATTTGGGGGAAGACAAGTATTCAGACCATAGCAAGCGTTAAATGCATATTTCAAAAATAAGAAAGTTCTCACAAAAGTAATTTTTGCATCCACCTTAAGAAACTTAGAGAAAGAAGAAACTTAGAGAAAGAAGAGCAAAGCAAACCCAAAGCAAGTAGAAAGGTCAAAAAATGATAAAGATGAGAGCAGAAATCATGAAATTAAAAACAGAAGAAACAATAGAGAAAAATCAGTGAACCCAAAAGCTGATTCTTTGAAAAGACCAGTAAAATTAGTAAACCTTTAAAAAATATTTACCAAGGAAAAAAAGAACACAAACTACCAATATCACCAATAAAAGAGGACACATCACTACTGATCCCACAGAAATTACATAGCCATTAGGGAAATGCTGTGAACAACTCTATACCCATAGACTTGACACTTTATGTAAAATTGTCTTTCAATAGTCTTTCAATTCCTTGTAGACACAAACTACCAAAACTCACTCAAGGAGAAACAGATAGCCTAAACCTTCCTATATCTCTCAAGGAAATTAAATTTATACTTTAAAACCTTCCAAAAAAGGAAACTCCAGACCCAGATTATTTCATTGTCTAATTCTGTCAAATATTTAAGGAAAAAAATAATATCAGCTCTACATAACCCCTTCTGAAAGTAGAAAAGGGGGGAACATTTCCCAACTCATTTTATGGGGCCAGCATTAACACCAAAATCAGAGAAAGACATCACAAGAAAAGAAAGTTCTCATGTATTCCTCTTAAACATAGATGCAAAAATCCTCAACAAAATCTCAGCAGATGAAATACAGCAATATATATAAAGAGTAATACCCACAAGTGTGTTTCATCACAGAAATGCAAGGCTGACTCAACATTCAAAAATCAATCTGGGGCCAGCCCACAAGCGGTTAAGTGTGCATGCTCCACTGCGGCGGCCTGGGGTTCGCAGGTTTGGATCCCGGGTGCGCACCTACGCACCGCTTGTCAAGCCATGCTGTGGCGGCGTCCCATATAAAGTAGAGGAAGATGGGCACAGATGTTAGCCCAGGGCCAATCTTCCTCAGCACAAAAAAAGAGGAGGATTGGCAAGGGATGTTAGTTCAGGGCTGATCTTCCTCACAAAAAAAAAAAATCAATCAGTGCAACTCATCATGTGTATAGACTAATGAAGAAAAACCATATGATCACCTCAATACATGCAGAAAAGCATTTGACAAAATTCAAGAACCATTATAAAATTCTCTGAAACTAAGAATAGAAAGGAGGGGCAGGCCCAGTGGCATAGTGGTTACGTTCGGCATGCTCCGCTCCCGGGCGCAGACCTACACACTGCTCATCAAGCCATGCTGTGGTGGCGCCCCATATACAACATAGAGGAAGATGGGCACAGATGTTAGCTCATGGACAATCTTCCTCACCTAAATAAATAAATAAATAAATAAGAATAGAAAGAAACTTCTATGATCTGATAAAGGGTATCTACCAAAAAATATATATATATGTGGTGAAACTCTGAATGATTTTGCCCTAAGATGGAAACCTTAGCAATTCTGAAACTACAGTATCCTAAGGTTCCACCAATCAGCAAATATATTGTAGCTAATGAGAGCTAAGTTTCTCACTGTCAGAGAAAGAAATGATAAATAAGCAAAGAAAGAATGCTAGAATAAACCCTGGTGCTGGACTGGAGTCAGAAATACCAGCACGAATTCATGGTTGTGATCATTTAATAGATAAAGAAGCAAACATATACGGGTGCATATGTGCGTCAGTAACACATACATGGATATCCCAGCTGTCGGCTGAGAGAGACTATAAGCAGTGACACTCCAGGAGCAAGGAGAACACCCAGCACACAGACCTTGGTTTCTAAATGCCATTCTCCAATAAAAAGGAACCAGGACTACTTAGAGAACTGGCTGATTCCAGGGTTGGGAGAGGAGAAACACAAGATGAGCCTGGAGCATCTTATAGTGCCATCAAGTAAGGAAGTGCAAAAAAGGGGGCAGTTGGGGGCATATCAAAAGGACACGAGGCAACCTGAAAGAGCTCCCAATGGCCAAAGCTTTCTTTTTATAAAGATAATCCAGCTAATAAACACAGACGGAATGATAAAATTAAACTATCATCATTTTCCAACCCCCAATAAATTAATGGATCTAGGCAATGATCATCAATGATTGCTAGGTTTCACTAAATGAGATGCAACCAGCCAGCACATGCCTCCAGGAGGAAGAGTACACCGTTTATAAGTTGCAATGTATGCACCTTATGTGGATCCATATTCAAACAAAATGTAAAAATTATGACAGTTGGGAAACTGTGAACACAGCCTGGATATTTAATATTAAATATTTGCTTTTTCAGATGGGATATTAATAAAAGGGAGATTCCCACTGTTTAGAGTTATGTGCTGACATGTTTACAGATGAAATGATATGACATCTAGGATTGGCTTTCAAAGAATCAGGAGAGGAAAGGATAGGGGTTTAGATGAAAAGAGATTGCCCACAATTGACAATGGTTGTCCCCTAATGGTGGATACATTGGGTGCTGTACACTATTTTTTCAACTTCTGTCTATATAGAATTTTAAAAAGTTTTCAAAATGTATTGACAAAGGTTTATCAAAGTTCGCAATATTTCGATTTTTTCCAAACGTTTTAGATATATTGGGGTAAACAGGATAACTTTCAGCCTCTCAGTGAAGGAGTAAGAAATACAGTATAGTCATTCGATAGGTCTTGGTAAAGCCTTTTTGGTGTTATTGCAAAATCTAATGTCTCTAATGA
This sequence comes from Ceratotherium simum simum, assembly GCF_057802395.1. Taxonomy (NCBI): domain Eukaryota; kingdom Metazoa; phylum Chordata; class Mammalia; order Perissodactyla; family Rhinocerotidae; genus Ceratotherium; species Ceratotherium simum. The sequence continues at coordinate 103,959,982 of NC_141900.1, forward strand.
CTGGCTAATAAATCCTTTTGCAAGTCAAGTAGTTTACACTGTTTTGTTTTCAACAAAAAGCAAGGCAGATGTATCCATTAACAGACAATTTAAAGTTAATGATTGATTGCTATGTGGATTTTGGCATTTATCTTGGAAGGAGTTCAAAGAATTGAGTGGCATTGCCATAACAAAATTGTTTCCATTCCTATTTATTTATTTATGTGAACAAGGTTTCTCCGTGCCCACGCTGATTAAAACAAAAAATAGGAATAGAATTTATCTGAACATTCTAGCAAAGAATAGTAGTCATGCATGCATATATGAAATAAATGAAGAAAAGTCTCCTCCATCCAATTGAGAGATGCATCTACAGAATTAAAAAGTTACTGTTAAATAATTATTTTACACATGGTGTGATATGTGTGTGTTGCTTTGATCAATTATATACTAATAATACTTGAATAATAACTAAATACAGAAGACACGTTTCACACTTAAAGCTTTATAGTCACAGAATTTTTTTTAATTTTCATATATTTTTTTGTTGCAGAACTGTATGCCAGGGTGATCAAGATTTTCCAGCATAAAAATCCATTATAATAAGATACAGTTCTGGGGTGGGGAGGGTAAATGGACAGTTAAGGAAAAAAAGAAACTGCAAAATTTCTGACTATTAGAAAAGAGCTTGTTCATGTGTTTTTTAAACAGCTTATGATTGGTATTCAATTTCTATGTTCTTTATATTATTTTTTTTAAGAAATGGGAATTTTATTTTAAAATGTTAATATCTACAATGTGCCAGAAATTGCATTCTTTGCAAGCATTCCTGATGAAAAAATTTTAGAAGTTCAGTTTAAAATGCTCAAGAGAGCACCTAGTTTTAAAAAATTCTTTTAGTGAATACACAAGCAAAAAGTTTGAAGACCATTGCCCTAGAGAAACTCTTACATGAATGCATGAGGATATTTTTATAAGAAAGCTCATAACATAAAAAGCTAGAAACAACCCAAATATCCATCAACAGTAGATTGGATAAACAAATTGTAGAATATCCATACCATGGAATAATATGCAGCAGTAAAAATGAACAAAATACAGTTACCTGCATCAACATGAATAAAGCTCACATACATTATGTTGAACAAAAGAAGCAATTTCCAGGGAAATACAGAGTCTGATTCCATTTTTGTCAAGGCGAATAATGGACAAAACTAAAAATATATGTTATTTACAGCAACAGACAGGTGATAAAACTATAAGGAAAAGCAAGGGAGTGGTTGCCACAAAGGACGGGATGGTGATCACACCTCGGTGAGAGGGAGGAGGAGCGACGGGCTCAAGAGGAACTTCCGGAGTGGAGTGGAGAGCTTCGAAGGGCAGGGCTCTACTTACAGTGAGTATGTGCTTTACTGATCTTCACACTGTACATATACTCATATATATAGCATATACTCAACTATAAAAAGTTCAATCATATTGAAAAACATGAAACAAGATCTGACCTAACAGAAAAACACACTACGGTCTCATATGAAAAAACTACTATAAAAATATACATTCTTCCAAAATTGATATATATTTAATTTAATTCCAATTGAAATCCCAATTTTTTGTGTGTAGAATTAGATACTTTCTGAAGGCTCCTATGGCACGAAAAATGCCTGAGCGTAATCAAATTATTCTGGTATTGACATAAGAACAGACAAATAAATTGGTAGAACAATGTACATAGTCCATGGTGAATCTCAGTTAATAATGGAATTTAATATATGACAAAGACGGGGAAATAACTGTTTATTTAGTAAGCAGTGCTGAGCCAAATGGTTTTCCAACCAGAAGAGAACAAAGCTGAGCTCCTACCTCACACTCTATAAAAATTCAAGAAGGATTAAATTCTTTATCTGTAAAAAATAAAACAACAAAAATCTTAAAATAAAATATAGGAAACTATTTGTACAATCCAAAAGTTGAGTACTCTTTCTTAACCAAGACATGAAGCCAGAAATTTTCAAAGAGAAGATAGTTTCAAATATTTTATTATGGCAAAGTACCATAAATAAAGTTAAAAACAAAAAAAAATAGATTTGAAAAAAAGATGAAATTTTTAAATGTTATAAAAAGAGCTCAAAAAAAATCAAAGGAAAATGTGTAAACTGAAGATGAACAATAAATAGCCAATACACATATGAAAAGATACTCAACTTCACAAATAGTCAAGGAGATAATTAAAATAACAATTTGCATAAATTAAAAAGAGTTATAATATCTACTACTGGCAAAAATTAGTGGTGAGGTTAGGGAAAGGGACTAAGGATGCTTTAATGCACTGCTGGTGCAATGTAAATTACAGCCATTTTGGAAAGCTTTCTGATAATAGTTATTGCATTTTTAAATATTTATATCCTTCAATGAGCAATCCTATTCCAAAGACTCCGTCTCACAGCAATGAAAGCTCCAATTAGTGCAGTCCAGTGGTGTGGCATTGTTTCTAGAGGCAAAAATACAGGAAGTGAGGTGAAAGTTCATCAGTAGGGATATCACAGGAATATTGTGCAGCCATTAAAAAGGACTATTAGAATGGCTAAAATTAAATAGACTACACCAAGTGGTGGTAAGGATGTGGAGGAACTGGTTGGGATATAAAACAGTGCAATCACTTTGGAAAACAGTCAGTCAGTTTCTTAAAAAGTAAACATATGCCCACGATATGTTTCAGCCATTCCACCCCTGGAGATTTCCCAAGAGAAAAGAAAGACATGTCCATAAAAGACGTGCACCTGACTGTTCACAGAAGTTTTACCTGTAATAGCCAAAAATTGGGAACAGCCCAAATGTCCGTCAACAAGTGAAAGGATAAACTATAGTATATGCATACAATGGAATATTACTCAATAAAAAGAAATGAACTACTGATACACACAACAACATGGATGGATCAAAATCATTACGCTGAGTGAAAGAAGTCAAACAAACAAAATGAGTACATTATATGATTCCATTTATGAAAACTCTATAAAATGAACACTAATCTGCTAATTTTAATTTGCTAATCTACATTGACAAAAAGCAAATCAGTGGTTGCCTGGGGATGGAGGTTAGGAGGAACAAAAGAGAGGGATTGCCAAGGGGTACAGGGACACTTTGGGGAAGTGAGGGAAATATTCACTGTCTTGATTGTGGTGATGGTTTCTTGGGTGTAGACAGATGTTGCAATTTATCAAATTGTACCCTTTAAATATGTGCAGTTCATTGTATATCAATTATACCTCGATAAAGATAAGTGAGTACGAAGAGAAGTACAAACAGGCAGAAGTTATCAAGACAAATTACTTGGGCGTGGGGAGGTGTGGAGTGTGGACGGAGGCTGGCAGAAGGAATGACAGAGAAGTTAGAAAGGAAGAGAGGAAAATTACCTAGCTAAATATAAAAAAAAATATGAAATATCACAATAAAAAATATGGAAAAATGTGAAAAATTACTATTTCCAGGTATTAGTTTTACACATTTTTACAATTTGTGCATGATAGCTGCTGTTTTTTAGACCTTTTTCCCCACTTGTAAGCAATTATGTCCAGCCCCAGAATCAAGAATGGATGTCTTTGGATAACTCTCTGGAACTTGCGATGCTTTTGCAAATTTTTGTGTGCTTTCTGAGTTTTGGGTCCACTTTCCGCAGTTACAGTCAGCTTTGCCTGTGCTGCGTGCTTGGCAACATTCTTGCTACTTTTATGATTTTGTTTCTAGTTCTTTTTTTTTTTTTTTTAAAGATTTTATTTATTTATTTTTTCCCCCCAAAGCCCCAGTAGATAGTTGTGTGTCACAGCTGCACATCCTTCTAGTTGCTGTATGTGGGACGCGGCCTCAGCATGGCCAGAGAAGCAGCACGTCGGTGCGAGCCCGGGATCCGAACCCGGGTCGCCAGCAGTGGAGCGCGCTCACTTAACCACCAAGCCACGGGGCCGGCATGTTTCTAGTTCTAAGTAAGCTATTGAATCAGTCAGGGCCCTTTCTGTTGCAGGTAACAGAAGTTCAACTCACACCAGCTTAAGCAAAAAAGGAAATTTATCACCTCACATAACAAAAAGCCCAGGGACATATCTAGTTTCAGTCATTGCTCCATTCTCTCTCTCCTCACCTCTCTTTCCCTCCTCCACTCTCCCCTCCCCTCCTGCTGCCCTTTCTTTCCCTTTCTCCTCTTCTACTTCCTCTTCCTCCTCCTCTTTCTCTCTCCCTGCTCCCTCCATCTCTCAGCACTGCTTGCTGTGTTAGTTTCTGTGAGACAGGCTCCCTCCATGAGGAGCTGCAGCGAGCCAGCTTACATTATTTTTACAGCTAGCAATTCAGGAAGAAAAAGAACTTCTTCTTCCAACCATTCCAACAGTAATTCCAGGACTGATTCTTGTGGGACAGGCTTGGATCACAAGCCCATCCCTAAACCCACCGCTGTGGCCACGGGGATAGGATGCATGGATAGGATGCACCGAAAGCCTGGATCGCACGCTAACCTCCAAGTGCCTGGGGTGAGAGAGGGTGCAGTTCGAGTCACTGACAGCACAGGGACTGGGAGTGTAGGAAGAGTGTTTGCAGAGGAGAATCAGAGACTTGTTCCTAGAAAGAGCGGGAACGGATGCTAAGCAGCAAAAGCAATCAGTGTTTGGAAAAGTTGTCCCAAGAGAATTAATCAAAATTGAATTTTTCTGTTCATCTATGGGTAGCGTTGGTGCACATTAGCACAATGTGGTTTTAGGACTTATTGATGCATAATTCAAGTAAATATATCCCCTTTCTAAGTTACTTTTGAGTTTTCTTTGCAATTTTTACTTTTTTTTCAGCCAGTGACACCCTCTTTATCTATGTGTACCTGTCTTTTTTGTTCCATCAACAGTAGTGACTATTTCTAGCTTCTCCCATGGAAGAGGAGGGTGTCTTCACCTCACACTTCCTTCCTCATTCCCACCACCTCCCACCTGCTGCCGCCTCCACTCCCCTCACTCTTCTTCTGGGTCAGGACCCATCTCTCCTCTGGTTGGCTTTCTCCCTAGTTTTGCCAATGTGAACCTTCAAATATCTATCATAAAAAAGGTGTGCGAGAGGCAAACTTTCTGAATTCCTGACTGCGAAAAAAAAAATTCCTTTTTTCTGCCCGTTCATTCAATAGCTGGATTGACTGCGTTTAAAAATCCCAGTTCAAAATCATTTTCTCTCAAAATTCTGAAGACCTTGCTCCATTCGTCTTCCAGCTTATATTAGGTCTGATGCTGATCTGATTCCTCTACCTTTGTGAGGGCCTAGTTGCTTCTGTTGTTGTTTGTTGTTTCAGCTTTGGCATCTTTTCCTTACCCTCTACTGTTAGTTGTTAGTGCCATCAAGTCCATTCTGACTCTAGTGACCCTGAGTACAGCAGAGCAGAATGCTATCCGGTCTTTTCATCATCTTCTCACCTTCCAGCGCTATTTCTGAGGGTTTTCAAGGCCAACTTTTTCAGAAGTGAGTGCCAGGTCTTTCTTCTTAGTCTGTCTTAGTCTAGAAGCTCTGCTGAAACCTGTGCACCACATGTGACCCTGCTGGAATTTGAAGTACTGGTGGCACAGCTTCCAGCATCACAGCAACATGCAGCCACTGCAGTGTGACACTGACAGACGGGTGGTGTGGCTCCCTGACCAGGAAATGAACCCTGGCCGTGGCAGTGAGAGTCCCGAATCTTAACCACTAGACCACCAGGGCTGGCTTCCTTGTCCTTGGTGCTCTGAAATTCCATGGAGATGGGTCTGAGTGTGAAACAGTAAAATTTTTTCCTATTTCTTGTGCTTGCCACTAACTGGGCTTTTTCGTTCTGCAAATTAAAGCCTTTCCTTAACTCCATGCAACTGTCTTTTTCTTGATGTTTCCTCCCCAGTCCTTTCCCTGTTCTCTCTTTCAGACCCTCCCGTTAGTGGATGTCGCATGACAGACCTGTGGCCCTGGGGATTGTCCTCTTTCACTCTGCTGTTGTCTCTCATATTTCATGCCTCTTTCTCTTTGTCATTCTTTTATGTTCTAGATTTTTCTTTGGACTTTTTTTAACTTCAGAACTATATTTTTAATCTCTAAGTAACTCTTGTCTTCTAATTGCCTCTGTACCTAGCATGTTCTTATTGCTGGTAGATGCCATATAGTTCTGCAGTCTTCATCTTGCTCAAGGGGCTATTTGAATGCTCTTCATTTCCCTTCTGTTTCTCTTAGGGTCTGTTTTTCTGCAGCTCAGTTACCGTTCTACTTCCCTCACGTACCTGGCCATCCTTGGCTTTCTGTTCGTTCTTACAAAAGAAGGAGGAGGCAGCCTGAGTGTGCTGCCTCTGCCCATGTGGAGACTTTCCCTGGGCCTCCTCCCTCCTCAGGAGTCTCACTAGGCACTCTTGTCTGTCAGGCAGAGACTCCCAACTCCCAAAACAGCCAGAAAAGGGGACTTTCTCTGCAGTGTCACAGCCCTACTTGAAATCTCAGCTCTCCCAGAGAGATTGCTCAATCATTTTGGAGAAGGGCTCTTCGTGATGTATGAGCTTTTGTGCTCTTTGCCTTGGGCCTGGCTGTACTCTGGGTTCTCTGCGTATGCCAGATCATTCCACGGACCCTAGGATGTCAGGCAGTCTCGCTTTTAAGAAGTGAAATGACAAAAGCAGACAGGGTTAGTGATGAAGCCAGACAGATGCTGGCTTAGAGAGGATACAAAAGGTCTAGGGGAAGTCTGTCTTCAATTTTCTAAAAGGTTTTTAATGATTTAAATTACTTTTCTGATTAGAGAATATTCAAAACATACGAATGGGTATACAGTGAAAAGTCTCCCTCTTACCTCATCTCCTAGATGCTCAATTTCCCTCCCCGAAGCACTCAAGTTTTGGTGTTTCCTTCCAAAACTATCTTAGGCATATATAAATAAATATGCATCTAATTACATATATATGCATGTGTGTATTTTCATACACTGCAAACAATATATGCCATCTGTTCTGCTGCACATATGTTTTGTAACCCAAATTCGCTGACAAGGGAGTGGTAAATCTGGAGAATGGTGATAGCACAGTGTGGAGTCGCGTTGGTGCACGTGTGATCTTTCCCCAGAACTATGGTGTTTATCCCACCGTGTAACAGCAACCGAGCAAGCACACCTGGCTTCACTCCCAGAAACAGCACCCAGCTCAGGACGCTTTGAGTGCAGCACTCCAGGATCTGAGACCTAGAGATTCCTGGGCAACCAATTTAAATGCCAGTTACCATATCCCAGTCTTTCAGCCTATGAATTAAAACTCTTTCAACTGCAAGTGGCTTAAGCAAAAGATTATTTTTTGGTCACATACTGAAATGGTCAAGAGTGCACCTGGCTTCAGGCACTGCTGAATGCAGAGCTCAAGCTGTATCATCGGGAGTGGTTTTCCCATCTGTCAGCTCTGACTTCCACAGCCGTCTTCATTCTCAAGCTCCTGGGGTGGGCTGCGGCAGCTCCAGGAGGGCCGCTCACGGGGGCAATATGGCTGCTACAGCTCCAGCTTCAGGTCCTTCCAGGTTCAAGTTCAGCGTGAAAAGCAAGAGCCTTTTCTGGTAGCCCTAAGATTTATTCTCATGTGACCAGCTTGGGCCATGTGCTCACTATTAAGAAGAAATGGAGAGCTTTTTACTTAATAAAAACATATGCAAATCTAAACAAACATTGAGTACATGAAGAAATTAAAATAATCTGTGTGGTTAAAATAAATCAAGATAGACCTAAAATTCCAGACAAGAATATCATATAACAAGGAGCATTCTGAAGGCACTGTATTTCCAGATAGAGGATAAGGATTACCATTAGAATTTGTTTAGTTAAGTGCACATGTTTAAAAAAAAAGATTTCAAGGAATCCATTAAAAAAATAGAAATCCGCCTGAATGAGGAGTGGGGTGGGGGTGGGGGTGTGAAGAGGGGAAGAGGGAGAAATAAACTAAACCGGTGAATGCTGAAGTTCATAGCAGCACCTAGTGGTGAAAAGGAACCCTTATAACGTCTCCTTCCTACTTCAGAAGGAATTTTTTAAACAAAGTTGACGGTTTTTCCTAAAACTTAATTGCAAATTGTTGAAAGCACTTCTTTGGATCTGCAGCTCCAGGGCATTCTTTGTGGAGTTGGGGGCAATGGGGCCTTATTCCATCCACTGAAACATCTCTGAAGAGAGACTGGGCCTTGCAGACGCAAGAAAGAGTAGATGAATATTCTCCCCCCAGGAAAGCCCTCCCCTTCCCCCCATTTCACAGTTCTCTCCTTTGGCTATACAGAGCTTCCTCCACCCACCTCCAGTTAACCCATCGTAAGTTGAAAATACAGAAAGTCCAAAATGCATCTCCTACACCTAACCTCCCAAGCACCGAGCATCATAGCTTAGCCCAGCCTACCTTAAACGTGCTCACAACGCTTACATTAGCCTACAGTTGAGCAAAATCATCTCACACAACGCCTATTTTATAATAAAGTGTTGAATGACATGTAATTGACTGAATACCGTGCTGAAAGTGAAAACAGAACGGTTGCGTGGGTCCAGCATGGTTGTGAGTGCAGCGGGTGTTCACCCTCGTGATCCGGGGCTGACTGGGGGCTGCGGCTGCTGCTCTGCCCAGCATCACGAGAGGATCGGAGCGCATATCGCTAGCCCAGGAAACGAGCAAAATTCAAAATTCGAAGTACGGTTTCTACTGACTGTGTATCGCTTTCCAACCATCATAAGTCGGAAAATCTTAAGGCAAACCATCGTAAGTCAGGAAGTCTGTACTTTTCCATGAAGTTTCTCCGATTGATCCAGGCAGCCAACGGAGCGGACGGTGGGCGGGGGGGGGGGGGGGGGGGGGGGGAATTCCCAGGTGCCTCTCAGATTGAGCAAGGAGAATAACCACCACCCACACCACGTCAGCAAAGGCCACGGACATCAGCCGGATCTCGGCCGAGACGAGAAATCCCCGACTCCCATCCCCTCCGCTGCCTCCTGCAGCAGGCACCAAGGAAGCCCTGCCCTTCGTCCCTCTTCCCTGTCCCAACCGGAGTGGGAGCGGGGAGCCGCAGGAAAGGAATGGCGGAGGAGCCCCACACCCAGACCACACCCCTTTCCCGCCCCTCCCAGTCCAAGCAGCCTCTCAGCCCCGGGACGGGGGGTCCAAGCTCTGATGACGGCAGTTTCGGAAATGAATAGGACTGGGTCTTGAACACCAAACCTGAGACCTTTTTAACGATCAAGTTGTGGAATCTGGAATCTGGTCCTGATGTTAAAGGACCCAGTATCCAATGGGGAGTTGACAAAACACAGTTAAGAGCAGTGATTAGAAAAGAAAAATAGAACCATTTCCTGTTTATACTCTGTATGGTTTTAAATCCTTCAATAAATATATTACATATAAATAGGTTTGGGATGATTTGCCTGACCCCATGTTAGGGCCATTAAGTCCTTTCATTGTATATAGACAGCTTCGCCACCAAGACTGAGTTGTGCAAACAGACAAACAGCTGTCGGGTTTTCTAAGTAAACAAAAGCCAGGGGAGAGAAGTGTGACATCCGATTTCCTACAGAAAAGGAAAACAAAGATTCAGAAACTTCCAAGGTCATTCACAGGGTGAGAAGAGGGTTGCTGGGGAGGCTAGGGGGGTCAGATAGAGTGCAGGCCACCTTGCCTCAGAAACTTAGACACTTCAGGGGAAAAAAAAGAAGTTGCCAGACTCTGACAGTAAGAGACCATTTCATGCAACAACCACAAAAAAAAAACCCACGTTGACATTTATTCGCCAGAATGAGAAATGAAAAGAATTTCTATCTGATCTGGCCATAAAAGGATTGGTTGAGAAACACAGAAGCATGGAAATTAATAGCATCTTAAGCTAAGGAGGAAAGTAAAGATGCCTTCTCTTACCAACATCTTGGGTTTGTGTTTCTTATCACTAAAATTCCTTTTTAAAACTCTAAGGTTAGCAAGTTCATAAAAAGAATTAAAACAAAGAGATTAAATTCAAGGGACCTTGCTGAACATCTGAATTCTCCCCGGCAAGCCGCCTGGATGTGATTACATAAACCCATGCTTCTCAGAGCATGCTGAGCTCGTGAAGCCCCTGCAGATCCTGTGAAAGTGTGAATCTGATTCAGCAGGTCTGGGCTAGGGCAGAGCATCTGCAGCTCTCGAAAGCTCCCCGTGTTGCCCAGGCTGCAGGCCAGCGAATCGAGGGGCAGATTCACACCTGCAGCAGCAACAACATAGGCTCCTGTCAACCACCCAGTAGAACCAGCCATCCCTCCACCCCCTACACCAGAGGACAGCAAACTTCTTCTGTAAAAGGGCTAGTAGTAAATATTTTAGGCCTTGTGGGCCATTCAGTCTCTGTTGAGACTACTCAACTTTGCCCTTGTACCGTAGACAATGTGTGAACAAATGAGCATGGCTGTGTTTCAATAAACTTTATTTACAAACATAGGTGGCAGATGGGATTTGACCCTCAGGCCGTAATCTGCCAACCCCTGTCCAACACCTCCGTTTACTGCCCAATACTCTGAACATATTTCTGCCTTGTCTCTGTCACCTTTTATTACACAAGCTTATTTACAAACCTCTATCTCAGGACTAGACGGGTGAGGAGCCCTGGAGAGAGAGATGAAGGCCCTCCACGCGTGGGGCCAGGCCTCACTCACTGCAGCACCTCTGCACTGCTCGGCTCAGCCCCTGAGGCAGTATTGTGCAGTGGGTAAAGGTGGGGCTCTGAGCCAGTCAGCTTCGTTTGACCAGTTCCTCTCCTGTGGGTCTGCTAAGTAACAAAACCTACCTCACAGAGATTTCATCATGAAGATGCAAGGCTGCTCACTACGGTGGAATTAGAAAAAAGCCAGAATCACTCTCACTTCTTAATTCTACAGACCATAACCTGTTTTCTTACCCTCTAGAAATGCTTACATCTATACATTTATATTATATATTTATATATGTATGAAGAAAATGCAAAAAGTAAAAAACAAATTGAGCATATCATTTACAACGATAGTGAAGAATAACAGATGTGTGTGTGTGTGTGTGTGTGTGTTTAGAGAGAGAGAAAACCAACACTAATTACTACAAAAAAGAAAGAAAGAAGGGAGGGAGGGAGGGAGAAATCTTGTTCCACACTTCACATAGTTCTGTAAATACAAGTCAAGGTTGTAGATGCCTAAAGACAGTCTTAGTAGACTGTCTCTAAAAGGTTCTAAGCATATGAGAGTTTTTTTCACTTTACATTGAACGGAAGGAAATCATAACAAGGAGTTTTGCCACTTGGGATATAGAGCAGAACATAATTAAATTTAGTCTTATTGGGACCTTGTTTCCATGTGATAAATCAGCTCTCGTCTGATCCCATCCACACCAACACAAAGATGGGCCTTTCACAGCACGCCATGTGTAAAAACAAAGGGAGACTACATCCTTTCTGTGCAAAATTATTTTCCTGGTTGTTTCTGTTTAATTAGCATTGAGGAAAGATGTGACAATACCTGTTCCTTGAACTGAGGACACTGGAGTGGGAACAATGAGTGAGGGTGGTAGGGAGAAGAGGAGGTACTGGACAGTGGCCAAAGGAGAGGCAAGTGTGAGGGACAGGGCAGTGAGGGGCCCTGAGGAGCACCCTGGGCTACTCTGCAGGGACATGCAGCGGTCCAGGCAGGGTCTTGGGCAGCTCACAGGATGACGGCAGCCGTGGTCTTCTCCTTGGAGGGGGAGGGAGGCACTGAATTCTCCTCCAGGAGCTTCTTCTCTGACACTTCCTCATCCTGAAAAAACAGGGAGAAATCGATTCTTTGGGGGAAAAGGATGGGGCAGAGTTAGCTTCATAGAACTTGAAATCAGGAAAAGGAAAGAAGGGGAAGGAAAAGGTGACAGCAGAAGGGGAGCTAGACAAAGATCTAGGACAGAAAGGAGGGGAAAGTGGGGAAATGAGAGTAAAGGAGAGCGAGGAGAGGCAGAGGGTGGAAGTTAATTCAGGACGCAGTGATGGGGTCACATTCCCCAGACAGCAAAAGGAAGAGCCGAGCCCTGGCAAGTGGCTGAGATCAAGCGTGACTCTGCTAAGCAGCGTGCCTGGCCCCACTGCTCCTCCCTGTTCCCAGAACCTCACCAACCATTCCCACTCTTTACCCAGTGCCCCCCTGACAGCTCACCAGGGGCCGGGAGCTCTGGCCACAAAAGCTTCGAAGACCCATGCCCAGGGAAGCCAAGGATACAACGACCTGCAGGACACAGACAGCCAGGAGCAGAGCACGAATTCCCAGGAACAAGTTCTGGAGAAAAAGGAAGAAAAACGATATAGTCAGGAGTCCACTCCTCTGATTCTGCTCTTACTACCACCTTACCAACCCAACCAGGTATCAGACTCTGTCCAACTAACTACTTCCAAGCAGATTGCAGTTTCCAACTCTTTGGGCAGCCACAGCTTCCACCCCATCTGCTCTTCTGGAATGTGACCTTACACCGCCTGTGAAGAGGTGGGGTCTATTTCTCCACCCCCTAGAATCTGGAAGGGCCTGTGACTGCTTTGACCAATAAAATACAGCAGAAGTGACACTATGCCAATTACCGGGGTAGCCCTTAACTGGCCTGACAGCTTCCATTTCCTACCTCTTGGAATGCTTACAGTGCGATGCTCCCTGTTGGAACCTAATTGCTGTGCTATGAGAAGCCCAAGCCACATGGTGAAGCCATCGTAGGCCCTCTGACTGATAGCCCCAGCTAAGCTCCCAGCCATGGAGTGTGCCATCTTGGATGTCCAGCCCAGCTGAGGCCTCAGATGACTTCACCCCCCATTGACATCTGAACTGCATGAGAAGACCCAAGTGAGAACTGCCCATCTGAGCCCAGTCAATCCACAGAATGTGAGAAATAATAACAAATTGTAGTTTTAAGCCACTACACTTCGGGGTGGTGTGTTATGCAGCAATAGGTAACTAGAACACCCACACACCAGGAAAGACAGACGGTGGCCCACAATATCCTCTCTTAAATGTCTCCTCTTTGCCCCTCATTCCCTTTGATTCAGGGAATCTTCACGTCATTAAGGTCTGAGAAATGTCTTCAGCCCAAGTTAAAACCTCCTGAACCAAAGACCTAGGATGAGGTCCAAGCGCAAAGAGCCTACATATCTGCCCTCCAGTGCCCCAATTCCTTGGGAACAAAAGGTTGTGATGAGTCCCTAGAAGACTGGACTCTCCATTCTCACCATCAGCATTCGCATGTAGACTCTGCAATTATCCTCACTCCAGCTGGAGCGGTAGCTTCTTTGCCGCATCCATGTGTACCCAGTGGTTGTGGAGGCAGGGACTGGGCTGTCACACACTGAGTCGATGTAGAAGAAGCCATCGCTTTGCCAGGTTAAGCTGTTCACACAGAGGACAACAGCAGAAACAGCCGTGGCAACACCAGCCAGGGTGAGCAGACCTGATACCCAGCCCTAAAAGAGAGATGTTCAGACTGCAGACTTCCTCTGTTGATGGCAGAGCCATAGGGTCCTGGCCTCAAACCTGTCCCCTCTTCTCCAGCTTCCTGACCCAGGAAAACCTCCCCCCGCTGCCAGGAAGGATCCCAGGATACTGGGAACCAAAGGGGAGAAGACAGAAAAATAGAGCAGAAAAACTGAGACAGAGGAGGGGGCAGAGGACAAGGTGAGGGACAGAGGATGCCCAAGACTCACTGAAAGTTTGCCCCGGTGCATCTCATGGACAATGGCCCCTGCTCCTGCTGTAATAGCCTGGGAAGAGAAGACACCAGAAAAGTCCTCCAATTTACTCTCCTAAAATCTCCATCACCCTTCCCCGAACAGTTCCCAGAAGAGCCAATTGGAAGCAGGATCCCAGGGCCAGGCAGAGGAACCTGGCATATGGACAGGACTCCATTACAACTGCCTCACTCTCCTAACCTTGCCTTAAAGAAGAAAATGGAGAGTGAAAGGGTTTTGCCCGCCCCCTAAGGCAGCTTCCTCATGGTAAAGGGCATTTGGACTCTGGGCCTTTGGTCTCTTCCCAAATCCCTGACCCAGATCCAAAGGACCTTTCTCCTTGCCCAACGACTTGCCTCCCACTGAGCTCACAGCCCCTTCCTTACTCACCACAGACCCTGCCCAGAAGGCGCAGCCTGAGGCACGCAGCTCAGTCCAGGGTCCAAAGTACAGAAATACTCCAAACACACAGCTTACAGCCCCCAACAATATCTGGGTCACCTGCAAGACAGGACCAGACCTTCCCACGAGCCCACAAGCCCCAAGAGCCACTGCCCAGCTCCCACTTAAGTGGCTTTCCTCTCCTTTTCCTCTGCCTTGACCTCTCTGCAGCTCTGATTCTGGAAGGTTCTGTTCCCTTAACATCCATGAAGCAGCATGTCCTATTCTCCCCTATCCCTCTGACATGCCAAGCTTTTATCCTTCACTACTTTTTCCTAAATACCACACTTTGTCATTCTGCCTGATGATTCTCACTTTTTTCTCCTCATTCTCCCTTGAGAATCCTAACATCCTATCCGGGATGGGCCAAAAAGACTCCCCTCCAAGAAAGGAGTGTGGTTAGCTGCCACTGTAGGTCAGCTCCTTCAAGGACCGTCTCATCTTTCAAGCCAAGGGCACACCCTTTGGGGATGGCTGCCCAGCCAATGGTTAAGCGAGGCAGTGTACAAGGGCCATTTCCACCCAACATAGAGCTCCTGTAAGGGAAGTCTTTGCTCTGCAGCTCCCCACGGGGCTGACAGAGACCTTGTCTGGCCTGCATCATGGTCTGAGGTCTCCCCCTGCCCAACCCTGCTCCCTCCCTTTCGTTTCATAGATGTTACATCCCAATAGACGTTTTGCACACCTAACTCGGACACAGCATCTGCTTCCTGGAGAATCCAGCTATCACAGCCTCTTGGACATCACCACCTGCATGTCCTGCTAGCATCTCAGATTCATCACATCCACTTTCCACCCGCCACTGACACCCCCAATGTCTGCCTTTCCTGACTTCCAGGGCTCCAATCTCCTGGTCACCCACACTCCAAAACTTACCACGTTCTTGGACTCCTCTCCTCCCTTGTACCCCAAGCCCATTCTCTCCCAAGTCATGGAGTCCCTATCCACAAAGGATTTGGACTCCTCTCTTTCCTCCTCATTTCTGCTCTGACCACGCAGGAACAGACCCTCTATACTTCTTACCTGGACAGCTTCTAGCTGTGAGGCAGCCTAAATCCCAGGTTCCTACTCATAATCCATCCACAGCCTTCCTGCTATCGCAGCTGATTCAGGACAGACTCCTCACCTCGTCACTCAAGGCTCTCGGCAATATAGCCCTGGTCTCCATTCAGTCTAATCAGCCATGAGTCCCATTTTCTTTACTCTGATGGAACTTGCCCTGTGCTTTCTGGCTTCTTTGCCCTTGCACCTGCCATTCTCTTAACCTAGAATTCCTTTTCTTCCATCTTCCACCTCTATGTCTAAACCCACTCCGTCTCTACTAAAAGTCTGGCTCAGACCAACTCCTGCAGGATGCTGTCCTGCCTCCCAAGGGCATCACCTGATCTACCTTTAATTCTAGGCATTTGTGTAGTTGCCTGATCCCTTCTGATGGATGCTGAGCACCTTTAGGTTGTAGCCTAGTGATTCTTCCCACAGTTCTTCCTGAGGTGCCTAGCCTACTGCCTTGCCTCTGCAGGCCCTCAGTCCACGTGGGTTCCACTAAACTGAATTAACAGGGATTCTTTCACCTATCCCCCACCTCTGGCTGAGACTGCCCCCCTGCACCAAAGAAGTCCATCATCCCTTTCCATCCAATCTTCTGTGGGGAAACTTCCAAAACCTTTTCCCAAACAAGATGGGATATAAATAGTGAATTCTCATTGGGATTCAACCCATTTTCCCTGTTTGCATCCTACTGAGGAAGAAGAGGGTCCTCCTCTGTGGCACCTCCCTAACTCACCTCTCCAGCCCCTCTCTTACCCCTAGGGCCAACTGCCCATAGCTTATCCTGGCCTTGGAAGGGCCACTGTCCCCAGGGCGGAAAAGGAGCTCCTTCAGGGAACCTCCAGCTTTTAGCAGTTGTGCCAAAGCTGATTCCTGATGGATGTGGATGTTGATGTGGGTGGGCTGGGACGGCGCAGAGGCCACATCGACTCCATTCACAGTCACCATGTTTTGGGTCATCCTGCCTGCTGGGGAGAAGACGTACAGAACTGAGGTCTGGGAACGAGGTGAGGCAGAAAGGAATACGTTGCTTGAGTGAAAGGAGAGAAAACAATCTCCTTGTCAAGATCTAAAGGGCCTTCCAGTGCAGGCATCAATGCCACAGTGACCTTAATCTGGGGTGCAAAGCCGAATCACCTCCAGAGTCTTTCACCACATATATTCTTGGACCTTTCCCCAAAATGATCTGATAAAGTTTGTCTGGGTCTCAGGTTGGACAAAGAAAGGAATGTGAATTATTTCAGTGACTTAGTCTGTGTATTACACATAATACTTTCATATGGTTAAAAAATTCAAAAGATACAAAAGGGTATACCTTTAAAGCTCTCTCTCCCGGCTTTCTCTCCCAGCCATCTAGTTGCCCTCCAGACGGAAAATAACATTATCATTTTCTTACATATCCTACAATGATATTTCTCCTCTGGTTTTCCCACAAATGGCAGGATACTACACACACTGTTCTGCACAATGATTTGTTCATGGAACCATGTTTAAAAATAATCCTGCATCAGTCCATAAGATGCTTCCTCTCTCATTTGTACAGCCACTGAGCATGCCATTGTATGACTGCATCAGAATTTTTTTAAGCAGTCCCCTATGGATAGACATCTACTTTTTTCTTACAAACTGTGTGGAATTGGCAGGTGAATGGGAATGCGCATGTGTATTTTAATAGATACTGCCCTCATGGAGCTACCTCCAAGCAATTCACAGTCAGGAGGAAGGTCAAATGTCCACTGCCCCTCCCCGTGGCCAGCAGAAGGTGTCAGCAAACCTTTTAACCTCTTTCAGATGTACATCAGGAAAATTACATTCCATTGTAGATTTTAATCAATTTTATGCAATAAAATGCTCCCTTTTTAGTGTACATCTCAACGAGTTTTGGCAAATTTGTACATTTGTGCAACCACAACAACAATCAAGATATAGAAGACCTCTATGTTGCAAAAAGCTCCCTAATGTCCCTTCCGGAGTAAATCTCCCAACCCCTGCCCCAGGCAACCACTGATCTGCTGTCTGTGACTATTCCAGGATAGTTTCAATTCTTAGTTCTGTTATTACGAGTGAGGTTGGCCATCTTTTCACATTTAAGGGCCATTTTCAGTTCTTCTTTTGTGTGCTCTCTGTTCATATCCTACGTCCTTCTTGTTTTACTTTGTTTCATTTCAGTCTTTACAGGAGTTCTCTGTGTATTTGAAAAATTACTATCTGTGACACATGAGTTCCAAATATTTCTTTACAATTTGTGATTTATTTTTTGACTTTGCTTGTATCTTATATAATCAAAGTCTTCAATCTTTTTTATGATTTCTGGGTTTTACATCATACTTAAAAAGGACTTTCCCATTTCAAGATTATAAAATAATTCTTCATGTTTTCTTCTAAGTGGTTTTATGCTTTTGGTTTTCACATTTGAATGTCGATCTGTCTGGAATTTATCTTGTAAATTGGAAGATATGAATCCAAGTTGGGTTGGGTTTTTTTTTTTTTCAGATGGTTAACTTCTGAAGGGCATGTTCTGTTTGTGGAATACATCCTCTTTCTCCCGCTGATTTGAAATGCTCCCCTGAGCAAAAACAAAATTCCCCTAGGAATTCAGGTCTATTCGAGTCTTTATATTCTGCCCATTGGTGGGTCTGATGAGTCATGCACCACAATTTTAATTATGAGTATACGTTTAATATTTAGTTAAGCTATTTCACGTTACTTTTTTCTTTCATGGCCATTTTTGCTAGGTTACTTCTCCATATGCACTTTAGAATCAACTTGGTTGATTCTAGCCTAGCTTCAGAAGAAATTCTCTATAGGTAACGCTAATGGGCATCCTACTTAATTACCGTCGTTTAAATCATAATATTATTAATGACAATTCTGATAACAACAGCAACAATAGCAATCCTGTAGTCTCCCCATCTGTATTCTATGTGCTTTTCAAAGTAGTTTCACTCCCTCACCTACCTGGCCTCCTTTGAGGTATAAATGTCGGGTGTTTGACAATTCTGCAGACACACAAGGAGGTTCAGACTTGTTCACAGACACACACAAGGAAGTCCAGCTCAGATTCCAACCAGATCATCCCTTGGGGCCCAGGAGTTGGCATCGTGTTGCGGCCCTGAATGTGCCTTGGCCTGCAGCTCGCTGTGAGCCCCGCAAGTACCACCACTTTCCCCACTCCACTCCAACCGCTGGATCAGCCTAGTCCCCTGCTCTTCCTCTGAACCAGGCCAGCCCCACGAAGGTTCCCCTCCCACACCACCCTGACTCCAGGCTGTGGCGCTCTTCCCTGCTGCCCTGGATGCTCTTCTCTGCCCAGCTCCTCCCAGTGCCCCTGGAGCAGAGGAGAGAGGACCAGGATCCTGCAATGACCTGGGCCCTCTGCCTTCCGGCTTCACTCCAAAGGACCTCTCACCACCAAACCACCGGAGCCTGAGCCTCAGCCACCACCACCACCACCACCACCCCCGCCCCAGAATAAAGGCGTGAGGCACTGGTGAGTGTGACGGAGAGCCAGGCTGACAGGGCCAGACACATGCCCCTCCTGCCTCCCCAGCCATTTTTCTAGGGTCACATCCTCTGTCTAGAACATCCCTCCCTCTCGAGCAAGGCCTATGGGAACCAGGAATGCGGGAGAATGGCACCTTCTGAGCCAGGATGGAGGCTCTGGGGACTTGTCTTGGGGACTCCTCAAGAGAGAAAGGGTCCTGCAGTCTCCGGGGAAGGGGCCACGGAGCTGTGAGGGCTGTGAGGGCCCTGCTTACCTGCTGTCCCCTGGGAGTGGCAGAGCAGAGCAGGGCTGGGAGGAGCTGGCCTGGATCTGAGGACCTGCTGGCGGGTGGGAGGGAGAAGAGCCGAAGGAAGGAGTGGAGGGATGAGGGCCTGACCTTCAGCATCACAACATCCGAGAAAATAGCTGAGGCAAAGGGGTCCCTCTGGGGGGGTTCGGACTTGAGCAGATAATCAGGCTGGCTGGAGAAGGCAGAGCACACACACACAGCCACACACACACTCGCACACTCGTACCTACTCAGACAACACACACATTGGGGCTCACACACAGCACAGGCAAATTGTTGTTCAGAAAGGCCTTGCCCAGGTCGGGGTGGTGGAGAGGACAGCCTCATAGGGTTTCCCAGGACTGGTCAGCTCCAACATCTCCCAGGCCACCCACCTGGCCCCCAAACTCTCCAGCACCAGAGCCTAGTGATCCTCCGGCAGCTGGAAAACCCCAGAGGGACCCCTTTGCCCAGCTGAGTTCTGGGAAATTTCGTGCTAAGTCCCACCAGTCCCGCCTCTGTCCTTCCCTTTCTGGCACTCCACCAACTTCCTCCTGCTTCTGCCGGGTCCTCACCTCCAGCTCAGATCCTCCCAGCCCTCCCTACTCACACACTCAGCCACGGATCCCTGAAGAGAGCAGGTGAGGCGGGCCCACAGCCCAGGTGGCCCTTTCCCAGAGACCCTTCTCACAGGGCCCCTCCCCAGGGGATTCACCATCCTGCCCCCTCACAGGCCTCTGCAGCCTCGACCCTCAGGACTTACTAGGGAGGGAGGGAGGGAGGGAGGCACCAACCACCATGTAGAAGATGTGACTAAGGAAGGTGGCAAGAACACAAGCCAAGTGCATCCCTGTTTGATGCCAAGTCAGTCTGGCCTTTGACCTCCCTCTCCAACCACAACTCGGTCCTTCATTGGGGGCGGGGGTCCTTCAACAGGCAGTGCGGGGCTGAGTGGCCATTGGCAGAGAGGGAGGTATTTAGAGGCTGAGGGGTGTCCCCAGGCCCAGCTGGGCAGCAGCTGCTACACTAGAAGCTCAGCAGGCAGCTGGGACTCGGGTTCTGTCGGGTGGCTTGAGGGCTCTGGAGGAGCAGAGACAAGGAGAAGAGCCAGGGTGTGGGCCGTGATCGCAGGAGCCGGCTGGGTGGAGAGGTGAGGAATACAGGGCACTGCTTGGTCCAGACCCCAAGGCTCTGGGAGGAGGACAAGAGGACAGAGCAGCTGTGGGGTGAAGAGGGAGGTTCCAGTGGGCACAGTGGTCGCCACAGCCCCAGCAGAGTCAGGCTGTCCTGACACCACACCCCTCGGGAGAGAGGGCCAGCAATGCTGCTCTGTGACCAGGGGCCTCCACTAGTTCTGAATTCCAGTGAAATCCATGAAACCCTTCTGCCAACTTTTCCTCTATGACTCTCCGTTCCTCCCTCCCAGACGATGTCCACAGGCATGAGGACGGTAGACCATGGTGAGGTGGCCCCTGGCGCCCCTCAGCCCACCCGCATCGACGTGCACATCCACCAGGAGTCAGCTTTGGCCAAGCTCCTGCTGAGTGGGTGCTCCCTGCTGCGGTCCCCCTCCCAGACCCTGGGCAGCAGGCGGCTGCTGGTGGCCTCCTGGGTGAGTAGGGCTGCCTGCCTTATGCGGCTCAGTGGGCACGAGGTTCCCTGGATCAGAAAAGGGAAGACCCATCCTCTTGTTGCACACACTCTCCACCAGCCTCTCTCCGAATAGGACACTGAGCTAGTTTTATCTTCTTACTAGAAATCAGGTTCTCCTGTGTTCTATTCTGGCTTTTTTCCTCACTGACTGGCCTTTTCAATAAAAGCTCTAGTAGGTAGCATGAGTACTAGTAGGCTGTGAGCTGAAGGGGTGCGAAGGACCGACTGATCATTTAAAGTCCTAGCTGGTGGAACCCTGAGTCCATCCTCTCCACACCAGCATAGGCTGGCTTGCCTCCTCTCCTCCCCTCCCCTCTTCCCTCTTCTCCATCCCTCCCCTCCCCTTCACTCCCCTTGCCTCCCCTCCATCCTCTCCTCCCTCCTTTCCTCTCCTTCCCTCTTTCTTTCTCTCTCCTCTCTCTTTCTCTTTCATGGGTTTTAACTCTTAATACTTGAAGTGGCAGGTCCTCAAAGCTACCCCAAGACTTGGAGGCAGAGTGTTGCTCCTGAGCCCAGGAAGCTGGGAGTCAAGTTCCTAAGTTCTTCGTCTTTCAGGTGGTGCAGATCGTGCTGGGGGTGTTCAGTGGGGTCCTGGGAGGATTCCTCTACTTCTTCTACTCCCCACCGTGTAACTTGGGAGCTGCCATCTGGACAGGGGTTGTGGTGAGTGAGGCCGGAGTGTGGTTGACGGGCCCGGGAGGGGCAGATGGATCTGCTGTCAGAGGTGACAGGCCATCGCCATCAGCACCATCACCATCCACACGGTACAATCGAAAAGGCCCTGAGTTATCATGGCCAATTCCCTGCTTCTACAGAAGAGAAAATAGCCAAGGGAAGTGGTGGTATGTCCAAAGCCACCCGGCCAGCTCTCCTGGCTCCCTGCCCAGGCCTTCTCCCACCAGGCTGGCCACCTCCCCCACCTTCAACAGCAAGTATCAACTCAGGCTCTAGGACCCAGCTCATCTCCAGATGCTTGCGCTGAGATGGGGGAGGCAGACTGTGCTGGAGAGTGTATACTCTACAAGGAAGGGTCACCTGCGGTTCGTTTCCCACTGCCCTCTGCAGTCCTGCAAACAGTGGGAGTCCAGTGGGTATCACTGAACGACAGCGGTTCATATCAACACATGGGGTGTGCAATCTGCAATAAGAGCTGGGTGGGCAGGTCATGGTAGGATTGAGCAGTCCTTTAGCACACCCACACTCAGAATAACAGCGACACACACATATTTATTGAGAGAGGGGCCAAAAGTAATCATCCTCAACCACCCAACGGCAAACCACGGATTACTTACAGAATTACCAACAGGATTCGTATCAGTCCATCCACCAGGACATACCCGACTTCCTATTCTGTAAGCCCAGCTGAGTGGGCTGCTGAGCACTGTGGGGACAGGTGCCTAGATCTGAGGCAGCTCAGAGACCCATCCTATAGGGAGAGCTTCTCCAGCAACCTAGGACTTCCACCCCACCATCCTGGAACTTTCATTAAGCACCTGGTGTTGCTTAAAAAGAGGTTTTGGAGAAGGGAAGGAGAGCTCACACCTGGCCTGACCATGAGCACTTTTCGATGTTGCTAAAACAGAAGGTCCTACAGCCTCAGGAGTTTGGTCCAGGCCTCAACACCTTCACCATTACCTTACTACAGACAGCAAAGCTTAGCTCAGAGGGCCGGCTCCGTGGCTTAGCGGTTAAGTGCGCGCGCTCTGATGCTGGCGGCCCGGATTCGGATCCCGGGAGCGCCCCGAGGCACCACTTCTCCGTCCAACGCGAGGCCGAGTCCCACATACAGCAACTAGAAGGATGTGAACCTATGACGTACAACTATCTACTGGGGCTTTGGGGGAGAAAAAACTGAATAAATAAAATCTTTAAAAAAAAAAAAAAAAAAGCTTAGCTCAGAACCTTGGGTCCACATAGCACATTCTGGGGAAGGGCCGGCAGGTGGTCGTTCTCTCTACAACAGTTACAGAGGGAAACAGAAGCCAGAGGGGCTGCCCGTCCTGTGCTAACCCTGCTCCGGCTTCAATCTCTCCCCAGGCTGTGCTGGCTGGAGCCGTTGCCTTCATTTATGAGAAACAGGGTGGCTTCTACTGGGTGAGTTCAGGGAAGGGCAGGGGTTGACACTAGGCCCAGAAGCTGGAGGCCACCCCAAGCCTTTTGCCCCATCACACGCCAGCTCCACTGGGCCTCACCGTCTTTTCCCAGGGCTGGGCTCCAGGAGAGACTGAATCACCAAGGTCTCTCTCTGCCTCCTCTCCTCATCAGGCCCAGCTGAGGACACTGCTCGCCCTGGCAGCTTTCTCCACGGCCACTGCTGCTGTCGTCCTTGGGGCTGATAATTTCTATGAGTATCGCTTTCATTTTAGAGACTATATCTGTGATATCTCTCCCTCGGGAAGCTGGCCCACCATGCCCCCCCACACTCCGAGTCCAGAAGAAGTCAGAAGGCTGCACCTGTGCCTCTCTTACTTGAACATGCTAAAGGTGGGTGGGGAAGGGGAAGGGGTGGCAGCAGGCGGTGGGCAGGGAGGGCCCAGATGGTGGACAAGAGAAAGGCTGTCCATCAAAAATAGTGTCTATTCTGCCCCAACTTGACTGCTGTCACCACAGATGTGGCATTGAACAAAACAGACTAGTGGGAAATACAAACAGCGAAATAATAATAAATGAGCCAACACTGCAAGTGTGCGAAGTGCTGCAAAGGCGTTAAATGCGAGTTCTCCCTTGATCCTCTTGAGTCTTGGGGTTGTCGGGAATCAGATCACAGCCCAAGCCCGTCACTGTTCCGATGAGGACGCTGAGGCCTGATGAGAGGGGCTCCTGGCTGCTCTCTGCACACTAGACCCACCGACCGCACTGCCCCCTGCCCGGCCCCAACACAGGGCTCCTTCCTCAGCCCCCTCCAGAAGCCACAGACTTGGGGATGAAGGGTAAAGATGGACACTGTTGGGGATGAGCGTAGGGACAGAGCACAGATGGCAACAGTCACTCTGGTGTTGCTCCTCTGTCCCCAGGCCCTGTTCATAAGCGTTCGGGCCACACTGTTGGGTGTCTGGGTTCTGCTACTTCTGGCATCTCTGGCCCCCCTGTGTCTGTACTGCTGGAGAAGACTCCGACCTAAGGAGGTGTGTCCCTAACATATGTGTCTGTATGCTTGGGGTGGCAGGGCTGTCTGGAGGAGACGGGAATGGAGAGTGGATGGTTTGGGGAGGAGAAAAGGGCCCATTACAGTGAGTACCAAGAGGCATCGTGCCTGTCTTTCTACTCCAG
Organism: Ceratotherium simum simum; assembly: GCF_057802395.1. Lineage (NCBI taxonomy): Eukaryota > Metazoa > Chordata > Mammalia > Perissodactyla > Rhinocerotidae > Ceratotherium > Ceratotherium simum. Next base: position 103,983,864 of record NC_141900.1, read on the forward strand.
TGGTGGCCCGGCCCAGAGAGCACCTATCCCTGACCAGGTGGCCCCAGGCCAAAGACCCCAGGAGCCAGGGAAGTCCATATCCATGGTGGGACCTTGGGGCTCTTTGCATCAGGTGCCATGAGGCCGATGTTGGATCTGGTTGGCTCCAGAACTAAGCTGCCCTAGAGGAGAGATTTTGGGCTTTCTCTCCCCATCGGGCTGTCTCGCCCCTCCTCCTCCCTTAGAAAAGAGACCAGAAGAAACTGCTGGGAGTGAGCGAGATCTAGCCATGCCTCTCCCGAGGACTCAGGTCTGGAGCTCCTTCTGGACCGGGCGTCCCTGCATCTGACTCCTGGAAGGAGAACCCGACTGGAGAAAAGCCCCAGTTATCCTTCTCCCCCAGTCATGGCCGTGGCCACTGCCCCGCCCCACCAACCGTCATAGCGGCTCCCACCATTTCTTGCTCACCTTCACCCACCTGACCCGCTTCATGTGCCCTCCTGAGCAGTGATGATAATAAATTCTCATGTCGGTGCTTCCAGCTTCTTGCTTAGTTATTCCAGGGAATTTCTCTTGGCTGAGGGAGGCAGTGGAGAACGAGCCAATAGCAAACCTACAAAGCTCTTCCCACTCCCAGCCTCCCATCTAGGACTAGAGTCGCTAGCCCTGAAAATAGACTCTCTTTGAGGTTGGTCCTGGGACTGTAGGCCCAAATGCCAGGGTACGAAGGCTGAAGGGAGCTGAGACTCTGAGCCACACCCCTACAATTACGATTTAAGAGGGTGAATGCTTGGCAATGTGAGAATTGGATTTTTTATTTTGACTGTTTGGAAATATTAAAAAGATAGATAACATAACACCAAGATGCAATCATTTTGGAAATCACTTTTTTAAAGGAAGAATATCCAACACTATGATGAAATAAAACCCTGAATAATTGTCCCATGAAAAAGACATCTAAAACTGCAGGATAAAATATGAGTCAGATATTTTTGTATTCATGGCTAACCTGAATAGGCCATAATAGAAGTAGGAGCACGAATTCAGAGAGCTGAGTCTTCAAACCAGTATCTGCCTGTTTCAGAGTCTCACAACCACCCACACGTCCAGTGCTCCACTAGAAGGACCCACAGGATCTAGCATATAGTTGTACTCATGGCTAAGTTTTATTATGGCAAAAGGATACACAGCCATATCAACAAGGGAAAAAGATGTATCAGGTGGACTCTGGAGGAATCCAGGCACAGGCTTCCTACATCCTCCCACTGGTGAGGGGCCACACAGTAACATGTATGCAGTGTTTCTGCCCAGGAAAGCCCGTTTAAGACTCAGAGCCCAGGGCTTTTATTGGGGGCTGGACACATAGACACTCTCTCCGCCTGCACAACCACTGCAATTCAAGATTCCCAGAAGAAAAGCAGATGTCCATCTGAAACCACACTGTTTGTACAAACAGTCAGGCAAGCTGATACAGTGGAATTCAGTGCTCCAGGCACACAAAACAACCTTATCAGCACAGGAACACTCCAAAAGCCAAAGTCCAAGAAGACAACCAAGGGCCAGCCCTGCAAGCAGGGCCCTGTAGGGGGCAGCCCTCTATGTTACCTCTTCCCTGCACACTGCCTTAAGGGCATCTGCCAAACTCTCGTAACCCAAAACTGTACTTAATAACTGTGCTGAAGACAGTCAACAAGTCCTAGAGCCACTAATAAATTGGGGAGTCAAAGTGAAGAACCCTGTATAAATCTGTAATTTCAGCGAGCAATTGGAAAAGCAATCCACCCCAGCTACGGATATGACAAGCAAACTCTTGGAGAAAGGAGGGAAAGAAGACTCATGAACACAAGCTGACTGCAGCACAGACTTGTGGATTGAATTCCCACTGCTTAGGTGATCCAGAAACCTGGAGAAAAGAAAGTCCTCAAGACGGTAGGGACCCCAGACACCTGTCAGAAACAGAGGCAAATTCTGGAGAAATTCACCTTCACCTCAGGCCTCAAATAATTCCTACAGGCACTGTTTCACAGTAAAAAACAAACAAACAAACAAACAAACAAACAAACTTGAAATTCAGTGTAAACTACAAATATCAAATCAGGAGCACAAATCCTTCAGTTATTACCATTTTTAGATATAGGATATAAAATTAGCATGTTTAACATATTTAAAGAAATAAAAAAGAGAATTAAAGTATTGGCAAAAATAAGAGATTATCAAAAAATGATCAGATAGATTTTTTAAAATCCCAAAGAGAACGTCTAGAAATGAAAATTATAGTAATCAGAATTAAAACTCCAGTAAACAGGGACCAGCCCAGTAGCGTAGTGGTTAAGTTCACACACTCCACTTTGGTGGCCCGGGTTTGGCAGGTTCAGATCTGAAGTAGGGACAGATGCACCACTGCTCAGGCCATGCTGTGGCGGCATCCCATATAAAGTAGAGGAAGACAGGCACAGATGTTAGCCCAGGGCCAGTCTTCCTCAGCAAAAAGAGGAGGATTGGCAACGGATGTTAGCTCAGGGCTGATCTTCCTCACCAAAAAAAAAAAAAAAAACTCCAGTAAACAGACTAGACACAGCTGCAGAGAGAAGTAATAAACTAGAAGATAGGTCTCAAGAAATTACCTGGAATGTAGCTCAGACGGAAAAAAGAGATGGAAAATAAAGAGAGATTTAAGAGACATTTAGATCTGACATATGTCTAGGCAAAATTCCAAGAGGAAGAAATAGAGAGAATGAGAGAAAAGAAATATTCAGACATAATGGCTGAGAAATTTTCTGGATTAATAAAACACAAGAATTCTCAGAGACAGACAAATACAAATTAAAATAAAGAAATCCTCATCTAAACACATCACAGTAAAATTTCAGGAAACAAAGAGATTGTCTTAGAATCAGGCAGTAACTACAAAGAAATGGCAATATTATATCACTCCCCTCCTGGCAAGGAATGGTTAGTTAAAGAGTTATAAGATCTTTGCATTGTTTGAAAAGAAGTAAAGATGTTGATTAAGTTTAGCCTCTGTCAGCTTATTCACCTATGTATTCATTCAACTAACACCTAAATATTTAAATTTGTGTTTTAGTAAAAGTTAAACAGTAATTACTAAAAGAATAGAAATAATCATAAAACTTTAAATATCAATTGGAGAAAACTGTAGAATGAGAAAAAATTCAATCAATGCAAAATAAGAACAGAGAGGAAATAAAAAGAAACATTTTAAAAAGTGAGACAGGGGCCAGCCTGTTGGTGTAGTGGTTAGGTTCACACACTCCGCTTCAGTGGCTGGGCTTCGCAGGTTTGGATCCCAGGCATGGACCTACACACTGCTTATCAAGCCATGCTGTGGTAGGCATCCCACATATAATATAGAGGAAGATGGGCATGGATGTTAGCTCAGGGCAAGTCTTCCTCAGCAAAAAGAGGAGGATTGGCAATGGATGTTAGCTCAGGGCTAATCTTCCTCACCAAAAAAAGAGTGAAACAGGGCCAGCCAGGTGCCTAGGAGTTAAGTTGGATGCACTCCACTTCAGTGGCCTGGGTTGGTTCCCAGGCACAGACACACACCACTTATCTGTCAGTGGCCATGCTGTGCTGGTGGCTCACATACAAAAAAGAGAGGAAGACTGGCAGCAGATCTTAGCTCAGGGCGAATCGTCCTCCAAAAAAAAAAAAACAAAAGTGAGACAAATAGAAAGCCAAAAAATAGAAGATGACTATAAATCAAGTTATATGAGTAATTGTAATAAATACAAATGGACAAAATAGTCCACTTAAAATACAAAGATAGGGGATGGCCCAGTGGCACAAGTGGTTAAGTGCACACACTACGCTGCAGCGGCCTGGGGTTCGCCGGTTCAGACCCCGGGCACGCACCAACGCACTGCTTGTCAAGCCATGCTGTGGTGGTGTCCCATATAAAGTGGAGGAAGATGGGCATGGATGTTAGCCCAGGGCCAGTCTTCCTCAGCAAAAAGAGGAGGATTGGCAGATGTTAGCTCAGGGCCGATCTTCCTCACAAAAAAAATAAATAAAATAAATAAATAAAATACAAAGATAGAATGTATTTTTATACAATTCATCCATATGCTATTGACAAGAAACATGTCTAAAACAAGGATACAGAAAGACTGACAGTAAGGGGATGGAAAAAAAAGATATAATAATTAAATTGGTACAGCTCTATTAAAATCAGACTTTACAGCAAAGAGCATTCCCAGACATAAAGAGGCCACTTGTGGTCAACCTAGCAGTCATTCTCTTCTTCCTTCTCCCATTTTCTTCATTCCCTCCTGGAATCAGGATCCCACACCTCCAGCTGAAGGAGCCATCTTGTGGCAAAGAGGGTAATAGCCACTGGCTGGAGATGGTGCAAGAGGAAGACCCAAGGAACCTGGGCCTCCAATAGCACAATGGAGTGTGCCAAACCAGTCCTGGGCTGCTTCCTTTGAATAACTTTATATGAGAAAAATTAACTCCTTGCTGATTTTCAGAAAAGAAAAAAAAAATTTTAAAGAAACCATTTACAATAACAACAAAACTATAAGTTACCTAAGAATAAATCTAGATATTCCAGACATTAATAAAATCATAGAAGATTATTGAAAAATATTTACAAATACCTAAATAAATGGAAATATGTACACTATGTCCATAGAAGGGAGGACTCAGTTTTGTAAAGATGGCGTCTCCCTCCAAATTGATGCATAAATCCAATGCCATGTCAATCAAAATCTCAACAGAGTTTTCTTAGTTTTTGACTAGTGAATATTCAAAATGACACAGATCAAAAGACCAAGAACAGCAAGACAATTTCGCTGTCCCCTGAAACTCAGATAAGGAGTTGGACAAGGTAAGCATTCAGACCCAATGGTGCCCTCGTTGGCAGAGCTGTACCAGAGACAACATGGCGAGTGAAGCAGGAACGGTGCTCTGAAAAAGTTCTGAGCTTGCAGTCAGAAGACCTGTGCACAAATCTCAGCACTGCCACTTACTAGCTCCTCAACGTTGGGTCAGCTACAAATATTTCCTGAGTGACAATCTTTTCACTTGTAAAATGTGGACAATTATATCTAAAACCCATGGCTAGTGTGAGGATAGAATGATAAATACAAATATAACAGTGTCTAAAAATTGGACAGCTCAGAGTACAAATTAGTCAAACAAATGTGGATTACTGATGACAGAATTTGGGAGAACAGAAAGTACTCACCAATCGCCAAATCCCCTCTCCTCCTTCCTTCAAAGGAAGTAAAACAGAGTCTCTGAATGGGAGACTCTGTTCAAACTTCAAGAATGGCATTCGAGAAACTGGAGCTGTGTAAATCATCAGTGGGACTGAACTGTGCAGACAGAGTAGAAGGTATGGTTTTCCATGCATAGGGATAGCAATGGGGTGCCCTTCAGCAGAGATGAGTATTGTTCCCCAATTTTCATTCTTCCTTTATTTCTTTGTAAAGATCCCCTGGATATTAACTGGGCATATAACTTCTCAGAATGTAGAGTAGATTTCCCAACCTCCTTTGCAGCAAAGTATGATCAAGTGACTTAATTCTAGACAATGCTATTGAAGAGGAAGTATTGTGTGCATCTCCTGGGCAGCACTCTTCAAGAGGGAGGTTGTGTCCTTGCCCAGTATGCTCTCCTTTATGATGTTTGAAATGTAGGTGGAACAGCAAGCCATCTTGGACCATGAGGTGATTTGGGAATGGAGTACAATAGGACAGAAAAAGTGTGACCACTCGCATAACACACTACTCCTGGGTGCCCGCCTAGATGGTGGTGTGAGAAAGAAACTTGGGTTATTTTACATATTCTGTTACTTACAGCCAGACATTATTCTAATTAATACATTTTACCTCAAAAAGAACGAGGGCTAAGCCTATCCAGTCGGCACATTGTGGATAAAATCCGTCATTGAAAGAATGAATATCTCCCAGAGCAGAAGCTGGAAAACACAATGTGATTATAGCTAATTAAAAGCTGTTTATATATCTTTAAAGAAGAAGCATTGTTTGGGGCAACATGGATAAAATGAGAGTCAGAAGAGAAAAACTGGGGTGTGATCAACCAGCGTTAGGCCAAAAAGAGAGACGCCCAGCTTCTTAATTTACTTGAATTGTCTGAACCCTGTGCGTGTCCCCTCCCTATCCTACCACCTGGATACACTGAGGACATTCCTATCACCCTCCACAGAAGTGCTCTGATTTGGTCTATTCTAGTTCGGCGAGTGGGAGGTCAGCCATGGTGACCCACTGACCGTATGCCTTCTGGCCCACAGTGCAGCCCTGCCAGCTGCCTCAAATGTGGTGAGTGCCATGTTTTCCTAGACTTGCTCACGACTCTGCACTGACGTCCCCCAGAAGGGTTCCTATAACTCGCAGGAAAGCAGAATCCAGACCGTGATCTTCACTTGGGAATGTCAGTCTTGACCTGACACATCTAGCTTTGTACTTGCTCCTCAGTCCTTCAAAATCAAAGACCATATTACTTGCATCTACATATCTCCAAACTAAAAAGAAAAGCAGGGAAATGAATAACATGAAAGTCAGGATAGCAGCTTCCTCCGAGCAGGAGTGAATGGGGACGGGTACAGAGAACTGCATAGAGGTCTATACTAGCGGTCATTTTTTCTTCTTAACTTAGACAGTGGACACATTATTTATTATTAAAACTGTACATATACATTTTGTACCTTCTTCCGTATGAATGATATAATCACGATAAAAAATACACATTAGGACTCGCTATGCTTGAGTTAACTTCAAAGTTATAAAAACAGTGACTGATGCAAAAGTCATTAATTATATCAGTTAATATAAAGCTAATCAGCAATAATCAAATGGACCTTTTTTTTCTTCAGGATGCCCAACCCAGAAAAGGATCGAAAGCCTGAAAGTCCAATAGGAGACAGCTGCCTACTCAGGGGTCAGGGGTCCAGAGTGATGGTGGGCGTGATAGTCAGAGTAGGCTAATCATGGTCTCCAAAAAACTATTCTGTCAGGATCCAGGCAGAAAACAGATGGTACACTCAAAGTGGGTCATTTGAGAAGTGTTTGATAGAGGGACTATTTACAGAGATGCCAGCAAAGTATAGGAAACTATAAGTGACAGTGCCATACCAGGGCTGGTAACCAAGGTGGGTCAGGGAGGGTGTCATTACCCCTAGGCCCAAAAGATGAGGAAAGAGAGCAATTACTGTATTTAGCCCAAGTCAGAGAAAGCCGATGGAGATGGTGCTTGATTTGAGCTCTCACCTTCCCAGAGAAACACAGCCAGCCTGAGAGGACTTTGTAGTGAGGGATCCTAGGGAATAAAAACCCTACTACCCGCCTCTGATCCCTTGCTGATGTTCCCCATTGACCATGCCCAACAAGAAGTCAGAGGTCACAAGAGCCCAATGATGTGACCCATACAAGACACTCCTGTGGGGCACAGAGAAGGCTAGAGAAAGGTGGAAAGAAGATCTGGAGAGGCAAATGAAAGACACCCGGAAGAATTACGTTTGTTTGTGTGTGAAGAAATACGGTTGCAAACTTCCCAAATTTGGTGAAAGACAGAAACCTGCAGACTCAAGAAGTTCAGTGAACCCTAAACAGAACTAATTCAAAGTATAAGCCCAGACATATCATAATCAAGCTGCTGAAAACTAAAGACAAAGAAAAAATCTTGAAAACAGCCCAACAAAAATGACCCATTCCCTATAGAGAAGAGTGATCCAAATTACTGTGGTTTCTCATCAGAAACCATGATGGCCAGAGGAAGTGGCAGAGTATCTTTTTTTAATGGTTACATATGGGCACAATGTTGTACAGCAACGTTTTAGTGTGACTGCAGAGGGGAGAGCACACGGGAGTTACTGAGGGTACTGTTCTCTGTCCTGATCATGGTGTTGGTTACACGAATTTATAAAACTTAGAACTGTACACAGAAATAAAAAGGTCAGTTTTACTATAATGATAATTTATAATGATAAGGAGATAAATTGGGGGTTATTTGCCTATCTCTATCTCAAACTCATTTCCAGATGTATATATTCATTTTCCCCATGAAAACAAGAAACTCAACCCTGTGACTTTAGCTGTATTTGCAAATAAACAAATTGCTTTTGAATTTTTTTTTTTTAAACAAAAGGCAGGAGTGGCTCTGACATCTGATTTTCTACAGAAGAGAAAACCAAAGATCTAGGATTCTGTGAGGCTGTTTGGAGGGAGAGAGGGAGGGTAGCCAAGGGAGACAGAAGCTTAGGAGGGGCTGTGGGCTGGGCTTGTGAAGGGGTCAGGCAGAGGGAAGTGGTTTTCTCAGAAACCCAGATCCACCAGATGCAATAAACAAAGGAGGCTGCCAGAGTCTGACAGTAAAAGACTACTGAGCAGAAGGTCAGACTGAGTTGACATTCGTTTATTTGAATGAAGAATGGGAAGAATTTACATCCAGTTGGGCCATAAAAGGACTGATCTAGAAACACTGTAGAAGAGAAATTCAGACCATCTTTAGCTTGAGGAAGAAAGTAATTCACCAGGGTCTTTTTTTCAGTTTTATGCTGCAAATCTCTCTCACGGCAATATGTTTTTTAAACTTAATGATTAACAAGTTCAAAAACAGAATTAAAACCACATTGAATTTAAATTCATATGCCTGGTTCCACATCTGAATTCTCCCTTACAAGCCATCCAGACGTGACTAACCCCGCCACCTTGTTGCTACAAAAAATTTTCTTCAGAAGAAACTAGAAAATAAAAAATTAATTTTTTCACACAATTCTTTGAAAATTATTAATATATTATTGAGAAAATATCTTCTAACACCTCCCAGGTGGCAGGCACTGTAGGTACTGGAAATGGACCTGGGAACAGGTTGGACAGCCCCCTGCCTTGCCTAACCCAGGTGACATTGAGGAGTAAGGAGCCAAGAAATCATGACATCTTCCCCTCCTCTATCAGGCATGCCCCATGCCTCCTGCTCTGCTTGAGCCAGTTGGTCAGAATCATGCCATTACACCCCAAATACCCAGAATTAGAGGGCAAGTGGGGGGGTTTCCTACTGCTCCAATGTCTTCAGCCAGTTTTCTCCCTGCCCCACCTCATCTGTTCCTGGCACACACAATTCAGGAACCTGATATCACAGTTCTGAGCTGGAGTCAGCCCCTGTCACAGCCCACCCTGCCTGAGCATCCACAAAGACGATGCCCCAACCCTGGCCCAGTGAGACACAGGTCTGCCGACTCATTGGGAAGATCTTCCACACTCGCAAGAATGATGGGGAAACAAACTTCAGGAAAGCTCTTCTTGGAAACTTGGGCTCCACGGCGGAAGGACCCCAGGAGTGGCCTCTCCCTCCCCCACTCAGCCAAGTCTGGGGTCGCAGAGGAATCTGCCTGCCCCACAGTGGAAGCAGTGTGACCCCAGATCCAAACTGAGAGCTCAACTCCAAGCCCCAGCACAATCTGATCCCCTTCAGCACAAAAGACAAGAAGGATTTCTTAAACAGGACACAAAAAGCACCAGCCATAAACAAAAGGACTGATAAATCCAACTGCATTCAAGTTACAAACTTCTGACCTTCAAAAAATGAATAAAGAAAATGAAAAGATAAGCCATGTAACATGATAAAATACTTATCAACACACATTGTTAACAAAAAGCCAGTATCCAGAATGTGTTAAGTTGAACCATGGGAAACTGCCATTTTTTGTAGGTCAAAAATGGCCAAATACCAGCAATTTCATATGCTTTAATCAAATATAAAGAATTCTTACAAATCATTAAGGCAGACAACCCAAGAGGAAAACTGGCCAAAGATTTGAGCAGCCACTCTACATAAGAGGAACTCCAAATGGCCAATATGCACAGCGAATGTGCTCAACCTCATCAATATTCAGGTAAAGGTAAATTAAAGCCACAGATAACATGCCATATTTGGCAAAAATTTAAAAGTCTGACCATAACAAGTACCGGTGAGGATGTGGAGCAATGGATACTCTCATTCACTGCTGGCAGGAAAGCAAACTGGTACAACCACTTGGAAAGATATGCATGAACTAGTAAAACTGAGACGTATAGCTTACGGTGCCACCATTGCATTCCAAGGTGCACACTCAGGGACACATATGCACCAGCTCATATGTACAAAAAGGTGTATAGAAGCATTGTTCACAAGATCCTCAAACTGGAAACAAGCCTAAGATCCATCCTCAGCAGAACGGATGTAGAAATTGCTGCCAACTCCCAGGGTAGAAGACTACACAGCAACGAACAACCCACAACTACACGAAATTGAGCAAAATATGCAAGACACAAAAAAATGCTTTCAGTAAGATTCTATTTATACAAACTTCAAAACAGGCAAAACCAATCTATATCCTTTAGGGATGCACACATAGATGGCAAAACACTAGTCTAGAGAAAAGCAAAGAAGTGATTTGCACAAGAGCAGATATATGGGGCACCTGTAGGATGAGGGAGAAGGGGAGGGGCATTCTTAGGGGTTTGGGGGTGCTCCCGGGACAATGAGCGATTTCTTGATTTACAGGTATATAAGTTTGCTTTATAGTTAATCATACAACCATATTTACATCTTTAATGTTCACTTGCATATATGTTATCATTTACAATTAAAAAGAAAAATAAAGAGCTCAAAATTCTGCCAAGTTCAAAGATCTGTAACCAAATCCTAAGGACAACAGAAACGCAAATATCATTGAAGTGGTGCAGTGACCTGGGTAGAAGTTTACAGATTACAATCTGACTTGAAAATTAGAAATGATATGTCCCAAATCTAAGAGGGAAAGCTAAATGACCACTTCCTTTAAGTTATAAAGTCTCTCTTTTGGACTATAAATAGCGGCTCAGGGTGTCCCATTCCTGTGACAGACATGGATGCAGACACATCCCAACCAGGTACTTTAGTTGTTAAGAAGTCGCAGCAAGCTGGAAACGCATTCCCCCAAAATTGGGAGCCACAACCTAAAAGACGAATTCATATGCTGAGTAGTACTTTCAAGGAGAAGATAAAACCAACATCAGGGATGCCCCTAGTTCCAGACACAGTTGAAGCCAGAAATAGTTGGAAATGCAGTAAAAGAAGCTGAAGCTAGACATAAGGACTGAGCAAAATGAGGAAATGCAACGGCGGCTAGAAACGCTCCCCAGAGCATGACCTCCCATTCTTTTGCTAAATTCACAAAAGGTTGCCTGGTTTGGTGGCCCGGCAACAGACGAGAGGAATTTAGAAGGGTGGTGTCAGCCCCAACGGCTTGAGGGATACACGTCTGTCCCTGCCATGTAGGGGAAGTCAGTCCCTGGCACTGCGCCTGCCCACAGTGGACACGCATTCAACTTTAGCCGAGTGAATCTGAAACCAGACCAGGAGGGTTTCCAACTCCCCGAAGCCGCGCTACCGGGACACGAGGCGGCGCTGTTCGCAGTCACGCGGAGGGAAGGCGGACTTAGGGCGCAGGGGCAGCCATATCCTAGTAGCCAATGGACAACCTGCCTGCCGCTCCCTCCCTAACAGCCAATGAGGAGGGAGCTGTGCTGCGGCCGCCTGAGAGGACACGCCCTGGCGCGCAGTGGGCCCAGAAGTCCGACCTGGGGCCGGCCGGAGCCGCGGAAGGCGGTCTCGAGAGCGCCCGCACCCAGAGGCTGTGCCCCCCCCCGGTGCTCCAACCCCCGCTGCCTGGCGGAACCCCTCTGGGCATGACCAACAAGGGCTGCCCCGGGAGCCCCCCCCCTTCCTAGAGCGCCAGAGGTCAGGCGGGAGGAGGGACAGGCCCCCTGCACCGCCCGGCCTGTATATGCAGTCACGCTGAGCCCACCTCGGCGGACCTGTCTGTGGCTACAACCCTTTCTCAAATAGGTGACATGTCCTTGCGCAGGAAGGCCCCATCCGACACGTATGCGCTGCGTGTTCTTTGTAGCTGCCTGACCTCCCCACCTGGATGGTACACCCTGGAGTCAGGATTGGCTCACGTGTGTTTGCGTCTCCCCGCAGTTCTTACCTGAGGATGTCCCAGGGAACGGGTCTCTTACAGCATTACCCAGCTCAGCCCAACACCCAGGGCAATGCCAGTTCCCTTTGCCTGTTGAGAAGAGAAGGAGGCTTTCGCGTCACTCCGTTACCTGGGAAAGCAAGCTGCTGGATCGCAGGTGGCGCAGAATTCCTCTGGGACTGCAAATTTTTCAGGTTAGTCTTGCCCATGATTCTGGGCACGATGTTTTCCGCCTGAAGGCACATGGATTGAGTCTGCTTGAAGCACGTGGGTTGAATTTGGATGCTCAGAATAGAAGATGTGGAAACCAATTCGGTTCTGCCCTAGAGACTTGATTTATGAGCCTCCTTCCTAACAGAGCATGTGGCAGACCTAAAGAGGAAAATGAGGAAGACAGGTACTTAAAGTTAACTCTTGAGTCTGCAGTAGAAGATGTCCTCACTCAGAACCCCTGTGAGCAACAGAAGCTAGTCCCAGCTTCCTTCAGGTTTCAGAGGAGAACCCAGGCTCCCCGTGGGAAGGCCTCTGTGGAATAAGCTGAGAACATCAAGGAGAGCCTGGATATCAGCAGTCCACGAGGGCCCTGGCTGCGGGGCCAGGCCCAGGAGAGGGTACAGACTTCCTTATTTGCCTCTGTGGCTTTTGTGGTTGAAAAAGATGAAGACAGAAGCAAGGAAGGGCCCTGACCTCATGGTGTGAGCACTTTCCCTCCTCCGTGCTCAGGTTCGGGGACCTGGATCCAGTCTGCGAACAGGAAACCAGGATTCCGAAGTGTGCTGGATGTCTTTCTTGCCCCCCTAGATGTACTTTCCACCCTTCTCCCCTGCCTGTGTCCTGGCAGGCTAGCCTCTGTGGACTGCACTCAGAGGCCCCTTGTGCCATAGTGTGGGGTTGGGTTCAGCCTGTAGGCAGCCCTGGCAGGTGAATGAGACCCAAGTATTTCGTCCCCTGGTTTCCTCTGTGCCAGACCCCAGTTTAGCACGGCAGTGTCCTTCTACCAAAGGCCACAGATCCTGTCAGATGGCTCTGTCCTACACGTCTCCCCTCATTCTAGCAGCCGCTCCCTCCCCTTGTCCCTTCAGGTCTAGGGGTGAAAATGGCTTCCTGCTGCTGCTGGCCTCAGGGTGCCTCACCATTCCTTGACGATTTCCCTTAACCCTGCCTCACCTTTGTCAACAGTCCCTTCTTTAAACTCTCTTCGTTCCCCCTGTGAGTGCCATCTGTTTCCTAACGAGACCCTGATTGACACGTTAAGTTTTCTTTTTCTTCCACTTTACTCTCCTTTGACCCTGGAGTCAACCTCATTCACTATACAAACGTAGTATCTGCGATATGCAGGTTATGGGCTCAGCACCAGGGATGCAGAGACGAAAGACAGAGGTCACAGTCAGTCACTCTCTGGGATGATGTGGGCCACGCTGGAGGTCAATGCCAGGCATGGCGTAGCCTAGGGAGGGAAATGGTCGAGGGGGCATCACAGAGTCAAAGGCAGCGAGGCGAAGATGGGCGACCAGGCGGAAATTGGAGGGAGGGACATTGGAGAGAGCCGCAGGGGGCTGGGGATTGCAGGGAGTGATACCAGGTCACACAGGTGACACTGTGGTTACCGCAGAAGTAACAGCGAACCTATGGAAGCCCTTGTATCCCAGTGGGGGGCCTCTGGAGGACCTGGACAGGACCGTGAAGGGTCAGATCTCCATTGTGGAAAGGTCATTCTGGCAGAGACAGACTGGAAGAGGCAGGTTTGGGAGCAGGGAGGCCAGCGAGGGTCTACTGTAGGAACGTGGGTAGAGCATCCTGACAGCAGGAGTGGCGTGCAGGCGACAGGTGAGGGAGCTCAGGAAGTGGAGGTCACGGTGCGCTGGGGGCGGCTGCGAGGGGGAGAAGGCCTGGGTGCGAGGCTGCCAGATGCCCTGCTGGAGCATTGGGGTGGACGGCGATGGCGGTCCTATGATAAGAGAGGCACAGAAACCTGTGGGGCAGTGTGTTCTGCGTGGAGTTTGTTGAGTGAGGTACCTATGGGACAGCAAGCGAAAACGCCCACGAGGAGACGGGGGATATAGGTCTGAACCTCCGAATAGTCTAGACTAAAGACAGACCCTGAATAATCATTTTAAAGACACTGGAGGAACGGCATAAGCCTCGAGTACAGATAAGCTTCCTACTTATCTCTCTACTCTTATTTGTTGAGAAGCTCAGTGAACAATAATTACAATGCTAACATTTCTTCAGCACTGGCTACGTGCCAGGACAATACCAAGTCCTTTATGGTGAATGCTTTTACCTCATTTGTTATAATCCTCACAGCAACCCTATGAGGCACCGACTGGTGTTATCCCCATTTTATAAATAGGAAACTAAGGTTCAGAGAAGTTAAGTGCCTTACCCAAGGCTGCACAGCTAGGAAATGTCATAACTGATATTTGAATCCAGAGAGTCTGACTCCTGATCCCGGGCTTTTTCTTAATCATTTCACTGAATGAGCACCTCAGATACTCAATCTATACCAGGGTTTTATATTGTTTCTTCATGTCGTTTACCTCCAACAACAGGTAGGCCTTAAAGATAACTGCCCTTTGTCTACAGACTGTGAACTCTTCAATTTGTATCTGTTCCTGAAAGATCCTGGACCTTTGCCCCTCCACCCAACCTGCTGAGGATGAGGCAAACACAGAGGGAAGGAACCCTTCAACTCAGGACTGACACTGAGTTATCTCCTAACTCCACTGCAAGTGATTTGCATTTCAAATCAAGTAAACAGCTGTTCAGAAAATTCAGTCTGGGATGTGACTTGCACAGTGAGAGGTGAAAAGGCAAATCCAGCTGTTACTCCGTGTTTAAAACCTTCCGTGGGCTCCTCATTGCCTCCCAGATAAAGCCCACATTCCCTCCTGTCTGACCCTTGTCTCTCTCTCCCTCGTTCTTACTGGCAGCACCAACTACCCCCAGCGCGACACAAACAACCTGCTGTGCAGAACCGCTCACGGTTCCTAAACACGCCGCCAAGAGTTAAGGCTCTGCCGTTTCCCCCAACATTTTACTATGACAATTTTCAAACACACGGGACAGTTGGGAAAGCTTACAGTGAACATCCGTTCAGACACCACCTGGACTCTACAATGAACGTGTTGCTATATTTGCTTTATCATGTGTCTATCTCTACCCATGCTGTATCCATTTGGTGTTTTATGCATTTCCAGGTGAGCTGTGGGCCTGTCCACGTCTCCGTAAACACTTCTGCACACATATCATTGACTAGAGTTCCGTATTTGTTTTCAGTTCTTTTTTTTCCCTTTGAGGTGGAATTAACATACAATGAAATGTACAAATCTTAGGTGTGTGTATTAGTTTTTTTGTTGCTGTAACAAATCACCACATAGTGTCTTAAAACAAATTTATTCTCTTACTGTTCTGGGGGTTAGAAGTCCAAAATCAGTCTAACTGGGCTAAAGTCAAGGTTTGGGCAGAGTTGTTCCTTCTGGAGGCCCTCAGGGGGCAATCTGTTCCCTTGCCTTTTTCTTCTTCTAAAACATTCCTTGGCTCATGACGCCTTCCTTGAATGGCTCCAACCTCTTGTTGTCACAGCCCCGTCTCCTCTGACCTCCTGCCTCCCTCTGATGAGGACTTTGTGATTACACCTGGATGATCCGGGATAATCCCCCATCTCCAGGTCCTTAATTTGATCAGATCTGTGGAATTTCTTTTGCTACATAAAGTAACCTATTCACAGGTTCCAGGGATTAGGATGTGGTCATCTCGGGGAGCCATTATTCAGCCTACCACATGCACCATTTAGTGAGTTTTTACAAACCCCCATCATGGTACAGAATGTTACCATCAGCCTCAGAAAGTCTCTCCTGCCCCTTTCTCATCAGTCCTTTTCCACTCCCACTGCCCAGAGGTAAGGACTGCTCTGCCTTATTGCCTCTCCTAGAACTTCCTATAAATGAAGTAACACAGGATTTCGCCTTTTGTATCTGGCTTCTTTCACTCCACACGATGTTGTTGAGACCCATCCGTGTCGCAGGAATCAGTATTGGTTTGCTCCTTTTATTTGAGCCACATTCCCTTGTAAGACTGGACCGTGATCATTTTCTCCAGTCACCTGCTGATGGACTCCAGGCCATTTCCACTTGTCTCTCTGTGCTTTTGGACCAGCTGCTGACACTGCTCCTTCCTCCTGGAATAACCTCCCGCCACCTGCATCCGTTCCCCTCCCAGTCACACGCTCACTAGCCTCACAAAGACTAACTCCTCCCTCAAGACCCAGTGCAAAGGCCACCCCTGTGGGGAGCATTTCGTAAACCACTGCCCCCCCTGGACAAGTGGACAGCCCCTCCACTGTTCCTGTACACACTTCAGCCTCCGCACCTGACCACTGTATGAGCTTTACTTGCCTCCAGGTCCATCTGTCCTCACTCGAGTCCACACCCCGAGAGCAGGAGCCAGGGCTTTCATATCTGTGTCTCCACGACGATATGAGGGCAGCGTAGGGTGAGAGACGTGTGCAGGCTCTGGAACCGGTGCCAGCGGGGGCTGAAGTCCTGGTTCTGGCATCGTCTTCTGCAATGTGATGATAGTGATAGGGCCAACCTCAGAGGGTCGTTGAGGGGAGTAAATACGTAACACACGTGAAGCACTTGGCCAGTGCTTGGCGCAGAGTGAGTGTCTGACACTCGCGCCTTACTCTGTGGTTGTGGAATAAATGGATGAGGGGATTTGTTAAGGATGTTGCAGCTGGCCTTAGGTCAGCAAAGCTTTGGCTTTTTGCATTCTGATTGGACAGAGAAATCTCTCTCTTTCTGAAAACTGACATGAGCTGGAGGGAAAGAGAGGCAGCGACTCCTGCTGCTCACTTCCTGAGATAAGCCAGATTCCTTTATCCATGACTAATTTTGGTTACTGTCTGAGGGCATGGTGGAAGTCCACTGCTCCTTGGAGGCAGAGTCTGGTCAACATCTGAGTAGCTTCAACAGGCTGCCAGGGAGGAGAACTCTGAGTTACTTGTTCCTTGGGGAAATGTGCTGTTGTGTCCTTCTCAGTACAAAGACTGTGCGGGTCCCTGGCATTGGGGTCATCACTTCTGCTGTCAGCTCCATGATAGGCCTTGAGGTTCCTAAATTTTCTCATTCATGAGCCAAACTAGAACCTAAAGAGGTTAACAACCCAGCAACAACTACGCAAAATATATCGATGTAATTTCTTCCTGTCTTTTCCGTATAATATGTATCTTTCTTTCAGAGTAGTCTATTCATCAAGAACTTGGGCTTCTTGATCATAGTCCTTTGTGGAGTAAACTTTTTTTTTAATTGCTTTTCTCTGATTGTAGAAATAATACATGCTCATTGGAGAAAGTTGGGAAATATGGAAAAGTATAAAAAGAAGGCAAAAAGTACCCATATTTCACACCCCAGAGATAACCCCTATTAATATTTTTATATGATTCCTTCTACTATTGATAGACAGACACACAGGCCCACGATGCACATTTTTTCCCAGAAACGGAAAAACAAATAATTAAGTTTCTTGGTCAGCTAAGCAGACCTAGCCTAGTTTTCTACAGGCTCACAAGATGACCAAGATGGAGCGAGGAGAAAGCCATGTTGAAGGAAAGTCCTGGACCTGTTGATTGAGAGGGTCCCCAAGATTCTAGTTAGGATAGGTCATGTTGGTCTTCTGCCAATCCCAACATCCCAGCTGTCTTTGCCTTCCCAGGTCAGCCGAGGATTCCTCAGTGTTATCATAGCTCAGCCCTCAGAGGCAGCAAAGACAGCAAATGTGTTCCTAGTTCCATAGATGATGACTTTTGGCTCAAAACAGAGGCCCCGGCCTGGCCGGTGTGATAAGAAGGAGGGACAGAGATTAGAGTGAGGTCTACCTGCTCCCCTGTTCCCTCCTCCTGGCTCCCCATCAGGCCCTTTGCTTTGGGCCCTCCATTCCTTGTGATGGTGACCACTGGCTCTCTGGCTGGTGTCAGACTGAGTATTCATCATTGGTTCTTACCAGGCTGCCCTATCACCAGAAGTAACAAGTGGAGAATTCAGTCCCTTAGATTCAAGTACTTTAAAGATAGAGGCTTGAACTCAATGAGAAACTGTCTGACCTAAAAAATGAAGCAGATTTTTCCACACACAATCACAGTGCCTGTGTGTGAGCTCTCAGGTCTACAGAGCTGCCACATGGATGGTTCTCAGTCTTGGCTGCATTTGAGAAGCGCCTCAGGGAGCTTTTAAAAACCTGGAAGCCCAGGCCCCGTCCAGACCACATTAGTCAGAACCGGGGGTGGGACCCCAGGGCACCCATAGCTGTGGGCATTCCCCAAGTGATCCAGTATGCAGCCACAGGAGAACCACCCACTGTGGGCCTGGTCCAGGGCGCAAAGCTTCGGGAGCTCCACGGGTCCTCCACTGATGATGTCATTAGGATCTGCGTGATGTCCTTCAGTCACTGTCTTCGCAGTAGACGAAGTCCAGAGAGGGACTTCCAGGCTGTGGCTGCCTGCTTAGAAACCAAAATCCTAAAGAACGCGGACTCAGAGAAGGACTCTCAAGGACAAAGCAAGCAGTTGGACAGTCTCTCTTGAGGCCTGGGAGCATCGTGGAGCTCACGCATCTGGAACAGGAAGACACTGAGCATCCTGTGCCCATCTCAGTAACAGACAGCCTGAGGGGCAAACCCAAGATAAAGAAGGATCATGGCCCATTCCCTGAGCAACAGAAAAATCCCGTGATCAGAGAAACTCAGGGAGGTATACTGGGAACGGGAACCCGTAAGTGAGATTAGCCAGCCTAATAACCAAGAAGTGCAGCAAGACCAAAGAACCAAGACCTCGCTTCTTTGGGCAGGTGTCAGAGCCCCATAGCAGAGAGGCCTTTTCTACCCTGAGTGCTGGCAACTCTCCAAGCCATGGAGGCCTGTGAAAAACACTGGCTCATCAGCTCCTACAAGTCGAGAGAAGCCTTGAATTGTGTCCAAAGCAAAGGTAGCCTACTAACAAGCCTGAACGCCTGCTTTGGGCAGAGGCCATTCTGCTCATGCGCTGGGAGGTCAGCGTCGTCCCCAGGGGAACCCAGTGGAAGTCCAGCCAACTCGCCTGAGTGAGGAACCATCTCACGTGCAGAACCACCAGGCATTCCTTCTGGCGCACCATTAATCTCCCAGTGGTGGGGGGCCCTTCGGCTGCCTGCTCTGCCAGAGACCCTCATCCCGAATGGGGACCAGGAGCTTTAAGAGGAGGCCTCCCGTGCATGGAATCTGGGTTTATCCTGGACAGATTCCAATATCTTAAAATCAGAGATTAAGTACCATTTAGGTGTAAAAATGTCTAATCCTACCAAAAAAGCTAATTTTTCAGACTTGGGCCCTGTCTTCTAGGATAAGTTATAATGCCGTTGAGATGGTAAAAGATATACTTGAGGTGTAATATTTGTTTGAAGATTTTTTTAAACTATGTATAAGTGAGTGGGTGGGCACACTTACTAGTGCAGCGGGTCTTTTTTCTCCCACACACACGCATCCTAGTATGGATACAAAAGTCCCTTCCCAGAAGCAGACTTGGAAAGGCTGCCCGTACGGATGAAGAGGGCTCAGCACATGACTCATTTGTAGAGGAAGGTGCTCACTTGCCCCTTATGGGTCTGGACACCACCTTGTCACAGGGAAGCAACGTCCTTCAGGGAATGGCTGAGGTTTGGGAGCCTGAGAGACCCAGGTGCAAATCCTGCTTCTGCCACTGACCAGCTGTGCAGCCTCAGGCATGATGCCTATTTGCAGAATCATCTCTAGGACTAAGCAAGGCCGTGTGCCTAGAGTCCCTGCCACAGCGGCACCTGGGCCTCTGGGAATGGTGGGCCTGCTGGTGGGTACCCATTCCTTAGTAAAACCCAGAACCTCCCACAGTAATGTGAAGGGGACCCTCCTACCTGTAGAGAAGAGCTGACCAGTAGGCTCTGTTTATCCCCTAAGTGTCACCTCCCTCAGGTTCCCTACCCGCAAAGCCCACCTCCCTTTAAGGAGACCGCATGGCACAAAGCCTTCCCTCGCTTCCCCTTAGCACAGCTCACGCAGGCAGGAACTGGTAGACCAAAACTGTGCCAAATCCTAGTGGGGAACAAATGAAACAGAGGCTGAGGATGGAACCCGACATTCGGGCGCCGATCTCACGAAGCCTCATTTCAGTATTTTCCGGAAGCCCAGCCCCTCCCCAGCCTGAGGATCTTGATTCTCTGTCTGGCTGTTAATCTAAGCTTCTTGCCTGGTGCTCATCCATCCTTCTACTGATATGGATGACGTATAATAAAATATGCTTTCTTTTTCTTGCTACTTATAGAATCCCACAGCCTTTAGCAAAAATAAATAAATAAATAAATGGGAAGCCCCTGAGCTGGAGGAGAAGCACCCGGGCGCCACCTCAGTGGCTGTGGAGCCCGTCACGTGCTCCTGTATTTCACGGTGTGGGCTGCAGACTGGAGTGTGGATTTTCAAATAGCCCCAGGGCTCCTTGCCCGGCCTGCCTTCTGGTGCGAATCTCAGCCTGCTCACAGCGGCATCTTCAGTCTTGCTCCTCAGTCCCCAACCGCCCTCCAGACCCAGGTGCTGTAACATGGCATATGGGCATCTGCTTTAGAGAAATAAGCCCTGTCGAGCACGCCTTCCTTCAGCAAACGGGGAGTTGTATAAGGGGAATGGGGCTGAAGGGACAGACCGTAAGAGGAAGGGCAAGGAGCCGGCAAGGGTTAAGGGCAGCATCAGGCACCTGAGACTTTGACCTCAATTACCTGTTATATTTTTGCTGCTGCAGCAATCTGCCTGGAGCCTCTCTTCCTGATCCCTGGCCTGGGTCCCTCTGCAGATCAGTCTTTCCCCTGAATCTTATCAACCCCGTTCATTTACTTTCATTCCCTGCCCCAGGCTGGGCTGACTGCTCTCCACCCTGTGTCCCTGCCCTGCCCCTCCTTGGCCGTCTTAATCCGGGTTTAAACCTTGACCTTCTAAAGCCAGGACCAGCTACATAAATTGCAGAGCCCAGTACAAAATGAAACTGTGGGCCTCCTTGTTCAAAAGCTAAGGATTTCAAGACAGTGATAATAGAGCATTAAACCAAGTGCAGGGCCCTTCTGAGTGTGGGGCCCTGGAAGACCACATGAGTTGGATGCCCTTGAAGCCCAAGCTGACTCGCTCTCAGCTGTCTTTGCCCTAAGGGCCTGTGATGTCCTGTAAAGACTCTTCCCCCAGTTAAACACCCCATACATACCCCACCTATGTGGCCATCTTAATAGCAACATGGTTGAGGGACTACGTCAAACTAAAAACCTTCTGCACAGCAAAAGAAACAACCAACAAAATGAAAAGGCAACTTATGAAATGGAAGAAAATATTTGCAATTCATATATTTGATAAAAGGTTACTATCCAAAATATATGAAGAACTCATACAACTCAATAACAAGAAAAACAAACAATCTGATTTAAAAATGGACAGAGGGAGGCCGGCCCGGTGGCACAAGCGGTTAAGTGAACGCACTCCGCTGCGGCAGCCTGGGGTTCGCCGGTTCGGATCCTGGGCACGCACCGACGCACCGCTTGTCAAGCCACGCTGTGGCAGCGTCCCATATAAAGTAGAGGAAGGTGGGTATGGATGTTAGCCCAGGGCCAGTCTTCCTCAGCAAAAAAAAAAAAAAAAAAGAGGAAGATTGGCACATGTTAGCTCAGGGCCGATCTTCCTCACAAAAAAATAAAAATGGACAGAGGAACTGAATAGACATTTTTCCAAAGAAGATATACACATGGCCAACAGGTACATGAAAAGGTGCTCAACATCACTAATCATCAGAAACACAAATCATGGGTTGGTCCCGTGGCGTAGTGGTTGAGATCGCATGCTCCACTTCGGTGGCCCAGGGTTTGCAGGTTCAGATCCCAGGTGCGGACCTACGCACCACTCATCAAGCCATGTTGTGGTGGCATCCCACATACGAAATAGAGGAAGATGGGCACAGATGTTAGCTCAGGGCCACTATTCCTCAGCAAAAAGAGGAGGATTGGCAACGGATGTTAGCTCAGGGCTGCTCTTCCTCAGCAAAAAAAAAAAATAAGATAAAATAAAGATAGGAGGAGGTACATACGCTCCAGGCTCCCACAGGAAACAATAAACCATTCTTTAAAAAAGAAAAGAAATGCAAATCTAAACCACAATAGGATATCACCTCACACCTTTTAGGATGCCTATTATCAAAAAGGCAAGAGAGAATAAGTGTTGGCGAGGATGTGGAGTAAAGGGAACCCTTGTGCACTGTTGGTGGGAATGTAAGTTGTACAGCCACTGTATAAAACAGTATAGAGTTCCCTCAAAAAAAAAATTAGAAATAGAAATACCATATGATCCAGCAATCCCACTTCTGAGTATATTTCCAAAGCAAATAAAATGGGACCTTGAAGAGATATCTGTGCTCCCATGTTCATTGCAGCATGAGTCACAATAGCCAACACATGGAAACAACCATAGTGTCCATCAACAGAAGAATGGATAGGGGCCGGCCCCATGGCTTAGCGGTTAAGTGCGCACGCTCCGCTACTGGCAGCCAGGGTTCAGATCCCAGGAGCGCACAGACGCACCGCTTCTCCAGCCATGCTGAGGCCACGTCCCACATACAGCAACTGGAAGGATGTGCAACTATGACATACAACTATCTACTGGGGCTTTGGGGAAAAAAAGGAGGAGGATTGGCAATAGATGTTAGCTCAGAGCCGGTCTTCCTCAGCAAAAAGAGGAGGATTAGCATGGATGTTAGCTCAGGGCTGATCTTCCTCACACACACAAAAAAAAGAATGGATAAAGAAGATGTGGTATACACATTGGAATAGTATTCAGCCATTAGAAAGAAGGAAATCCTTCCATTTGCAACAACGCTGATGGACCTTGAGGGATAAGTGAAATAAGTCAAACAGAGAAAGACAAACAGTGTATGATCTCAGTTATGTATGGAATCTAAGAAAGCTGAACTTGTAGAAATAGAGAGTAGAATGGTGGTTACCCCGGGCTGAGGGGAGGGGGAAATGGGGACATGTTGGCCAAAGAGTACGAACTTCCAGTTATAAGATGAGTAAGTTTGGGGATCTAATGCACAGCATTATGATTATAGATAACAATACTGTACTATATATTTGAATATAGCTAAGAGAGTAGATCTTAAACGTTCTCATTACAAAAAAGAAATGGTAATTATGTAACGTGATGGAGGTGTTAGCTGATGCTACAGTGGTAATCATATTGCAATATATGTGTATCAAATCAACACGATCTACAGCTCAAACTTTCACAATGTTATATGTCAATTATGTCTCAGTAAAGCTGGAAAAAAATAGTAACCTGGTTGAAACCTCACCATTGGGCATTTTTTTCTTAGAATGTCACACAGCAATTAATCAAAACTTTTCTGGTGTCTGGATTCCTAACGGCTCTTCCATTCCCCTTGTCCACACGATCTGTATATTCATTCACTCTGAAAACAAAACATGGGCACCCACTGTTTACCAGGCACTGTACTGGCCTCTGTATATTTGAAGAAATTAAGATACAGTTCCTGGGCCCGCCCCGTGGCTTAGCGGTTAAGTGCGCGCGCTCCACTGCTGGCGGCCCCGGTTCGGATCCCGGGCGCGCACCGACGCACCACCTCTCTGGCCATGCTGAGGCCACGTCCCACATACAGCAACTAGAAGGATGTGCAGCTATGACATACAACTATCTACTGGGGCTTTGGGGAAAAAAATAAATAAATAAAATTTAAAAAAAAAAGATACAGTTCCTGACCTCAAGGGAGCGGTAGAGGAGACAAATTTGTGTACAAAGAGTTACAAATCAGTGTAAGAATGCAATAAGGGAGGAGGGACAGGTGCCCTGAAGCCAAGAGAAAAAGACAGCTCCAAGGAGGTCTGTGAGCCTGACACAGTTCAGAATGGCTGGAGCAAGGTGGACAGGGCGAGTGGTGAGTTGGAGGTAAGGGGGTGTACCCAGAACAAAAGCAAGATGGGGCTGGGCTGTATAGGGTGTTTAATGACAGTGAAATAGTTCAAATGTTATCCAATAGGTAACAGGAACCCAGCAAAATGGGAGAGGGGCCATGGCCAGATTTGTGTTACTGCAAAAGCGTGAAAGACAGATGAGAGAGACTGCAGATGAAATCAGGGAGTGTGGAGGCTATTGCAGTTTCCAAGTACAAATCATGAGGTTTTAAACACAGACCAGTGGTTCTCAACACAAGCGCAATTCTGTCCCCCAGGGCATATTTGTCAATGTCTGAAGACATTTTTGGTTGTCACAACTGGGGTGGGAGGTGTGGGGTGCTCCTGGCTTCTAGTGAGTAGAGGCCAAGGATGCTGCTAAACATCCTGCACTGCACAAATGGACAGACCTGACAAAGACTTATCGTGCTCAAAACATGGATAGTGCCAGGGCCCCTCATGACCACTGGCTCTGCATTTAGACAATGGTGGGTTTCTCTTTGTAAACCAGGCTTTCCTAGTTGGAAATGAAGTCTGTGCTGTTGGCTTCATTAGCCTAGAGATCTAATCAAGTGACTTTGCTGCCCCTCTAGTAGGCCCTAGTCCAGGCACCTGTGCGACTCTCTCTTTCCCGTGGTTCTATGGAAACAATCCCACTCTCTAGATTATCTCAATTATCTCTGAGGTGTTGTGACTTTCTGAAAACAAAATATCTAAATTTAGCAATGGGAAAGCTATGAGCTGTGATCTCTGCCTACTAAGCCCAGACACTCATTCCATCTTCTCATATCACGCTGTCCCTCCCCAAGACAGGATGTCTTGTCCTATACATCTTCATCCCCAAGGGCATTGGTTCTGCCCCTTTAAGAGAGGCAGGCAGCCCAGAACTTTAAGGACACAACCTTTGCCCAAGTGTTTCTGCAGCAGTCACCAATCATTAACCTCAAGAAGGGAGGAACGGCACCTCAGAAATCAAGGTCACCTACAACATCGAGGGCCCAGCAGCCAGACGTGGTGAGCTAGGGAAAAGAGCAGCTGCAAGGCTAGAGTCCGAATTCCAGAAGTTCACACCTCAATTCCCTCCGCCTGAGTCAAAAAAATGGCTTCACCCACATTGCTGCCTGGGGGTTCCATTCATCTCAGTTTCCTTGGGGTCCTTCTTAAGGACTTCTTTTCTCCGTGGTCTCCTTGGATTCCTCAAGTCCCTCTTCTCCACCTCACATTTCTACAGAAGTGTACAAGGGGCTTCCTCACTCCATCCACGTCCTCCCGGACATCTGCTCCACCTCCGCCTTCCTCCGCACAGCACCCAGTTCCGCCGAGGACACCCACCCTGCTCAGGGTCCTAGGAACACAGCACCCAGCTCAGCTCCATGGCTCTGCTCCTACCGGGCCCCTGCCCAGAGCATCCTCCTCCTCCTAAGTCCTTCGCACATCCCAAGAGCCCACTCCGGCTCTTCTCTGTGCAGCCCACAGAGCGGCAGCCCAGGGCACAGGGCTCAGAATTCACTCACTTGCCCTGGGCCAGGAATCTGCAAGGTGGGGCATGCGAAGGGGGTGTGCTGGGTTTGATAGCATCCCCCCAAAATTCACATCCTTCCCAGAACCTCAGAATGTGCCTTTTTTTGGAAATAAGGTTATTGCAGATGTAATTAGTTAAGACGAAGTCACGCCGGAGTAGAGTGGGCATACATATGTATGTATGTATATACATATGCATATATATGTGTCTATATGTACATGGGTGCGTGTGTATGTGGGTACATGTGTGCACACATATGCGTATGTATGCACGTGCTTGTGTGTGTACATGTGTATGTATGTGCATGTGTGTGTGTGTGCACGTTCCCACTCCCACCTTTCCCATTCTAATGTATTCATGTCTATCCTTTTATTTGCATCTTTCTTGAAAAGGTGTCAGGTTGCTTTGTGTGCATGAGTTTTAATGTGTGTAATGGTGTTGTGCTCTATCATTCACCCTGTTTCTGCCTACGTTCTTAAGCTCCACTCCAGTGAGGTGCTGTGTGGACATCCATTCCTTTGCGTCCGCCAGCTGCACAGCGCCCACGGTGTGCACTGACCACCTCTCGCCAGTTCAGTCTCCTGGTGATGGACACCCACATGGCCTCCAGCTCTCCGTCTCCACAACTTTCATGCGCTTATTGGCCATATGTTTATCTTCTTTGGAGAAATGTCTACTCAGATCCTTTGCCCATATTTTAATTGAGCTATTTGTCTTTTTATTATTGAGTTGCAAGTGTTTTTATATATTCTACAGACAATTCCATTATCAGATATATGATCTGCAAATATTTTCTCCTGTTCTATGGGTTGTCTTTTCACTTTCTTGATAGTGTCCTTTGAAGAACAAAAGTTTATATTTTTGATGAAGTCTAACTTATCTGTTCTTAATTCAGTTGTTTGTGCTTTAGGGTCGTAGCTAAGAATCCCTTGCTAAACCCAAGGTCAAGAAGATTTACTCCTATGTTTTCTTCTAAGAGTGTTATAGTTTTGGCTTTTACATTTAGGTCTTTGATCCATTTTGAGTTAATTTTTGTGTATGGTGTGAGCTGAGGGTCAAGCTTCGTTCTTTTGCGTGTGGTCCCTTCCTCTTTTAATCTCCACAAGTATCTTCTCCTGAGCTGTCCTCATTCCATTAACTTAGTTAAGATGTTCTTTGTGGAAAAGAAACAGACTGCACTTCTCAATGTCAAGTTGTTTCTATAACTCTCTTTGAATCCAAACCTCAAGTCTGCATGGAGTTGGTCTCAGGTATCACGTTGCAGTGGTAACTGAGACAACCAACTGGATCCTTCAGACCAACGAGGGGGGGAAATGTAAGTGAAGACATTGTAGCAATCAACGTTTTAGAACTTAAAACTAATCTCCTTCCTTGGAGACACCAAAAGCCTTCTGGAATTGCAAACAAGTATCACGTTGACTAATTGTTTCCTCCTTCCTTCATCCAGCTGCCAATAAATACTGAAATGACTTGCAACACAGGTAGCAAGAAGGTAATGATGAGAAATACAAAGCCATATAATAACAAAAGAATAAGCTATCAAGACTTGGTGAATCAGGGTAATGACCTCTTGGTTCTTCCAAGCCTCACTCTATTCCTGACTCTCTTCTTCCCCTCTGACCAGGAGCTCCCTCCCTTGCCATCTAACTAAAACTCATGAGCACTGTGTCCCCTCCCCGCACAGGTACCACCCCCACCCCCAGTTTCCCTTTCCTTCTCTTCTCTCTCGGCCATCCTCTCAGCCATCCTGACCAGCTTTCTCCCCAGCCTACTTCTCCCTCCTTTCTGAATCCTGTCAGGATCTCAGAGATGGT
This sequence comes from Ceratotherium simum simum, assembly GCF_057802395.1. NCBI lineage: Eukaryota > Metazoa > Chordata > Mammalia > Perissodactyla > Rhinocerotidae > Ceratotherium > Ceratotherium simum. The sequence goes on from NC_141900.1 coordinate 104,011,167, forward strand.
TAGTACGGCTTCTTCTAGAGTTTCACCCCAGTGGCTTCTCTCCAAGCTATTCTGTCTCTGGTTCCCTATTCTACATATGGGTCAAATTCTCCATTTCTGATGTCGGTGTCAGTCTCTACCAGCCCCTGTCTTGGTCCGTATGTCTGTTTCAGTTGAGGCTACTTGCTCGTAAACATCCCCTTGTCCTTATCTCCAGCCTCTGAAACTCACCACTCACTTTAACAGATTATGGCATTGCACAGCTCCTAAGAGAGAATACCTCAGACAACTCCTGTGGAAGGTGCCACTGGGGCAGGAGGAATGACAGGGAAGCAGATCTAGGACATGTGCGTTGTTGGGGAAAACAGAAGTGGCCCCTGACCGCTGAAGTGGTGAAGGACTGAGGAGTTTCTGACTTGGGCACTTGAGGCAGTAACAGGAGCCCCCCGGGCTGCAGCAGCCAGAACCCCACACACTCCCTCAGGCCCCTGCCACTGCCCACAGTGCAGCCCCCTGAGCCGCAGTTCTCCCTTTTGGTCAGCCCATGCCCCACCCTGTCCCTCCCTCCAGGGCGGGGTCTGATAGAGCCATAAAGCTCAAGAAGGAGTCGGAGACAAAGGCTGGCAGCAGAGGCGAGCCTGGGCAGAGCACACAGGTACGTTCTGATGGGGTGTTCAGGGAAAGGGGAGAGAGGCTGACTAGGAGAGGGAGGGAAGCAGAGGAAGACGTGTGGAGTGAGGGGACAGGAGAAACAAAGACTCAAGAGAGAGGGGCTCAGAAAGTGAGGGGCAAAGCCCAGTGGGAGTCTCTCCAGGGTGCTCTCCAGCATAAACTGCCTGGGGGCGAGATGAGAAAGGCACAGTAAGGAGGTGATGCTATTCTCGGGTGCCTGAGATGAGCAGCAGGGAGGAGAGGGCACGTTTCACAGTTCCCAGTGTGGAGGGCTCACTAGCTGCCAAACTCTCCCTCTAAGGCTTCATTGCATTGTCCACCTCACCCGCTGCCCACTTGGACATTGGAACAGAAGATTGTACTGGGGAAGGTAAAGATTAAAAGAATAGCCAAGTTCAGGTTAAAGGATCACAGGTCTCTCCCACATCTCCCTCCTTAGCGGAGCAGAAGGAAATTTGGGTATAAGAGGTTATAAAAAAAAGGGGGCCTGGGGACGGCCCCGTGGCATAGCGGTTAAGTGCACGCGCTCTGCTGCTGGCGGCCCAGGTTTAGATCCGGGAGCACACAGACGCACCGCTTGTCAGGCCATGCTGTGGCAGCGTCCCACATAAAGTGGAAGAAGATCAGCACAGATGTTAGCTGCGGGCCAGTCTTCCTCAGCAAAAAGAGGAGAATTGGCATGGATGTTAGCTCAGGGCTGATCTCCCTCACAAAAAAAAAAGGGGTGGGGGGCCTGGCCGTGAAAAGACACAGAGGAACTTAAATGCATATTACTGAGTGAAAGAAGCCAGCCTGAAAAGGCTATGCACTGTATGATTCCAACCATATGACACTCTGGAAAAGGCAGAACTATGGAGATAGTAGAAAGATCAGTGGTTGTCAGGAGTTAGGGGGGAGGGAGGGATGAATAGCTGGAGCACAGACGACTTTTAGGGCAGTGAAACTATCACGTATGATATGGTAATGGTGGGTACATGTCATTATACATTTGTCAAAACCTTGGAACATACAACACCAACAGTGAACCCTAATGTAAACTATGGACTTTGGGTGATCATTATGCATTAACGTAGGTTCATTGATTGTAAAAAATGTCTCACTGTGTGGGGGACATAGACAGTGGGGGAGGCTGTGCATGTGTGGCGACAGGGGGTATATGGGAACTCTCTACCTTCCCCTCAAAATTGCTGCGAACCTAGAACTGCTCTAAAAAGTGAAATCTATGTTTTTAAAAAAAGGAGCCTTGACCAAAATTTAGTAGTAGAACAAGAGCTCACCCCAAATCCTTCTGCTGGCTCTGGATTCACCCGGCAACTCCCTTCAGGCTGGAGAGCACGAGATAATGTGAGTCCTGGGCCCTCCCACCAGGGCGAGGTGGGCAAGATGAGGCAACCAGAGGGGATTGAATTGGCAGCTCTGGGGGATGGGGTAAAGAGATAAAGACCCTGACCACACTCTCCCTCAAAATGAAGGGGAAAGGGCGTCTCCCTGAACTGCCACCTAGGATGACCCCACCCTGAGGTGCCTTCCTAGTAGCCTTGGATGGTCAAGCAGCCACAACCTGAGTGCCCCAGCAGAGGGGCCAAAGAGGCCTGGGGCAGGACTGGCCACCCAGTCCTCACCCTGAAAGGCCCAGGTCTACAGCCTAATCACAGTCAAATCACTCTACGTTGCTTAAAAGTTTAAATGTGCTGGTATCAGAGTGTAGCCTCATGGTTGACTGTAAAAAGAAGACTAGCTAGCGTTTCTTGAGTGCTTCCTAGAAGGTAGGCATTGTTCTAAACTCTTCATCCTCATTGTGCTATTGATCTCTCGCATCAGCCTAGGGAGCGAGGTACTGTGGTTGTTATTTCCACTGTACGGTCAAGAAAATGGAGGCTCAGAGATTTTAAGCCACCTGCCCAAGCTCACACAGCTGGTCCTGGTGGTGGACCCAGGCACTCGGACTAGGTGAACTAGGACTTGGTCCCAGGCAGCCTGACTCCAGAGCCAACTCTTTGAACTTCTACACTAAATTTCAAAGTTTATCTACATACAAATTTTGTGCTGTATCAAAAATGTAGTTTTGCTGTCAATACCCACGACACAATAAGCACTGTGGCATTTGGAGGGGCGCCGTGAGTCACTGAATGAGGAAGTTGAAGGTGGCGAGATAAGAGCCCAAGGTTCTGCCCTGCTGAGGAAAAGCACAGAAGAGGGTAAAACAAGTTTACACGGATAAGAAAATCCACAGGACTAGGAGAGGGTTACAGACAGGCGAGGAGAGAGCAGAACGAAAATCAGTGGAAAGCACAGACCGGAACAGTGCTGGGAGCTGCATGGGGCTCCAGCTGCCACCAAGCACTGCCTCCAGCTGGGGTGGGGGCCAGGGAGGAAGCTGGGTCTGTAGGAAAACCCAAGGCCAAGGGACACCGTAGTCCAAGGCCCCAGCCTGGTGGAAACCCCTTTCCTCCCATAAAACAGCTAAGTGCCTCTCTTCTACCGCATTCCAGAGCCATGGGGCGAGAGACCCTGGCCCTCGGCTGGGCCATTGCTGTCATCCTGGCGCTGCAGACCGGGGCCGCTGCAGAGCGCCCCCCACGGACCCTGCACAGCCAGGGCGAGGTGTTCGCAGACCTGAGCGCCCAAGAGCTGAAGGCCGTGCGCAGCTTCCTCTGGTCCCAGAAGGAGCTGAGGCTGGAGTCCTCCAGAGCATCAACCATGGCCAAGAACTCCGTGTTCCTCATTGAGATGCTGCTGCCCAAGAAGCAGCAGGTGCTGAAATTTCTGGATAAAGGTAAAAGGCGTCCTGCTCGGGAGGCACGTGCTGTCATCTTCTTCGGAGCCCAGGAGCATCCCAATGTCACTGAGTTTGCTGTGGGGCCCCTGCCACGGCCCTACTACATGCGCAAACTGCCCACCAAGCCTGGGCACCAGGCCTCCTGGGCCTCCAGGCCCATCTCTGCCGCCGAGTATACCCTCCTGAGCCGCACCCTGCAGGAGCTCACCAAACCCTTGCACCAATTTTTCCTTGATACCACAGGCTTCTCGTTCCAAGACTGCCGCACCCGCTGCCTGACTTTCACGGACGTGGCTCCCCGTGGCTTGGCCTCCGGCCAGCGCCGCACTTGGCTTATCTTACAGCGCGACGTAGAAGGCTACTTCTTGCACCCCACTGGGCTGGAGCTCCTCGTGGATCATGGAAGCACAAACGCCCAAGACTGGACAGTGGAGCAGGTCTGGTACAACGGGAAGTTCTACCAGAGCCCGCAAGAACTGGCTCGGAAGTATGAGGATGGAGAGGTGGATGCAGTGGTCCTGGAGGACCCACTTCCCAAGGGCAAGAAGGGAGAGATCATAGAGGAGCCACCCCTCTTCTCCTCCTACAAGCCACGTGGGGACTTCCCCACCCCTATCGCTGTGCACGGCCCCCGCCTGGTCCAGCCCCAAGGCCCCCGCTACAGGCTGGAGGGCAACACCGTGCTCTACGGGGGCTGGAGCTTCACCTTCAGGCTGCGCTCCTCCTCAGGGCTGCAGGTCCTGAACGTGCACTTCGGGGGTGAGCGCGTAGCCTACGAGGTGAGCGTGCAAGAGGCAGCGGCGCTCTACGGAGGACACACGCCCGCGGGCATGCAGACCAAGTACACCGACGTGGGCTGGGGCTTGGGTAGCGTCACTCACGAGTTAGCCCCTGGCATCGACTGCCCAGAGACGGCCACCTTCCTGGACGCCCTCCACCACTACGATGCCGACGACCCCATCTACTACCCCAGAGCCCTCTGTCTCTTTGAGATGCCCACAGGGGTGCCCCTTCGGCGGCACTTCAACTCCAACTTCAACGGTGGCTTCAACTTCTACGCAGGGCTCCAGGGCCAGGTGCTAGTGCTGCGAACGACTTCAACAGTCTACAACTATGACTACATCTGGGACTTCATCTTCCACCCCAACGGGGTGATGGAGGCCAAGATGCATGCCACCGGCTATGTGCATGCCACCTTCTACACCCCCAAGGGGTTGCGCCACGGAACCCGCCTGCACACGCACCTACTTGGCAACATGCACATGCACTTGGTGCATTACCGCGTGGACCTGGACGTGGCAGGTAGGACTCAGGCACACGTGGCTCCCAGCCGAACTTCCGCATCTGAGCAATAACTCACGTGGAGATGCTGCTGCTCCCGAGGCATCAAATCACGAGAATGGGCCCAGGCCGCTTCTGTGAAACCTGCGGGGCTAGACATCTGTGTGCCCCTGAAAAACGGTGCATGTGAATAGCGCCTGAGCATTACCCTGAACGGAGCAGGGTGGACCCTGTCCTTGCCCTGGGGCTGCGTCGACCCCCTAGGGGGTGGATTGGGTAGAGGTGCGCACGGGGGCAGGGGAGAGGACAATGCCTGGGAGTGTAAGAAATGTCTCCGCCTGGCACTCTGAGGTGGATGCAGTGTCAGCCAGGAACACTCATTGTGTCTCTTGGATTAATGATGTCACCATAAAATATGGCATGGGCATAATGACAGGATGTGGCCTGACAGCAAATCACACGTCAGAACAGGCCCCAGGACCAGATGGGCAGCTTCTCCCCGCTCAGCTCCATTTGCCCCCGGGGCACAGAGGGCACTGGACACAGGCTCTGCACCTGGGGACCACTGAGCTGCCCCTTCCCTAGGCTGCAGCCACAGCAAACAAGCTTGGAGCACGGCTCTCAGGAGGAGCTGCCCAGAGTCACAACGGCATCACCGCAGCTGCCGTGACTGACTCTGAGTTGTCTTCCAGTTCTTCTGTTGCTTTCTGTTTTAATCCCTCCCTTCCGCCCCACAGCTCAGTGCGTGCCCCCAGCATCCTCCTCACTCCTGATGGTTTGCTGTTAGATGTGGTCTGGGATGGAGGTCCCAGTGCAGAATGAGGATGTGTCTGTCCTGGGGGCTCCATTCTCATGCTCCTTCTCCCCGCATGCCTGCAGGCACCAAGAATAGCTTCCAGACCCTGCGAATGAAACTAGAAAACATCACCAACCCCTGGAGCCCGAGACACCACCTGGTCCAGCCGACTCTGGAGCAGATGAGGTACTCACAGGAGCGCCAGGCGGCCTTCCGCTTCGGACGGACTCTGCCCAAGTACCTGCTCTTTACCAGCCCCGAGGAGAACCGCTGGGGCCACAAGCGCAGCTACCGACTGCAGATCCACTCCATGGCCGACCAAGTGCTGCCCCGGGGCTGGCAGGAGGAGCGGGCTGTCACCTGGGCCAGGTGAGGCAGGCCAGGGAGGGCTGGAGTCTCCTCTCCGTGTTCCTGTGCTTCCTGTGTCTGTGTGTGCAGTGTATCTGGGCGTGCGCGTGTGTGTGTGTGTGTGTGTATTTCTGGGCGTGTGGCTCTGTGTTTGGGGAGGGAGAGTGTGAGCCTGTGCTGAGCTCCTGAGCCTCTGCAGACAGTCAGTCAGTTTGGCTGACTCCCAAGAGATGATCTTGATTTGGGGAAAAGTAGTAACTTTCCCTCATCATTGACCCTGAAGATGTTCCCTGGGAGTGACCAGGAGGCCTCCCAGTGCCCAGAGCCACCTGGCTTCTCTGCTCGGACAGGTATCCCCTGGCAGTGACCAGGTACCGGGAGTCGGAGCTGTGCAGCAGCAGCATCTATAACCAGAATGACCCCTGGGACCCACCTGTGGTCTTTGAGAAGTTTCTTCACAACAACGAGAACATTGAAAATGAGGTACTGGCCCCACCTTCCTCCAGCCTCAGCCCCAGACCAGATCTGTGCCCAGTCCCAGGATCTGTGCCCAGTTCCAGCATCTCTGCCCAGTCCCAGGATCTGTGCCCCAGGATCTGTGTCCCAGGAGCTATGCCCAGTCCCAGGAGCTGTGCCCCAGGAGCTATGTCCAGTCCCAGGATCTGTGCCCAGTCCCAGGACCGAGAGCAAGCTCAGTGGTCACCAGATCTGCCCATTCCTTAAAAATGGGGCTTGCGGGGGGTGCCCGCCCCTCCTCTCTGAGCCTCCCCAGCACTGCCCACTCCCTTTCCTGTAGGACTTAGTGGCCTGGGTCACTGTGGGCTTCCTGCACATCCCCCACTCGGAGGACATCCCCAACACAGCCACACCCGGAAACTCCGTGGGCTTCTTGCTCCGGCCCTTCAACTTCTTCTCAGAGGACCCATCCCTGGCGTCCAGAGACACTGTGATCGTGTGGCCCCGGGACAACAGCCCCAACTACATCCAGCGCTGGATCCCTGAGGAGGACGGGAACTGCCTGATGCCCACCCCTTTTAGCTACAATGGAACCTACAGGCCTGTGTGAAGGGCCCCCGCCCCGAACTAACTCCTACCCAGAAGCCCAAGCGCCCCCCAGGGACAGACAATAAACCCCTCAGGGCTCAGCTCCGTGTCCTGCTTCTTGGGGGAGGCACGGTGGGCAAGACCACGCCCCAGGCCACGTGTGCGGGACACACACAGGTGAGCGAGCACATGGCCTTGGCCTCCATTCACTTTGGTCTACTCCACCCCAGAAAGACCTCCATTACTAAGGCAAATGACACTCACTGAAATACTAGATTTACCTACCAGATTGGTGTAAAAACATCTGAGACTGTCAGCTCTCTCTTGGGAGTCTGTGGGGGACTCTCCCACGTGGCTGACGGACATGCAGAGTAGTGCAACCATGGGAGGACGCTGTGGAAAAATCTAGCAAGATTGCCAACACCTTTACTCCTTGACACACTGATGCAACTTCTGGGGGTTTATCCCACAGATCTCCCTAAAAACACAGGAAACATAAGTGTGCAGGGTGATTCACAGCAGTGCTGTTGTCACATCCGAGTCTGGAAACAGCCCAGATGGCCGTCCAGAGGAGAGATCCTACAACTCTGAATGAACCAGGGCACATCCGCACGACGCAGTTCTAGGTGATTGTCAAAGAGACACGTGAACAAGGACATTCTCTCTACTGACGAGGAAAGAGCTTCAGGATATACTAAGTAAGCAAAGAAAATAGGTAGAGAACAACACGTATATAGTATGCTAACTTTTCTATGAGAAAAGAGAGGAGTATGTGTGTGTATATATATATATATGTATGCATACATACACATATACAGAGAGTCATAAAAACTCTTGAAAGGTGCACAAGATACTAATAAAATGGGTTGCCCATCATCTTAGTCCATTTGGGCTGCTATAACAAAGCAGACTGGGTGGCTTATAAACAGCAGAAGTTTATTGCTCACAGTCTGGAGGCTGGAGGTCCAAGATCAGGGTGCCAGCATGGTCAAGCCAGGGCCCTCTTCTGGGTGGCAGACTTCTGACTTCTTGCTGTGTCCCCACCTGGCGGAAGGGGTGAGGGAGCTCTCTGGGGTCTCTTTTGTAAGGACACTAATCCCATTCACGAGTGCTCCTGTCTCACGACTTAAGCACCTCCCAAAGGCCCCACCTCCTAATACCATCACATTGGGTCCTAGGATTTCAATATATGAGTTTCAGGGAGACACAAACATTCAAACCATAGAACCTGAAGAAGATGGGGAGAAATGGGATGAATGACACAGGGAATGGAGCAGGATTTCTCAAAGTAAACCTTTCTATATTGTTGTTGTGTTTTTTCCGGAGTTTTTGTTGTTGTTGATTTTGAGTGAAGAGAGCCTGTGGGAACCCAGAGGGAAGGATTGGGGGGGGGGGGCGGTGGGCAGGGGCAGGGTGGGGGGCTGGGCGTTGGAGGCGGGGTGTTGGTGAGGGGCGGGGCCGTGGGGGCACTGCCGGGCCTTGAGAAGGGGCAGGACGACGGTGGGGGGTGGGGGCGCGGTTCTCCTCTCTCCCTCAGGACTCGCAGTCTCGGAGCTTCCAAGTGTTCGGGCCACAGCGCAGGCCCATGGAAAGCACCAATTACCCACAGGTTGGCAGGTTCCCAGGCGCCATCGCCTTTCACCCCAGTGCTATGTAGTTTTTTATTTTTTAATTATAAGAACATATTACCTATTCAAAAAAGTTAAAATCTAAATTTTAAAAGAGAAAGGGAGGGAGGGAGGAAGATGAAACTCTTATTACTGATGAATGGCACTGTAGTGGCCAACCAGGATGAATGGAGTAGACAGAACAATGCCTCCCCACCCAAAATGTCCGCATCCTAATCCCCAGAACTTGTGAATATGTTACCTTTCATGGCAAAAGGAAGGAATTTTGCAGATGTGACTAAAGTGAAGATCTTGAGGTGGGGAGATTCTCCTGGATTATCCAGGTGGGTTTGATACAATCACAAAGCTGGTTCCTTGTAAGAGAGAGGCAGGATATGAGAGAGGAGCGAAGGTGTACACTGCAGGCTTTGAAGATGGAGGAAGGAGCCACAAGCTACAGAATGTCAGTAGTCTGGAGAAGCTGGAAAAGGCAAGGAAACAGAATTTCCCCTAGAGCCTCCAGAAGGAACGTAGCCCTGCAGACCTCTAGAACCATAAGAGAATAAGTGTGTGTTGTTTGAAGCCACTGTTTGTGGTAATTCATTTATAGCCTCTGTAGGAACTGTTACAATGGATGTGGAACTTCCTGGCCAGACTGTGATGGAGGGAAGCAGAACAAGTGACTCTTCCATTGTCCCCCAACCTAAGTGTCCCCGACTCTGCTCGGAGCTCCATCACCCAAGGCAAGCCCAGGACCAGGACCACTGACAGGGAGCCTGGGACAGGAGAGCCAGTGACGAATGTCCAGGGGCAGCCAGGCCAGACAGCAGGAGAGGGGCTGGGTCCTGGATATTCAACTGGTCAGATTCCAACCTTTCTTCCAAGACTCAGAGGAAGGCTGTGATTGGTTTAGGTAAACATTTTAAGGAGGCTCAGATTAGAGCAGGTTAGAAACCAGAAGGCAAGGGGCTCCTTCATACAGGTTTAATTTGTGTATGACTATTGCCTCCCCACCCACAATGGGGGCAGCTTGAAGACTGAAACCCGCCCCTCACTCTTCCTTCATGTCTTTCACAGTATATCTGATTGTGTTGTGCATTTAATGGGTGCTCAGCAGTGTTCATTGAGTGACTGAGTGACCAACAGCCTAAAAAATGCAAATTCCAAATTACACCTAGTCCTCATGTCTTCCCTTCCCCACCCTGTCAAGTTTTTGTCTCTTGGCCCTAATCAGGATTTTGGCGGTTCCCTTGGCTACTGTCTCCCCACCTAATGAGATGACAAGAGAACGGAGCCTCACCCTGAGAAAGCAGCCCCAAGAACCAAAGAGACTTCACTTCCATCTCTTGTGAGCTCTGGGTCCCTGGTGGTCCTCGCAGGTGACCACTCTCCACCCTCTTTCCCTTCTAGTCCCTGGCATCTACTTTTCATCATATCCCTCATTGTTCCTCCTTGCTTTAAGCATGATGCAAACCCCAGAATGTGACTGGCCAGAGAAACAAAGATGAGAAAGATATAGTCCCCATCCTCAAGATGTCCATGGTCACTCTGGGGAGACAGGCCAGAGAGACAGCACAGTGCAGGCTGAGGGGGCCACACTACTAAGGAGGACTTCTCTCAGATGCTCATCTTCTTGTTTCATAGATACTGGAAGTCTGGTCCAACCCTAGAGCCACAAGTGTCCCCAAGAAATGTCCTCCTACCATGGGCTTTGGTGAACACATTCAGCAATCGTTCATTGTGTGACCCCAGCATTCTCAAGTAAGCAGCATCTCCGTCCGAGGAGGCCAGCCCTGTCCAGGCGAATGAATTCTCCTTGAACACCATGTAGACACTTGGGGCCACTGGTCCTCTTGTCAGGTCCTCCTCAGGCGGGAGAAGAGATAAGTGGTTTCCAGGGGAGGGGTGAATAAAAAGAGGTAGCAGGAGTGAGTTCTTTTCTGGTGATGGAGCGATTCTATATCTTGATTATGGTGGTGGTTACACAAATCTGTACCTGAGATAAAATTGCATAGAACTGTCCACCCACTTGCATGCACACATGACACAGATGAATGCAGGTTTAACCACAGTGAAAACTGAATAACTCCTGTGGTCTAGTGAACAGTAATGTACCAATGTCAGTGTCCTGGCATTGATACTGTACTACAGCTGTGTAAGATGTCACCACCAGGGAACTCGGGGTGTAGGGTATACAGACTCTGTACTATTTTTGCTACCTCTAGTGAGTTTATAATTATTTCAAAATAAAAGGCTTTTTAAAAAATACTTATACAGGAGGTGATATCAGCAACATGGTGGAGTGAGCTATTCCCTTTGTTTCTCCCCCTTCAAACTACAACTAAATGGACATTCATTGATAAGCAGAGGATACCAACACAGCACATCAGGATGCCTGAGAGACCCAGGCAGCTATATATCTGAAAGTGGATTCACTACCCCAGGGAGGTGGTGGAGATAGGTGGGCACTCTCTGGCCCCCTGGCAGCACTGTGCATGAATGTGACTGCTCTCCCAACTGGAGCACCCATAGCACCACTGCTGCCCCAAGGGTGGGAGCGCACCTCAGTGTGACTGCAGGAACAGATGATGGTAGCCCTGAGCCCCCATGTGATTGCTTTCCCATCCAGTGGGAGAGCCCACAGTGCCAGTGCAGTCCTCAGGGAGCGGCTCAGGCTCAGACCCAGTGGGGAGGCCCCGCCCACCAAGCACAACTGCTGGTGCGACCTAGGAGGAGATGGTGGCAGATCTGCACACCCAGGCAAATGCAAAAACCCTTAGTACCACTGCAGCCCCAAGGGGGGCAGAGCATCTCGGCGGGACCATGGGAGCAGGCAGCAGCAGCCCTGAGCCCCTGCATGATTGCTTTCCCATTTGGTGAAAGAGCCCACAGGGCTGCTGCAGTCCCAAGGAGTGGCCCAGGCTCTGACAGGCACAGCTGACAGGGATCATAGTAGGCTCAGATTATACAGCTCCTGCCCCTCCCCCTCCCCCCGTGGTGGCAGGTGGAATCTGTGGCCAGATACTATCACTATGTGATGGCACAAATCCACCCCATAAAATAGTATGAAGAAATACATTAATACTCCAGACCAGAAGGAAAAAGGCTATCACTCCTGGAGGCACAAAAATCTAGCATCTAAATGACAGAGAATTCAAAATAGCTATCATAAAAAAACTCAATGAGGTACAAGAGAACTCAAAAAGACAGTTCAATGAAATCAGGAACAAAATTAATGAACAGAGAGAATTTTTCACAAAAAAAAATTGAAAATATAAAGAAAAACCAATCATAAATGTTGGAGATAAAAAACATTATGAATGAGATCAAGAAAAATCTGGAGTCCTTAAACAACAGAGCTGATATTATGGAGGATAGAATTAGCAATCTAGAGGATAGGAATACAGAAATGCCTCAGATGGAGGAGGAGAGAGAACTAAGACTAAAAAGAAATGAAGAAATTCTCCAAGAAGTATCCAACTCAATTAGGAAATGCAACATAAGGATTATAGGTATTCCAGAGGGAGAAGCAAGAGAGAAAGGAGTAGAGAGCTTGTTCAAAGAAATAATAGCTGAGAACTTCCCAAACCTGGGAAAGGAGCTGGAAATACAAGTAAAAGAAGCTAATAGAACTCCTAATTACATCAATGTAAAAAGACCTTCTCCGAGGCATATGTTATTAAAACCAGCAAAAGTCAAAGACAAAGCAAAAATATTAGGGACAGCAAGGCAGAAGAAAATAACCTACAAAGGAACCCCTAGTGGGCTTTCAGCGGATTTCTCAGCAGAAACCTTACAGGCTAGGAGAGAATGGAATGATATATTCAAAATTCTGAAAGACAACTTTCAGTGAATACTCTATCCAGCAAAAATATCCTTCAGATATGATGGAGAAATAAAAACTTTCCCATAAAAACAAAACCTGAGGGAGTTCATCACCACAAGACCTTCCTCTATAAGATATTATCTAGAAGGCCTTCATACATGGGGGAAAAAAAAAGAAAGGGTTTACAAAGTCTTGATCAAGGAGATAAATAGGCAGATAAAATCAGAAAATTACAACTCTCTATCAGAACAGATTAGCAAACACTTAACTATAACTTTAAAGATAAAGGGAAGGAAAACATCAAAAATAAATATAATCACTTCATTTTAACCACAAACTCACAACACAAAATGGAATAAATTGTGACAACAACAACTTAGAAGGGGAAGAGGTAAGAGATGGAACCTACTTAGAGTAAGGGAATAATAGGCTATCAGAAAATGGACTATCTCATCCACGAGATCTTTTATACAAACCTCACGGTAGCCACTAAACAAAAAATCTGAACAGAGACACAAGTGATAAATAATGAGAAAACCATCATAGAGAGAACCCAAACTGAATTGGCAGTCTGAAATACATGAGACAAGAAATAGGGGAAATACAGAACAACCAGAAAACAAGCGATAAAATGGCAGCATTAAGGCCTCATATATCAATAAAAGACAAGATTACTCTAAATGTAAATGGATTAAATTCCCCAATCAAAAGACACAGAGTGGCTGGATGGAATAAAAAACAAGACCCAACAATATGCTGCCTCCAGGAAACACATCTCAGTTCTAAGAACAAACACAGGCTTAATTGAAGGGATGGAAGACAATATTCCAATCTAATGGCAAACAAAAGAAAGAGGTATTGCCATACTTATATCAGAAAAAGTAGACTTCAAGATAAAAAAGACAATGAGAGACAAAGGGGGGCAGTATATAATGATAAAAGGGACGTTGCACCAAGAGCACATAACACTTATAAATATATATGCACCCAACACAGGAGCACCAAAGTATATAAAGCAACTATTAATTGACCTAAAATGAGACACAGACAGCAACACAATAATAGTAGGGGACCTTAACACCCCACTTTCAACAATGGATAGATCAACCAGACAGAAAGTCAACAAGGAAATAGTGTAACTAAACAAAAAACTAGACCAGATAGACTTAATAGTTATATATAGAACACTCCATCCAAAATCAGCAGAATACACATTCTTCTCAAGTACACATGGAACATTCTCAAAGATAGGCCATATGTTGGGAAACGAGGCAAGGCTCAAAAAATTTAAGATTGAAATCATATCAAGCATCTTTTCCAACCATAATGCTATGAAACTAGAAATCAACAACAAGAAAAAAGCTGGAGGGCTGCCCCAGTGGTGCAGTGGTTAAGTGCACGTGCTCCACTTCGGCGGCCCAGGGTTTGCAGGTCTAGATCCTGGGCGTGCACCAACACACCACTTGTTAAGCCATGCTGTGGCAGTATCCCATATAAAGTAGAGGAAGATGGGCATGAATGTTAGCCCAGGGCCAATATTCCTCAGCAAAAAAGAGGAGGATTGGCATCAGATGTTAGCTCAGGGCTAGTCCTCCTCACAAAAAAGAAAAAGAAAAAAGCTGGGAAAGTAACAAACATGTGAAGATAAACAACATGCAACTGAACAACCAATGGATCATTGAAGAAATTAAAGGAGAAATCAAAAATTATCTGGAGACAAATGAAAATGAAACACACCATACCAACTCATATGGGATGCAGCAAACGTGGTCCTAAGAGGGAAATTCAAAGTAATACAGGCCCACCTTAACAAACAAGAAAAATTTCAAATAAGCAATTTTAAACTACACCTAACAGAACTGGAAAAAGAAGAACAAACAAAGCCCAAAGTCAGCAGAAGGAGGGAAATAATAAAAATTTGAGCAGAAATAAATGAAATTGAAACCAAAAAAACAATGGAAAGGATTGATGAAACTAGGAGCTGGTTCTTTGAGAAGATAAACAAAATTGACAAATCCTTAGCCAGACTCACTAAGAATAAAAGGGAGAAGGCTCAAATAAATAAAATTAGAAATTAAAGAGGAGAAATTACAACAGATACCACAGAAATACAAAGGATTATAAGAGAATACTATGAAAAACTATGGGCCAACAAATCAGACAATCTAGAAGAGATGCATAAATTCGTAGACTCATACAACCTCCCCAAACTGAGCCAAGAATAAATAAAGAATCTGAATAGACCAATCACAAGTAAAGAGATTGAAACAGTAATCAAAAACCTCCCAAAAAATAAAAGTGCAGGACGAGATGGTGTCTCTGGATAATTCTACCAAACATTCAAGAAGATTTAGTACCTATCCTTCTCAAACTATTCCAAAAAATTGAAGAAGACAGAAAACTTCTTAACACGTTTTATGAAGCCCACATCAACCTGATCCCAAAGCCACACAAGGACAACACAAAGAAAGAAAACTACAGGCCAATATCCCTGATGAACATGAATGCAAAAATCCTCAACAAAATATTGGCAAACCAAATACAACAATACGTCAAAAGGATCATGCACCATGATCAAGTGGGATTTATACCAGAGACACAGGGATGGTTCAATATCCACAAATCAATCAATGTGATACACCACATTAACAAAAGGAGGAATAAAAACCACATGATCATCTCAAAAGATGCTGAGAAAGCAGTTGACAAGATCCAACATCCATTTATGATAAAAACTCTCAATAAAATGGGTATAGAAGGAAAGTACTTCAACATAATAAAGTCCATATATGACAAACCCACAGCCAACATCATACTCAATGGGGGAAAACTGAAAGCCATCCCTCGGAGAACAGAAACAAGATAAGGGTGCCCACTCTCACCACTTTTATTCAACATAGTACTGGAGGTCTGGGCCAGAGCAATTAGGTGAGAAAAAGAAATAAGGGGTATGCAAATTGGCAAGGAAGAAGTGAAACTCTCACTGTTTGCACATGACATGATTTTATATATAGAAAACCCTAAAGAATCCATCTGAAAACTATTAGAAATAATCAACAACTACAGCAAATTTGCAGGGCACAAAATCAACTTACAAAACTCAGTTGCATTTCTATACTCTAATAACCAACTAACAGAAAGAGAACTCAAGAATACAATCCCATTTACAATCACAACAAAAAGAATATAATATCTAGGAATAAATTTAATCAGGGAGCTGAAAGTCCTATAGAATGAAAACTACAAGAAATTGTTGAAAGAAATCAATGATGACATAAAGAAATGGAAAGATATCCCATGCACATGGATTGCCAGAATAAACAAGGTTAAAATACCCATACTACCTAAAGCGATCTACAGATTCAATGCAATCCTAATGAGAATCCCAATGACATTCTTCCTTGGGAAGAACAAAGAATCCTAAATAGAACAAAGAATCCTAAAGATCATATGGGGCAATAAAAGACCCCGAATAGCTAAAGCAATCCAGAGAAAAAAGAACAAAGCTGGAGGCATCACAATCCCTGACTTCAAAATATACTACAAAGCCATAGTAATCAATACAGAATGGGGGGAGAGAAGTCAAGATGGTGGTGTAGACAGACTCACCACCTCCCATGGACACAGCCGATTTACAACTACTCTTGGAAATATTAACCCCTGAGAGAGAACTGAAAACTGGATAAGAGGAACCCCTGCAAAGGCTCCCAGGGGTGGAGCTTTGACTCTTTAAAGATTTCTTTGTTTCTCGCTTTGAAAGCTCAAAAGAAGCCCAAAGTGGCCACTGTAACTTTAAATTATCGTGGGTTATCTTGCCAGCTGTTTACAGTTATCTCCATTTTATGGGGCTTGTCCCAAGGTGGCAGCAACAAACAAGGTAATTTCTAAAGAGAGTTTGTTATGATCACTGAGAAGAAACTCAGTCCCCAAACAGCCAATTGTAAGCTATTTACCAACACAGACATGGACACAGACACAGAAAAAACAGACAGATGCAACAAAGATATTATGGACTCTGTTTTAAAATTTTTAGAAGTTTGTAACTGCAAAAGCTTCTTTTCCCAATTTTTTCTTTCTTCCAGTCTTAGGCCCCTTTTATTAAGCACTTGCACAAGTCTCTGGAGTTCAGAGGGGAGGCTGGCCATTCGGGAACTGGTCGGGCTTTTAGAAGCTCGATTTCCCGCTTTTCTTTTGGTTTTGTTTTGCTATAAAGTCTGAACAACATCTAAGAACAGTGTAGTGGAAGTGTGCTGCTTGTGAGTGTTACTCCCTAAAGAAAGGTCATAATCACTCTCTTACATCCCTTGGTTTTTCCCACCAGCAGCCTAATACCACCATGCGGGCTTGGAGCGCGTGGGTGACCAACCCTCATAGGCACTTCCCCGGAGAGCTGTTAATTAATTAACATGAATAATAGTGGAGTTCCCTAGGAGACCGCTGTGCGTCTCAAGGCTCAACCTCAGACACTCCCACTAGGCCCTCAGTCACCTGAGAATGCCTTTCGGCCGGGAGGAGCTGGTGTCCCTTCTCTTCAGAGCTGAACAAGTTCAGACTCTCATTTCTCTATCAAGCAGTTTGTTCAGGCTTTACAAACACAATTCTTTCGAATGTAAAGCCAAATTAAAAAGGTCAGCCTGCCCCATTCACTCCAAAATTCCCCCTAGGCTCCCCTGGCCTAGGAAATTCCCCCTAGGTTTCTCTTCCCTAGGAATTCCCCACTAGGTTCCTCTGACCTAGGGTATGTACCAGTACCCCCTTAAGACACCTAGTCTTAAGGTCTGAAACAGCTCAAATAAACTCTGGACATTCGACTTAAAATAAGGAGGTCCAGGTTTCAGGAAAACTCACCAGGGTCACCTGAAGAGTGCAGTGAACCGAGAGGGGTGTTCAATGGGCCTGAATGCCGGTTCAGTGTAGATTCCAGGTGGTCTCCGGTGGTCTCTGAAATCTTGCCATGACTACGCAAAGAAATGTCAATGCAAAGTAACCAATAACCATTCTATAGATAAGAGAAATAAAGTGAGTTTACTTGAGCTGGAGTGAGGATTATAACCTGGGAAGGCCTTAGAAAGTGTTCTGGAGAAGCATGGTTTATAGTCCAGTCTTATATCTTTTTAGAACAAAGAACATACATTAAACACACCCAGGATACATTTTCATCAAAATTTCAAAGAGATATTCAATTGTAAATTAATACGTCAATGTGACCATGATGTCAGGAAATGGACTAATCTGAGCATTACCAATAGGGTGTTGGGTGTTACCAATAGGGCCTAGGAGGGGAAGTATGCATGTCTTCTTTACTTTAATGGTTAAGCAGATGTACAGTATATGTTTGATAGGCCATAAGTCAGGCTTTTTAGTTCAAGCTGAATCAGTTTTGAACCCCAATAGTTACCCCATATACCTCAATATGTGAAAATCTCTTGTCACTTGCTACTAACAACATTGGGGAATATCCCCAGAAAAGCTGGTTCACAAAGAAATTAAAGCTGGCTCTTAAAGGGCCCAGGCACAAATTCACCCATTTCAGAAACAACCTAAAATCACCAGAAAGAAAGGTGCACAGTCCTTTGGTGAAAAGAAACTCACCTGATAGGTTCTGAGTGCATCTCAGTGAAAGGTGAGACCTCTCCAGGGACTAGGACACTGGCGGCAGCCATTGTTGTGGCCTGGTGTGGGCGTGCTGACACAGACACTGGGAGACGCCATTGGAGTTCTCCCCGTGGCCTGCTAGCCTAGGGTCTGCCCCACCCATTAGAGCACTGGTTTAATCCAGCTCAGTCAGGGCAGGCAGCCCACCCTAGGGACTGGCCCCACCCAACAACTAGCCCTCAGGCAACTTGTGGGTCTACATAGATTGGTGACTGGATTCTCCACAGCCTGGGGAGTGGGTCCACCTCTGTGGGGCAGGGCATGCACAAAGAGCAGGTGGAGAGTGTGGGGTGTTGGTGGAGTGTGTGGGTCTCCTGCTTTGGAGAGACTGGGTCCACTTCAGGGGGTCGGGGCACACACATGGGATGGGACTGTGTTGACTGTGTGTGTGGACCTGTTGACAGTGGGGCTTGTCAGCTGCAGAAGACTTGTGCTTCTCAAAGAGCCACACAAGGGATTGGCCCCACCTTCCAAAACCTGAAACAATTGGGTGCTCCCACGCCTGAGGCCAGCCCCACCCAGCCACAATCCTCAGAGAGCTGACAAGAGACTTAAAGGCCAGAGGCTTATAGCAATAGTAAGCCCCTGAGCCTAAATACCAGCCACGCTGGGGGCCTACTCACTTAATAGAAAAAGCATAACAGGAATGTGCTATTAGACCTTGAAGCCAACTGTGCTGGAGCACCCCACACCTGATAAAGAGACTGAAGGGCCCGCAACAACTACACGCAGCTGAGCATTACAACTAGCCAGCCAGGGGGACAGCTCAGCATCCCTGGGCACCTACGGGAAGAGCAACCCCACCATAACAGAAGGACACATGTAGCCCACAAAGGGGTCACTACTGGAACATTTAGAACTGGTGACGAGAGGGAAGCACACTACCAGGCCTCATAAGGCATCACTTACATAAGGTCACCTCTCCAAGAGCAGGAGATGTAGCTGACCTACCTAATACTTAGACACAAGTACAGAGAAAGAGGCAAAATGAGGAGGCAAAAGAATACATTCCAAGTAAAGGAACAGGACAAAACCCCAGAAAAGGAACTAAATGAAACAGAAATGGGCAACCTACCTGACAGAGAGTTCAAACAAAGAGTGTTAAGGATGCTCACTGATCTTGGGAGAAGAATGGATGAACTCAGTGAGAACGTCAATGAAGAAATGGAAGATATACAAAAGAACCAATCAGAAATGAAGAATACAATACTGGAAATGAAAAGTTCACTAGAGGGACTCAAAAGCAGAGTAGAGGATACAGAAGAAGAGATTATTGAGCTTGACGAAAGACTAGACAAAATCACTCAAGCTGAACAGATGAAAGAATTAAAAAGAGTGAGTACAGTCTGAGGGACCTCTGGGACAACATCAAGCCCACTAACATCCATATTATAGGTGTCCCAGAAGGAGAAGAGTGAGACAAAGGGGTAGAGAATCTATTTCAAGAAATAATAGCTGAAAACTTCCCTAACCTAGGGAAGGAAACAAATATCCAGGTGCAGGAAACACAGAGAGCACCAAACAAGATAAACCCAAAGAGGCTCACACCAAATCACATCATAATTAATATGTCCAGAATTAAAGATAAAGACAGAATCCTAAAAGCCACAAGAGAAAGACAAGTTACATACAAAGGAAACCCCATAAGGCTATCAGCTGACTTCTCAGCAGAAACCTTACAGACTAGAAGAGAGTGGCATTATATATTTAAAGTGCTTAAAGGAAAAAACCTACAGCCAAGAATACTCCACCTGGCAAAGTTATCATTCAAAATGGAAAAAGAGATAAAAAGTTTCCCAGACAAGCAAAAATTAAAGGAGTTTGTCACCAAGAAACCAGCTCTACAAGAAATGCTAAAGGGACTTATTTAACAGGGAAAGAGAAGACCACAAATAGGAAAAATTAACTATTTCCATGATAAGAGGGTAAGGGATACAAACGCACAAAAAAGAGGTTAGATATGATATCAAAAACATAAAATGTGGGAGGAGGAGAGTTAAAGAGTAGAGCTCTCAGATAGAGGTCAAACTAAAGAAACCATCAACTTAATATAGATTGCTATATACGTAGGTTACTGTATATGAACCCCATGGTAATCACAAACCAGAAACCTATAATAAATACAGAAAAAACTAAGAGAAAGGAACCCAAACATAATACTAAAGAAATCCGTCAGACTACAATGGAAGAGCACAAGAGAAGAAGAAAGGAACAGAGAAGAACTACTAAAACACTGTAGTTAAAAAAAAAAGTTAAAAAATGGCAGTAAGTACATACTTATCAATAGCTACTTTAAAAATCGAGGGACTAAATGCTCCAATTAAAAGGCATAGGGTGGCTGACTGGATAAAAAAACAAGACTCATATATATATGCTGCATACAAGAGACACACTTCAGACCTAAAGACACTCACAAACTGAAAGTGAAGGGATGGAAAAAGATACTCCATGCAAATGGCAATGAAAAGAAATCTGCGGTAGCAATACTCATATCAGACAAAATAGATTTAAAACAAAAACTGTAACAAGAGACAAAGAAGGGCACTAAATAATGATCAAGGGAACAATCCAACAAGAGGATATAACACTTGTAAATATCTATGCACCCAACATAGGAGCACCTAAATATATAAAGTAATTATTAACCGACATAAAAAGAGAAATAGACAGTAAGACAATAATAGTAGAGGACTTTAACACTCCTCTTATACCAAAGGAGAGATCATCATAACAGAAGATCAATAAGGAAACATTGGCCTTAAATGACACACTAGAACACATGGACCTAGTAGATATATGCAGAACATTCCATCCAAAAACCAAAGAATAGACATTCTTTTCAAATGTACATGGGATATTCTCCAAGATTGATCACATATTAGCCCACAAAACACATCTCCATAAATTTAAGAAGATTGAAATGATACCAAGCATCTTTTCTGATCACAACGGTATGAAACTAGAAATCAACTATAGGAAGAAAATCAGAAAAGCCACAAATATGTGGAGATTGAACAAAATGCTACTGAACAACGATTGAGTCAATGAAGACATCAAAGGAGAAATCAAAAAATTCCTGGAGACAAATGAAAATGAAAATACGACATGCCAGAATTTATGAGATACAGTAAAAGTGGTTCTACAAGGGAAGTTTATAACAATGCAGGCCTATCTCAGCAAACAAGAAAAATCTCAAATAAACAATCTAACAGTGCACCTAACGGAACTGGAAAAAGAAGAACAAACAAAGCCCAAAATCAGTCGAAGAAGGGAAATAGTAAAACTCAGAGCAGAAATAAATGAAATAGAGACTAAAAAAAAATAGAAAAAATTAATAAAACCAAGAGCTGGTTCTTTGAAAAGATAAACAAAAATGACAGACCTTTAGGTAGACTCACCAAGAAAAAAAAAGAGAGAAGACTCAAATAAGTAAAATCAGAAATGAAAGAGGAGAAATTACAACAGACACCTCAGAAATACAAAAGATTATAAGAGAATACTATGAAAAGCTATATGCCAAAAAATTGGATAATCTAGAAGAAATGGATAAATTCTTAGAATCATACAACCTTCCAAAACTGAATCAAGAAGAAATAGAGAATTTGAATAGACCAATCACCAGTAAGGAGATCGAAACTGTAATCAAAAACCTCTCCAAAAATAAAAGTCCAGGACCAGGCAGCTTCCCCGATGAATTCTACCAAACATTCAAAGAAGACTTAATACCTATCCTTCTCAAACTCTTCCAAAAAATTGAAGAGGAGAGGAAGCTCCCTAACTCATTCTACGAAGCCAACGTTACCCTGATACCAAAACCAGACAAGTACAACACAAAAAAACAAAATTACAGGCCAATATCACTGATGAGCATCCATGCAAAAATCCTCAACAAAATACTAGCAAATCGCATACAGTACATTAAAAAGATTATACACCATGATCAGGTGGGATTTATTCCAGGGATGCAGAGATGGTTCAACATCCACAAATCAATCAACGTGATACACCACATTAATAAATGAAGAATAAAAATCACAAGATCATCTCAATAGATGCAGAGAAAGCATTTGACAAGACACAGCATCCATTTATGATAAAAACTCTGAATAAAATGGGTATAGAAGGAAAGTACCTCAACATAGTAAAGGCCATATATGACAAACCCACAGCTAATATCATCCTCAATGGTGAAAAACTGAAAGCTATCCCGCTAAGAACAGGAACCAGACAAGAATGCCCACTGTCACCACTCCTATTGAACATAGTATTGGAAGTCCTAGCCAGAGCAATCAGGCAAGAAAATGAAATAAAACGGGTCCAAATTGGAAAAGAAGAAGTGAATCTGTACTATTTGCAGATGACATGATTTTATATATGGAAAACCCTAAAGAATCCACCAAAAAACTTTTAGAAGTAATAAATGAATGTGGTAAAGTTGCAGGATATAAAGTCAACATACAAAAATCAGTTGTGCTCCTATACACTAACAACGAAGCAGCAGAAAGAGAAATTAAGAAAACAATCCCATTTATAGTTGCAACAAAAAGAATAAAATACCTGGGAATAAACTTAACCAAAGAGGTGAAGCATCCGTACACTGAAAACTATAAAACATTGCTGAAAAGAAATTGAAGAAGACACAAAGAAATAGAAAGATATTCCATGCTCTTGGATTGGAAGAAGTAACATAGTTAAGATGTCTATGCTTCCTAAAGCAATCTATAGATTCAATGCAATCCCTATCAAAGTTCCAACAACACTTTTCACAGAAATAGAACAAAGAATCCTAAAATTTATGTGGAACAACAAAAGACCCCGAATAGCCAAAGGAACCCTGAGAAAAAAGAACAAAGCTGGAGGTATCACACTCCCTGATTTCAAAATATACTACAAAGCTATAGTAACCAAAACAGCATGGTACTGGCACAAAAACAGACACACAGAGCAATGAAGCAGAGTCGAGAGCCCAGAAATAAACCCACACATTCCTCGACAGCTAATTTTCGACAAAGGAGCCAAGAACATACAATGGAGAAAGGAAAGTCTCTTCAATAAATGATGTTGGGAAAACTGAACAGCCACATGCAAAAAAATGAAAGTAGACCATTATCTTTCACCATACACAAAAAGTAACTCAAAGTGGATTAAAGACTTCAATGTAAGACCTGAAACCATGAAACTTCAAGAGGCAAACATAGGAAGTAAGCTCTTCGACATTGGTCTTAGCAACATATTTTCAAGCACCATGTCTGACGGGGCAAGAGAAACAATAGAAAAAATAAACAAATGGGACTACATCAAACTAAAAACCTTCTGCACAGCAAAGGAAACCATCAACAAAATGAAAAGACAACCTAACAACTGGGAGAAGATATTTGCAAACCGTATATCTGATAAGGGGTTAATCTCCAAAATATATAAAGAACATATACATCTCAACAAAAAAAAAAAAAACTAATAACCCAGTTGAAAAATGGGCAAAAGACCTGAACAGACATTTCTCCAAAGAAGATATACAGATGGCCAACAGGAACATGAAAAGATGTTCAACATCATTAACTATCAGGGAAATGCAAATCAAAACTACAATGAGATATCACCTCACCCACGTCAGAATGGCTATAATTAACCAGACAGGAAACAACAAGTTTTGGAGAGGATGTGGAGAGAAGGGAACTCTCGTACACTGCTGGTGGGAGTGCAAACTGGTGCAGCCACGATGGAAAACAGTATGGAGATTCCTCAAAAAATTAAGGATAGAACTACCATAGGATCCAGCTATTCCACTGCTGGGTATTGATCCAAAGAATATGAAAACAACAATGCGTAAAGATACATGCACCCCTGTGTTCATTGCAGCGTTATTCACAATAGCCAAGACTTGGAAGCAACCTAAGTGCCCAGCAAGGGACGAACAGATGAAGAAGATGTGGTCTATATACACAAAGGAATACTACTCAGCTATAAAAAACTATGAAATCCAGCCATTTGTGACAACATAGATGGACAATGAGGGTATTATGCTAAGTGAAATAAGTCAGAGGGAGAAGGTCAAATGGTGTATGATCTCACTCATAAGTAGAAGATAAAAACAACAACAAATAAACACATAGAGACAGAGACTGGATTGGTGGTTACCAGAGGGAAAGGGAGGAGGGAGGAGGATGAAAGGTATGATTAGGCACATGTGTGTGGTGATGGATTGTAATTAGTATTTGGGTGGTGAACATGATGTAATCTGTTCAGAAATAGAAGTATAATGATGTACACCTGAAATTTATACAACATTATAAACCAATGTTACCACCATAAAAAAACAAATTAAAAAAAAGAAAAACTGCATGGTACTGGTACAAAAACAGACACACAGATCAACAGAATAGAATTGAAAGCCAAGAAATAAAACCAGACATCTACGGACAGCTAATCTTCAGCAAAGGAGCCAAGAACATACAATGGAGAAAGGAAAGTCTCTTCAATAAACGGTGTTGGGAAAACTGCACAGCCACATGCAAAAGAATGAAAGTAGACCATTATCTTTCACCATACACAAAAAGTAACTCAAAATGGATTAAAGACTTAAAGGCAAGCCATGAAACCATAAAATTCCTAGAAGAAAATATAGGCAGTACACTCTTTGACATCAGTCTTAGAAGGATCTTTTCAAATACTATATCTACTCAGGCAAGGGAAACAAAAGAAAAAATAAACAAATGAGCCTATATCAGACTAAAGAGCTTCTGCAAGGCAAAGGAAACCATGAACAAAATGAAAAGACAACCCACCAACTGGGAGAAAATATTTGCAAATCATATATCCAACAAGGGGTTAATCTCCAAAATATATAAAGAACACATACAACTCAACAACAAAAAAAAACAAATAACCCAATCAAAAAATGGGCAGAGGATATGAACAGACATTTTTCCAGGGAAGATATATGGATGGGCAACAGGCATATGAAAGGATGTTCAACATCACTAATTATTAGGGAAATGCAAATCAAAACTACAATGAGTATCACCTTACTCCTGTTAGAATGGCTATAACTGCCAAGACAAAAAACAATAAATGTTGGAGAGGATGTGGAGAAAAGGGAACCCTCATACACTGCTGGTGGGAATGCAAACTGGTGCAGCCACTATGAAGAACAGAATGGAGATTTCTCAAAAAATTAAAAATTGAAATACCATACAACCCAGCTATCCCACTACTGGCTACTTATCCAAAGAACTTGAAATCAACACTTCAAAGAGACTTATGCATCCCTATGTTCATTGCAGCATTATTCACAATAGCCAAGATGTGGAAGCAACCCAAGTGCCCAATGACTGATGAATGGATAAAGAAGTTGTGGTATATATATATACAATGGAACACTACTCAGCCATAAAAAAGGTAAGATCATCCCATTTGCAACACCATGGATGGAACTTGAGGGTATTATGTTAAGTGAAATAAGCCACACAGAGAAAGACAAACACCGTATGATTTCACTCATATGTGGAAGATAAACAAATACGTGGACAAAGAGAACAGATTAGTGGTTACCAGAGGGGAAGGGTTGGGGGTGGGCATAAGGGGTAAAGGGGCACATATATATGGTGACTGACAAATAATAATGTACAACTGAAATTTCACAATGTTGCGGCTGGCCTGGCGGCGTGGTGGTTAGGTTCGAGTGCTCTACTTCGGTGGCCTGAGGTTTGCAGGTTCTGATCCCGGGTACGGACGTATACACCGCTCATCAAGCCAATGCTGTGGTGGCATCCCACATGCAAAACAGAGGAATATTGCATGTTAGCTCAGGGACAATCTTCCTCACCAAAAAAATAAATTAATAATAATAATAATAAAATAAAAAATAATAAATGAAAGCATTCTTTAAAAAAAAGAAATTTCACAATGTTATAAACTATTTTGACCTCAGTAAAATAAAAATACATATACAAATCCTGGAGCAAAAGATAGTAAAACTCATTACTTTTCAGGTTTCCGATGCCTTTATCTGTAATTCTTTTGAAAGGGATACAGAACTCACAGAACAGACTGCTGGTTGTGGGGAAGGAGGATGGGGGTGACAGGTGAAGGTGGACGAAAGGTACAAACGTCCCGTTATAAGTCCTGGGGATGTGATGCACAGCATGGCGACTACAGGTAACAACACTGCATGTATGTTTGAAAGTTGCTAAGAGGGTAGATGTTAAAAGCTCTCATCACAAGAAAAAAAATTGTACCTATGTGAGGTGATGGATATTAACTAGACATCGTGGTGATCATTTTGCAATATATACATGTGTCAAATCATTATGTTGTACACCTAAAACTAATACAGTGCTATACGTCAATTATATCTCAATAAAACTGGGAGCAAATTAAAACAAAAAATAAAGGGATATGTCATGAATAAATACTGTGATGGGGGTATTTCACCAACTCGCACCTTCCCACCTTCAAGAGCGGGATCATACGAACAAAACACTGCGTCTAAGTAGTCCAGCAATTACCATTTTACTAAACAGGAAATAGGCACGGAAGAAGCATATTTAAAAGAGTACCTATGAATTCAAGTGTATACGTCAAAGTTAAAATGGGGTCGCAGGCTATTCCCATGCTTGTTTTCCTCATCTCCATGCCCTCCCTTTACCAGGGCTTTCCGGGCGCTGAAGCCCAATAGTTTCTGGATCCCCTTCTTTGTTCCTTCGGGGGAGACAGCGCTGAGCCTTCCCGGCGCCGCCGCCCGCTGGGCACTAGGTGGCGCTGCTGCGCTGCTGCGCCCCCCCCACCCCCCCCGCGCCGAGGGTTCCCGCCAGACCCGAGGCTCCTCCGCTGAACTGCTGTTTGCACCACTGGGTCCAAAAGTCCAGACAGGTGCACCTGGGGAGAACTGGGAGGGATGGAAGGCTAAAGACAGAGAGGCCAGATGCCCGCGTTCCTGCGGGGAGGGTCGTCTCCAGAGCCCCCGCACTCGCGGGTTTTATTCTGTATGTTTCACTCCCTTACTCCTTCCTGCCCTCCCCCCAGGGACCCATTTCTCCATCTCCAGGCCCTCTAAGATGTGCCTTCAACTTCTCTTCCCAAACCTCCTGGGCTGTCTCAGGCCCTCTGGTGGTTCCACTCTGAATCAGAAGGGCAAGCAACGCGTCTGCCAGAAAGAGTACCCGCCAAAGAGTACAAACACGCCTCTTATTAGCAAAAAAAAGAAGTACGATTTGTTGAATTAGTGAATTATTTTAATTCTGTAGATTAGTCTCCTCTTGTCTTTAGTTGATGTAACGGAACCATCTCCAACTACGTTAAGCATGAAGGGAGAACGTATTGTCAGGACACGGGGCTGTCCTGACTATGTAATAGGCCGTAAGAGAAGAGGACGTGGACGGTGGGAATCTGGGCTCCACAGGCACATTATCCATCTCGCTGGTCCAGGGAGGATCCCCGCCAAGGCGGGGGTCACAGAAGTGGCTTTAGGAAGTGACAGGGGCAACTCTTCAGCAGCCATCCGAGAGAGGGAGCCACACCCCTGGCCGACCAGACTTGGCCATCAAACTCAGTCGGTTGACAAATGACGATGACACTTGGAGAATGCAAGTTAGAAGAGAAGCCTGCTTCTTCCTGGATCCCCACCTTCCCCCAGGCTGTCTACTCTGTTCCCAAAGAGAAGAAGACATAGGAAGAAATAGCGCACAGACGCGGTTCTCTCTGCTGCGCCTCTGAGGAAGAGCTGCTGCCGTTCCCCTCTGGGGGTTGGCACAACCGTTCCTATCCTTCTCTCCTCTCCCTTCCACGCCCGCATCCAGCTGGTGCAAACATCTGAGAATTGAGTTTGGGCTTCGGAGGAGGCTCGCAGCACCGGCCTCTGTTGTCTGCTGCAGTCTCCCTGAGAGGGAGCTGCCAGGGTTCTCTCACTAGGCTTCGGGCCGCCTGGTTGCCTACCGTACCCCAGGAATCTAGTGGGAAGGTGTGTCTGTGGTCTGCAGCAGGATTATTCTGGGTTCCCTGGTGTCCAAGGGGTGTTTAATTAAGCAAACTAATTTATGCATTGTGCTTAATGTTCCAGAAAGCTGTCTGAATAGCTTTTATTTTTACAGCAGAAAGAAGGTGCATCTTAAACCTTTCATCTTAACACCATTAAGACAAACATTATAAGATTTGGACAAAGCATCTTTATAACAACTGATACAACATTTAAAACATCAACAAGGGCCGGCCCCATGGCGTAGTGGTTAAGCGCCGGTGCTCTGCTGCTGGCGGCCCAGGTTCAGATGGCACACCACTTGTCGGGTCATGCTGTGGCAGCATCCCATATAAAGTGGAGGAAGATGGCCATGGATGTTAGCTCAGGGTCAGTCTTCCTCAGCAAAAAGAGGAGAACTGGCATGGATGTTAGCTCAGGGCTGATCTTCCTCTCTCTCTCTCTCTCACACACACACACACACACACACACACACACTGAATAAATAAATTTAAAACATCAACAATTTTTATTTTAGCCACTGTTTTATTTTTATTTTTGAAATTATCTGAACATTGTTTCAAAGCTTTGAAACTACTACAATACAAAATATTATGAATGTCCATAAAAGGAAAGGAAAATAGCAAATCTTTTAGCGTTAGGGGAAAAATCTAATCTTCTCAAACAAAAAGGGTTAGGAGTTTGGTAGACAATAACTCTTTGTAAAAAGGAGCCAGGAAATGTATTTGCTTTGAAACTTTTTACTTTTTTTTTGTATTTATTTTTTGCTGAAGAAGATTCACCCTGAGCTGACATCTGTTGCCAATCTTCTTCTATTTTGTATGTGAGCCGCCATCACAGCATGGCCACAGATAGAAGAGTGGTGAAAGTCCACACCCAGGAACCAAACCTGGGTCACCAAAGCGGAGCAGGCCAAACTTAACTGCTAGGCCATGGGGCTGGCCCCTAAAACTTTTTACTTTTAACCTTCAGCCTTACTGAAGAAGCTGTTCACTGTGCTTAAAAATTTTTTTGATTGTATTTTCCTTGAGGTGAGAGGAGTATCTTCAACATTAGCTAGTACACTTATTAATAGCATCCCACTAACATCTGGCATATTCTGTTATTAACCCATAGGTTAACAAAACAAAAACCACAGAAAGAAAGAGAGAGAGAGAGAAAGGAAGGGAGGGAAGGAGGGAGGGAGGGAGGGAGGAAGGGAGGAAGGAAGGAAGGAAGGAGGGAGGGAGGGAAAGAAGGAAGGAAGGGGGAGGGAGGGAGGGAGGAAGGAAGGAGGAAGGAAGGAAGGAGGAAAGAAGAAAGGGGGAGGGAGGAAGGAAGAAAGAATGAAGGGGGAAGGAGGGAGGAAGGAAGAAGGAAGGAAGGGTGAAGGAGGAGGAGGAAGGAAGAAGGAAGGAAGGGGGAAGGAGGAAGGAAGGAATGAAGGGGGGAGGGGGGAAGGAAGGAGGAAGGGAGGAAGGGAGGAAGGAAGAAAGGAAGGAAGGGGGGAGGAAAGGAAGGAAGGAGGAAGGAAGGAAGGGGGGGAGGGAAAGAAGGAAGAAAGAAAGAGATCCACTTCCAGAATGGTGGTATGAGGAACTCTGCAAACCTGCTCCCCAGCCAAACACCCATAACTGATAACAAAAGAAATTAATTATATTTTTTTAAGCATTTAAAGTCTCTGGGTATTGTCCCTGGTAAGAAGAGAGAGTCTGCAGCACTTGAGCTGTGACCCAGTCCCTCTCCACCATCCCCCCAGCTCACCTCAACAGAAGCTCCACTCTGGGTGAGTGTGGCCAGAAAAATGCGTCTCCCTCTCCCCTAGCTCCCAGTCAAGGAGCACAGTGGCCCCCCAGGAGGGGCAGGCCACCAGCATTCCTTAGCCTCCACATTGCACAGACTGAATCCCAGGTGGGTGCCGCTGAGAGAATGGTGGCTCCCTTCCTCTCCCTAGTCCCCAGGCAAGGGGGAGGCTCCATCCCAGGCAGGGCAAGCCAAAATTACTGGCCAACTCCCCTTGCCGAAGCTCACCCGTAGGTCAGAGGTTCCGTGCTGGGAGCAGCAAGCTGAGACCAGAGGCTTTTGCCCCCACCCAAAGCCTCGCCCTGTAAAGTAGGGATGTCACTCAGAGAAGTAAACCACTGTCTCTGCGCCCAGCCCTGGAGCAGCGGCTCAGATTCTGTCCATGGGGAGAGGCAGGACATAAGAACAGAGAGCTCTGAAGCTGTCCAAAAAGAAAAAGAAAAAGAGAAAACTGACTTTATTTAGAACAGAATGTGGGGGAAGTTCAAGCACAATCTCAAGAACAAGGGAGATTTTGGTGGCCAACAGTAAAGAGAACACTGGCAGTTCCACAAGAGCCATGAGCTAAGGCCAGCTAGTTTACCAGAGAAAATCAAAAAGTGGGAGAGTTATAAAGACTCCTCCAGAAGTCAGAACAAACCTCCAAGACTCGCCTCGAAAACCACTCCTGTGAAGAGGCCCAACTTGAACTGAATGAGACTGTGGAGCATTGTATACCCCCAGGCATTGTTGAGAACAATAGAGCAGTCAGCCAGTAATTAGTGGAGCCTAACAGCTGGCTGTGATGCCCACAGAGACAGTGGGTTTAACAGAGAGATCAGGGAAAGAGAAAGTCAGAGAGACCCCTGCAAAAACTACTGTCATCTGAGGGTGATTGTACACATGCCTTACTCTGTGCCCTCTGAGGAGTGACACCAGACTCTTCACAGCGTGGGGAAATGCACTTCACAAAAATAGTCCATGGGGCTGGCCCAGTGGCGTAGTGGTTAAATTTGCACACTCTGCTTTGGCGGCCCGGGGTTCGCAGGTTCAAATCCCAGGTGCAGACCAATGCACCACTCACCAAGCCATGCTGTGGCAGCGTCCCACATATAAAACAGAGGAAGATGGGCACAGATGTTAGCTCATGGCCAATCTCCCTCACCAAAAAAATTAAAATTAAAATTAAAAAATAGTCCAGCAAAGTCACTAACCAACACCCAGTAACAACAACAAGCCCTGGGGGGAGGGAGGGGGTTCGGTATCCAGTATCAGTACAAGTTTGTCTTAATGGTGTAAAGAAAAAAAATAGATAAATTTGACTTCATCAATGTCAAAAACTTTTGTTCTTCAAAGAACATTATCAAGAGTGAAAGGACAACCTACAGAATGGGAGCAAATAGTTACAAATCATACATCTGATAAGGGTCTAGTGTCCACTGTCTGTATACACTCGCATAGGCACATACACTTACAACTCAATATTAAAAAGACAAATAACTCAATTAAAACTGGGCAAAGCATTTGAATAGACATTTCTCCCAAGAAGATATCAAATGGTCAATAAGCATATGAAAAGATGCTCAACATTATTAGTCATTAGAGAAATGCAAATCAAAACCACAAAGAGATAGCGTTTCACATTCACTAGGAACGGCTATAATCAAAAAGACAGACAATAACAAGTGTTAGTGAGGATGTGGAGAAACTGAAACCCTCATACACTCCTGGTGGGAAGGTAGAATAGTGCAGCCTTCTTACCACCTTCTTTAGGTTAGTGAGTGCCTAGGGCTGGAGATACTTGCAGAGAAATTGGGAGCGATTGCTAATGGGTATAGGGTTTCTTTTGGGGATGATAAAAATGTTCTAAAATTCAGTGTGGTAATGGGTGCACACCTCTGTGAATATATTAAAAACCATTGAATTGAACATTTTAAATGGGTGAATTGCATTGTATGTGAATTATATTTCAATAAAGCTGTTACATAAAAAAGGAAAGGAAGGGAGGGAGGAAGGAAAGATGGATCGGGGCCTTTTTACTCTGAGGGAAAGCATTCAAACCATCTTCATTACTTCTTACATCCTTCCACAGGATCTAGAATTAGGAATGATTTGTGCCCCCAAGCCACAGAGACCTCCGCATCTACACTGGAATTCCTGGCTGTGATCCACAACCGATCCGTGTCAACAAGAGGGAATGAGAGTCAGCATGAGTGTTACACCCAACGACCTGGCTGCTGGCTGCCCAGCCAAGCGGCGGTGACCCGGCAGGAGGCCGTGGACCAGTAGGTCATGGCACTGCAAGAACGATTTATAGCCAAGAAGTAACTGAACAAATTTAGACTTGACCATAAGCCTGAGCAGATGCCTGAATTCTCACTGTTGGGGTAGCTAATTAAAAAGAAGGATGAGAGGGGCCGGCCTGGTGGTGCAAGCAGTTAAGTGCTCGTGTTCCACCGCGGCAGCCCCGGGGTTCGCCGGTTCGGATTCCAGGCAAGCACCGACGCACTGCTTGTCAGGCCATGCTGTGGCGGCGTCCCATATAAAGTGGAGGAAGATGGGCACAGATGTTAGCCCAAGGCCGGTCTTCCTTAGCCAAAAGAGGAGGATTGGCAGATGTTAGCTCAGGGCCAATCGTCCTCACAAAAAAAAAAAAAAGAAGAAGAAGGATGAGAAAAAGGCAAACAGTTATTGAATGGCACTTGTTCAGTATCTATGAATCTCCTGTAAAGCCCAAAGCTGAAAACATTCAGCATATAATAGCCTCATGTATTGTGAGGCCTGGAATTCCATGGACTGCCTTGCTGTCTTCGAGCATCACAGGACCCCAAAGGCCCAACTGTGAGTTCCCTGCTCTCTCCAGACATGCCCCCCACCCAGCAGGGAGGGCCCCACACAGCTCACTGCACTCCACCTGCTCCTCAACCTAACAAGTGTCACCTACCCACCAGCCTGCCATCCAGAGCCCCGGGAGAGGGGCGAAGGGTGGAAAGCAGACCCTGCCCATCCTGAGGGCAGGACCCTTGGACCAGGGGTCAGGCTGAACTGGGAGGAGAGGAAAAACTTTGAATTGGATATCAGATGACAGTTTTAAATTGACTTGACAGGCTGTTTAATACCCGAACATAGTCAAAAATCAATGTGGGATCTGCTCCCAATGTCATTAAGGCCAGGATGGAAGACCCAGCCGGACATGGGTATCGAGAAATGGAAACCCTGGGGCACTTAGCCCAGAGGCCCATGAATTCAGGGACCTGGTGGCTCAGGTGATGGAGGAGCTAAGAAGCCAGCAGGGGCCAGGCATTCCAGAGACGGCAAGACAGAAGACACTTCCAGGCCAGGAGCCGGGGACAGAGGGAGAAAGCTGGACCCCCTGTCTGGGGGCCTGTCTGTCTGTGCAGCTGAGAGGGAGGGTGAGAAACACCTGCCTTCTCCCTCCCCACCCCAGTCACCCACCAGGGCCTCCCACTGGTGGAATCTGCAGTGTGGGAGACACAGCCGGCAGGCCCTGTCCCCAGAGAGACAGAACAGAGGGGAGGAGGGCGAGGAAGGGTCCTAGGACCGGCACAGCAGGTGGAAAGGCAGCGAATGGAAAGGAGGAACCTCCATCTCCACTTTGCGCCCCATCTAGCTCAGAGTGTTCAGTAAATTGGCTCATAGCCACACTGACCCCTAGGAAACAGGACCAAGGTGCTCAGATGATGCCAGGGTGGTCTGGACTCAAAGTCACATCCGTGAGGTTAATCTCCTGGAGTGGGACCCCTGACCACACCCTTTGGGTCATGGGCACGTCCTGTAATTTGCCTTCCATATGGCCAGGCTGGCCTGTGGTCCTCTGGCAGCTCACAGGTCCCAGACATAGGCGCAGCGATAGGGACACTTCTCCACGTGTGTTCAGTTGTGGACCGAGGACATACAGGAGAGGGAGACCTTTGTTTTATAACCTCTGTTTTATAACCACACCTCTGCTCTCCCACACCTGCCGGAGGCTCAGACCCTGGGCAGGGGCATTGGTGCCATGCATTTCCCCCCCAGGACAGGGCCAGAGTCCCAGCTCTGAGTCCTGCTGGAAGAAATGCTGGCAGACACCCATGCCAGGCTCCGGTGGGGGGGGTCAGTGGCAGTAGGAGAAGCCCTGGCTGGGCTCTGAGTGGGATGAGATGCCCACCCCACCCCCGGCCTCCTTTGCAGAGGACCACAGAGATCCCACCAGGAGAAGTGCCAGGAGAGAGGAAGGGAGGATGTACAGCCCCTCCGCCCCTCTCCCTCCAGCCCCAGCACACTTCCTCCCCCATGTAAAACAGACTGTTTTGTTTGTGGCTCCAGGTGGAGATGCAAATGGCAGGAGCTGAGAGAACTGGGCTGCTTTACATAAGGAGGAGGGAGCTGGAAAATGTAGAGAAACAAGAACCTGTTGCTTTTGGAGGCCTTTCAGGGAGTGGCAAACTGAGGCAGCCGTGCCACGTGGGAGAGCTCTGGGAAGACTGAGGTGGGGGGGGCGGATATTGTGACCACCTCCCAGAGCCAGGGGCCCCTCTCGTTATCACCAAACCTAGAAACCCTTATCTCTGAGCCAACAGGTACTAGGGTTTCTTTACGAATTTTCCCATTTCTGTCATTTTAAGTATAAAAAGGACAGTTAGGAAGCAGGGGCTTCCGGTTGTCTGGGTTCTGATTCCAGGGAAGTAGTTCTCTAACCGCCCTGGCCGTAGGCAGGTGCAGGGCCAGGTCTGGCCCCGGCTCTGCCAAATAAACACGAGGAGAGTTTGTGCGGCTCCCACAACCTCAGAGACCCAGTTTCTTCTGCCCAAGACTACGGATTGACTCCAAGTTCCTTCCTTCCAGCCTGAGATACACAGCTTCCGGACTGGGAGTTCTCTTCGTGCCCCGCAGATCTCATTTCCTCTTCCAGCTCTATCTTCTCAATGCCTACTGCCCCACTGCCCTTGACCCCGGGCCACTCTGTCTGCCCTCTGACTCCCCCCCACCCCCACACACACGCCGTCGGTGGCAGACTGGGCGTAAACCTGTGTGCCCAGGGCCAGGGATCTTCCACCAAACCTCTGGAATTTCTAAGAGTCAAAGACTAGTTCTTGCAGCCTGAACCCTTCTTTCGGCGTGGTTGGCCGTTTCGGTTTGTACCAGCGGTCAGCAGAGGGAAGCGTTACCGAGATCGCCCACACGAGCCCACCTCGCCCACGGCTCGGGCGATGGCAAATCCACTCGTTCCAGGCTGCCAGGTCCGGCTCCCCTGGTGGTCATTTCCTGCTCAGCGCGGCAGTGAGTCACCCCCCTCTAACCACCTCTGGGAGACCAGAGTCTGCAGAATGAGGTCACATGGAATCCTTTATTTAGTACATTAGTACTGGGGGAGGAGAGCGCCGGCAGGAGCAGCCAGACACGGCCGCCGGTGGTTCTGGGCGCCCCCGTGAGCTGAGAGGCTCCGGACACACGGGAGTTCCTGGAGTGCTCAGAGGTCTGCTGACATTCAGGACTCTGGAGCACCCCTTTGTCACTGGCTAAAAGATGACCTGCGGCTGAGGTCAAATTAGCAAGCTGGGGTGCAGATCGCTAGTGACAGCCCGAGACAGCGTCCCAGCTTTTAGCTGCGCACCCTGCCTGCGTCGAGAGGAATGCTGTCTGCCAGGTGTCCACCAGGTGGTGCAGCACACCTTAGCTGTCAGCCTCAACAGGCAGCAGGGGTTGCACAGGTTACCCCGCAGAGATGATCGCAGCAGAGGCTGGAAATGCCCCAGGTGCGAGGCCATAGCTTGACCAAATACCCCAGAATCATAATGTTTTCATTTGGACCAAGTTGAGCTGAATTTAAGAGAAAAATATAACAGTGGCTTCAACAAGAGAGAAGTTTTATTTGTTTTTATGTAAAAAACGGCCTGGGGTGGGTGTGGTGGCCCACCCTGTGGCGGTAGTGGTTGAGTTCTCGTGCTCTGCTTTGGCGGCCAGGGGTTCGGGGGTTCGGATCCCGGGCACAGACCTACGCACCACATGTCAAGCCATGCTGTGTGGGCATCCCACATACAAAACAGAGGAAAATGGGCACGGATGTTAGCCCAGGGCCAATCTTCCTCAGCAAAAAGAGGAGGATTGGCAACAGATGTTAGCTCAGGGCTAATCTTCCTCACAAAAAACAACACAGCCCAGGGCTGGTATAGCAGCTCCATGAAGGTCTCAGGGATGCAGCCTCCTTCCTTTTCACCACAGCCACCTAGGGTGTGGCCTTCAGCCTCCTAGTCCGAAGTGAGTGCTAGAGGTCCAGCCATTGCATTTGAGTACCAGGCTGTAGATTAGAGGAAGAAACAGAGAAAGGCATAGCCCCCCACTTTAAGGACCTTTCCCAGAATTCAGAAACATCACTTCTACTTACGACTCATGGGCCATATAGGAAGGCTGAGGACTGGAGTTTTTTACCTGAGCATTGCTACCTCCAGGTAATTTCAGGATTCAGTTTGGAAGAAGAATGTGAGAATGGAGAGCTGAAAGCAACTAGCAACATTGGCCACATATTAATAGATGCCACTGAAAATTCCTTTATACAACACAGCGTGTTTTCCAATCCCTGGAAGCCAGGATGGCTGAGGCCCCCTCACTGCCTACCTTTAGTTCATATGATCCCAAATGCATGTCCCATGTCCAGATTCTTCTCCTAAACCCCAAGATCCACATGTCTACCTGAATATCCTACAGGAATCTCCAATTCAACATGTCCTGGCCAGCTCCTCCCCTCCCCTTCCTGCTCCGCATTCACCTGCTTTTCTCCTGTGCCCCCTGGCTCGAGGATTTCATCATCATGTCCCTGTCACCCAAGACAAGAACTGGGAACCCATCCTGGGCATCCCCAACTTTGCTTCCAGAGGGTTCGCTCTAAGATCCAAACCAAACCACGTCACCCTCCTGATTAAAGACTCAATATCTCTCTGCTGTCCCTGGGGAAAAATCTGAATTCTTTAACATGATTTATCAAGACTTTTAGGATGCGGCCTGTCCTTACATCCTCCTGATAACAGTTGGCACTGAATGAGTGTTTACTACCAGGTGTTCCTACAAGTGTTAGCTCCTTTCGTCCTTACGGCACGTCTGAGGCAGCAGGTGATGGGGGTTGCTATTCAGCACGTAGTCACGGCCCTCCAGAACGCACTTCCCCACTCCATGGATGGTGGGCTGACCACATGACCCACTTTGGCCAATGGAATGTCAGCAGACAGAGCATAAGCATCATTGCTTTCCGGGAACCCAGGGTAAGAACAGCTTCCTCCAGGGGCCCTTCAGCCTGTGTCCCAGAACAAACACAGGTGGATCATACTGAACTCAGTCCAAACCCAGGCTGCCCATGGCCCAAAGCAGAGAGGTCCAGCCACATCTGTCCTGGATCAGCCCAACTACAGTCAGCTGAGACTCATGAATTAGAGAATAAATACTGGTTCTGTTACCAGCCACTGAGCTTGAGGGCTGTTTGTTATGCAGCATTTTAATGACAATAGCTGACTCATGCAGGTGGGTATTATTATCCCCGTTTTCTAGCCATACCAAAACTCGTTTTCACCCCAGGCCCTTTGCACCTCCTGTCTGCCGCCCATGGCCCTTTACAAGCTGATTCTGTCCCATTCTTTAGGTCTCAGTTCAATTGTCGCTTCTTGAAGAGGACTTCTCAACGAAAGCCACCACCACCACCACCCCGTCACGATCACAGCACTGTTTACTTCCCTCATCCTCACAGTCTGGAAGCACCTTATCCTCCTACATTTGTCTCAGTCTCCATGAGTCTCCCCAGCCAGGATACAGAGTATGATAGTGGGGCCTTGAAGTCATGCATCCCTCTCTGCGTCCCGCTGGCAGCCTGTGCTTGTCCTGCTGCTCTCACCACTCGGCACGCTGTTTCCATTGCTGCTCACCGGTCTGCCTCACTGGACTGAAGCTCGTGGCTTGTTTTTCACCCAGGGCTCATACCTCCCGTGGCTGGAACAGAGCAAGAACTCAAGTCAATGCTGAATTTCAGGCCTGCTCTGATGTCCCCAGCTCAGTGGTGGGAAGAGCACCTCCTTTCTGTGCTGGAGGGAGCTGCTCACCTGCTCCTGACTCTTGGGCGGGATGGGGAGCCCCAGGTTTAAAGGCTTCTCCAAAGACCAGACAGCCCCTCCTCCACGAGATGACTTCCCGCCCCCCCAGCTCGAGTGGGAGGAAGAGCGGCCTCCCCGGCTGGGTCTGTAACAGCAAAGCCCCTGCAGAGCGTTCCCCTTGGCACTGGCACTTACAGCCGCCTGTCCTTGCCCTGGCAGCCCGCCCCTCACCACTCAGCAGTCCCTTCCTTCCTTCTCAAGGGGCGAGCCCCCGTGGGTTCCTTTGATATTTGCTGAGTATCTACGGTGCCTGAGCTCTGGACCACACTACAGAGAGGGAGCGTCAGAGGCCCCAGCCCTCGATACACTCGTGGCTTAGTAGGAAGCACAGATCCCTGAGGAAATAACTGAAAATTATGGTGGAAATGCAGAGACCACCCCCTGCCCCGGAGCCTGGGTATGGCAGGGGTGCGGCTGGGGCTGGAGGGGGACTGGCAGAGACCTGGCTCTAACTGATGCGTCTGAGTGGGCCAGGCAGGGAGGGAAGGACTCAGATGGAGGGTGGCAGCCTGAGCAGAGACCCAGAGAAAAGAAACATCAGACTCTGAGCAGGGCACTGCACAGTCCAGTGTGGTTGGAGCAGTAGCGGAAGGCAGGGAGTGGCTGGCTAAGACCTTGGGGCCCAGCGTTGACCTTGGGATTTACTGGGGGCTGGTGAGGCCCTTGGCAGGGCTCTCCGCAGGGCAGGGCACGATGCGCCCTGTGACTGTACAGGCTCGCCGTGTGACAGCCAGGAGGGTGGGGTTGGGAGGAACAAGAGTGGAAGCAGAGAGACCATTTAGAACTCTGAAGGTCTCATGCGAGAGATGATAAGACACTAAATCAGGGCAGGGGTGGGAGGGTTAGAACTGAGAGGCAGATTCCAGAACAATGCAGAAGGTAAAGCCCCAGGGTGTTGACAGGATGTAGAGAAGGAAGGAGAGGGAGCAGCTTGCAAGGCTTCAAGCCTGGTTGTGGAGGTGGTGCTGGCACCCCAGAGAGGGACCTATGGGGAGGGGTGGAGGAGGGACTGGAGGGGAGCCTGCATTGACGAATGGGGAGCGGGGCCATGGGCGCGTGTGGTGTTGACCCCCGGAAGGGAGAAGGCACAGCTCAGGAGGGTGGGGGTAGGCATGGTGGCGGAGCCTGGGGAAGAGCGCCTTCCAGAGATGGGAGGAGACGGGAAGCCCAGGTGGAAGAAGAAGGTTGGAAAGAGGGGCCCAAGTCAGATACTGAGGCTGAGAAAATGAGAGAGAGACAGAGACAGAGAGACAGAGGGAGAGAGACAGAGAGAGAGACAGAAACAAGGAGAGACAGAAAGACAAAAATAGAGAGAGAGGGAGAGACAGACAAACTGACACAGAGGCAGAGAGACAGCGCACCATGGTGCAGGCAGGATAAGGCAGACCTGGCACTCTGGGGACACATCTTTTGCGTTGTCTTTCACATGCCACCTTCTCCTTAAAGTCTCTCATTTTAGCTCCTCTTTACCACAAATCTGTCATTTTGCATTACTCCGGAACTTTTTGGCTGCAAGTGATAAAAACCCAGCCTGAACAGGTGGAGGAAAAGAGACGCATTTGAAAAGCTCTTTGGGCATCTCTCCCAGGAAAGGCGGTTAAATGACCAGTCCCCAGAGAAGAACGGATCCACTTGGACTTCAAGAGCTGCTGGACCCAGGGCTGGACTGCCGCCAGAGGTCATGTCCAGGCCTCATGCTGAGCCCTCTGCGTTGCGTCCATTCTCATCTGGAGGGAGCTCGCCGCACGCAGGGGTCGTGGCCCCTGGGGGTGCTGCAGGCCCCAGCCTGAGAGGGGGTAATTCTGTCCCCAGTGCCAGTTTGCAGACTCCCCAGAAGGATATCTGTTGGCCGATATCAATGGACCATGGGGCAGTGGTCTGGATGGGCGCCAAGGTCAGCTGGGCTCAACAAAAGCCCCCTCCCCCTGCTGCTATTCCTCTGTCTCCCCGTCTCTCCCTCTCTCTCTCCTTCTCTCTCCCCCTCCCCCTCTGCCCCCATCTCTGTCTCCCTCTCTTCTACCCCCACCCCTCCTTCCCAGCTGGAGGCCCCTCTGCTCCCTGAAATCTGCTGTCACTCTCTCCTGCGTTTTCAGCCCTGTTCTCCTCTAGATTTTGAGGCCTTCACACACTTCCCACATTCTTGTTCCACTGTGACATTTAAGGTCCCCATGGTTCCCTGTGCCCAGAGCTAAACAAACTCGCTGGAGACAGGGTCTGGCCAGTGCCCAACCCCCAGGCCACACCTCCCTCCGCTTCTGGGCCTCCACCGAGGCCGCCAAAGGGGCGCTGGC
The DNA here is from genome assembly GCF_057802395.1 of Ceratotherium simum simum. Taxonomy (NCBI): domain Eukaryota; kingdom Metazoa; phylum Chordata; class Mammalia; order Perissodactyla; family Rhinocerotidae; genus Ceratotherium; species Ceratotherium simum. Next base: position 104,051,314 of record NC_141900.1, read on the forward strand.
TTTCTGGGCGGCCTCGTCACAGCTGAGTCACACTGAGGTGTTTGTTTCCATAAAACGTGTTTTAAACATTATAAAAGTAACCATGTGCTCATTGGAGAAAAATTCAAAAACACAGAAAAATATAAAGGAGATCAATAAAAATCACCTATAATCCCTCATTTCAATATATTTCTCTTCCGTCTTTTCCTTATGCAGATTTAAAAACATTTTTAAACAATGTTGACTTAGTCTGTACATAGCTTTCATTTAACCTTTTATCAAGAGCATTCTGCCTATCATTAAAAATTCTGTGAAACTTATACTGTGTTAATGATATTCCTTTTATGCGTTACTGACATAATAGCTGACAGTTGCTACTCTGCTAACTGCTTTTGTGGATTATTTCATTTAACAACCTACACTGTGGCTCCCCTGGGAAGCAGATCTGTTATTTTCCCCATTTTACAAATGGGAAAATGAGGCTTAGAGGGTGAAGTTATTTGTCATAGTTACACCGCTAGTATGTGGCAGATCCCAGTTTTGAACCCAAGACAGCCTGATCCACAGCCAATGCTCTCTCCACGCCGCCCTCCCATCCGCACACACTATCCCAGGTGTGCCTGGGCCATGTCTGTGTAATAGGAAGACAGCACCTCTCTCCACCTGGGCTAAGCTACGTCCCTCCAGGACAGTGATGGGGGATGCTTCCCACAAGTAGGGATATCCTATATGTAAAACCCCACATGACTTAAGAAACCTTTCAGGCCTGAAGTTGCAGTGTGGTGCCAGTGGCTGAAGTGTGGCTATGCCATGTGGGCTGGGCGCATGGGGATGGACAGCCCTTCACAGCATGGAGCCACAGAGCAATTCAGAAAACTAGAATTTGAATGGAACTGCCTTAACCTCACTTTTAAAGGCTGTAGATCAAAACCCCACAGCAAACATCATACCTAAGGGAGACACTTTAAAAATGATTCCATTAAAATTGGCAAGATAAGAATGCCTAGCAGCACTGCTATTATGTAACAAGGAACCAGAGGTCCTGCCAATATTATAAAACGAGAAAGAAATAAGATGTATAGGAATTGGAAGGAAAGAGATAAAAATATCGTTATTAGCAAACAATATGATAATCTACATCAAAATTTGAACAGATAAATTATTAGAACTAATAAGAGGGTTGTTGGAGGAAAGTAAGATCAGCTTACAAAAGTCAGTAACACTTTCTCTATACCACAATGACAACCTAGAATATATATACCAGAAAATAGGATACCATTCATAATAGCAACAAAAGCTATAAAATATCTGAAAATACACCAAAAAATACATCATCCTGGATAGAGGAAATTTTTACCTTCCATTAAATGAGAAGAAACAAGATCTAAATAAATTGAATAATCCATGTTGTTAGATGGGACAACTTAATATAAAAATATCAATTCCACCCAATTATTATCACAGTTATAATCCTAATCAAATTTCAACTGTACTTTTTTAGGAACTCAAACTTATTCTAAAATTTTTAAGAAAGAATAAATGTTTCCAAATTATTAATGTAATCTTAGAACAGAAGGGCAAAGAGGGAGTGGTCTTATCAGATACGAGGACATACTCCAAGGCCATAGTAATTTTTTTTGGGGGGGGGGAGATCATCCCTGAGCTAATATCCATGCCAATCCTCCTCTTTTTGCTGAGGAAGACTGGCCCTGGGCTAACATCTGTGCCCATCTTCCTCCACTTTATATGGGACACTGCCACAGCATGGCCGGAGAAGCGGTGCGTCGGTGCTCACCCGGGATCCGAACCCAGGCCGCCAGCAGCGGAGCACAAGCACTTAACTGCTACGCCACAGGGCCGGCCCCAAAGCCATGGTAATAAAACTGTAAAGTGCTGGCACCATAGACCAAATTAGAGAACTTGGATAAAGACCCATGTAAATACAAGAACTTGGCTCACAAGAGAAAAGGCACCACAAGTCGGTATAGACGGAAGAACTTGCTTAGCAACGCTTGTTGGGGAGACTAGTTCTTTATACTGTACCCCATACACAAAGGTGGATTCCAGGCAAATTAAAGATCTAAATGGGAAAGATATAACTAGAAAGCTAATAGGAAAAAATGTACAATAATATGTTTGATTCTTGGGGTTGAATTCAGGGAAGATTTCATAAATAAGACCTAAAAAAGCACAACTACTAGACAAAAATTGATGTTTTCACTATATCAAAATTAAGAACTTCTGTTCAAAGAAGGATGCCATAGACAAAATTAACATACTGATGCCCAACTGGGAAAAGACATTTGCAACCTCTAACACTGACCAGGCATTAATAGAACATAGCAGGGGGAACGCTCCAGAAAGAGGCCAAGGACATGACCAGACAAGCCACAGAAGAAGACCAATGCCTGGCCGAGCACTTGCAGAGTGCCCAAGAGCTAACAATCAGAAAAATCAAAATTATAGTGACATAACGCTCAAGTCCCAACAAATGGAAAACCTAGAAAAGTATATATAATGGACATCTGTCATTCATGGCTGCCCAAAATCTTCTGAATACCTCTCCACAGTGTAAATATTGCCTTCCTAATGTTGGGGGAGATGGAGACCTACATTTCCAAGCCTTGCTTGCTGTTAGGCAATAGACGTGGGACTTAGGTTCTGCTAACCACAGACACCCTCACAAAGTTAGATTTAGACCTCAGTTGTGTGAGGAAGAGGTAAAGTGCAGAACTTCCACTGTAGATGGTGGCAGAGGGAGCACAACGTTGGCACCAGCAGCTCTGGCGGTGGCTTCCTACTTTAGAGACCCCTGACTGGGGTGGAGGCAAGAGGCCGCTCTGCAGAATGATGCGGGGTCATTCTTGGAAACTCATTCTTGAATCTGTTTCTTCCAAGCTCCACGATTCCATCATCTACCTAATATCCTTCATAAATCCCTTCCTCCTTAAACTGGGTAGAGTGGATTCTGTTATTTGCAACTAATAACCCTGATTGATACAGTCACTCCTACCAGGTGTCGGTGAGAGTTCACTTATTCAACAAACACCTACTGCGTGCCTGTTAAGTAGACAAAGTCCCTGTCACTTGAAGCTTCTATCTTAGTTTGTAGAGCTAGACAATAAAGAAATAACTAGATATAGATGTCAAGGGGTGGTTCAAGCTATGGAAAAAAATAAAAAAGGAAAGGGATAGGGTTGCTACTTTATGTGGGTAGGTCAGGAATTCTTCTTCGACAAGGTGCCCTTTGAGCAGAGACCCAAAGAGGTGAGGGAGGGAATCACGTGGATGTCTGAAGGAAGAGCATTCCATCAAGTGCAAAGGTCCTGAGGTGAGACAATGCTATCCTCATATAGACACCTTAGAAAGCTGTGCAAGTGACTGAAATCTTCAAACTAGATATAGACAAGAAAAAGCTCAAGACACAGATTAAACCTTGGGGGAATATCAACCCTTTACAGGAGGAGAAATGAGGACCCAGCAATGGAGAACCAGAAAGAGTGGTCAGTGTAGAAGAAGAGAAAGGGAGTGGATCTCATCTTAGATGTCAAAGTAGGTGCTAATTGCAATAGTGGAGTTGAGAGGAGGGGGCACTGAAAGTGTCTATGCTGGGGAGATATTAAAGAGAACAAGTACTAATAAAAAAGACATTAAATTGACAAATTCTAGGTCAACAATGACTTTAAATGGTATATTTTCAAGAGAATGCAGAGGCTAAGCCAGAATGTAGATTAAAGAGAGAGGAAGTATGAGAAGTGGAGAGTGTACGTGTGGATTAATTGCTGGAAAAGCTAGGGGAGAAAGTAGAGAACTAGGATGGGGGACCGGAGCAGGCTTCTTGTAAGTAAGGGAGGAACTCGTGGAGAAGGAGTTTCTTTATTGTGTAGAGAAATGAAATAATTAATTAAAAGGACAAAGTGCCACCTGCCAGAAGACATGGGAAGATTTGGGTTCAAATCTCCCTTTCCTAGGAGAAGATTCCGAGAAGAAGGCAGAGTAGGAAGCCCCAGGAATCCGTTTCCCCACTGGACAGTAATTGCACTGGCAGAATCAAATATAACTATGGTGGAACTCTGGAGTCTGTTGAAGGCTTGCAACTTCCAGGGGAAGTCTTGGACCGTAAATTGAGATTAGTTTTGGTCAATCTCAGCTCCTAGCACAGTAGCAGCTACTCACCTTCCACCCCTTATCCTGTGCAGGCAGCTGTGTGTTCCTGGAGCAGCTTGCAGGAGCCAGGGGTGGGCAAAAAGAACCCTGTACTCCCAATATCGGGGATCTGTGCTCTGATCCCTGATTGCTGCTTCTGACCACAGAGGTGCAGACAGAGATGTGAGCAGCCATTGCTCTTGCATCTCCCCCTTTGTTGGAAGCCCCTCCCCCTCCAGCTGAAGTGACTTTCGGGAGATTTAAAGGGCAGGCCCCCTTTCTATTCCCCCCTTCATTTTTCACTTTTTTCCCCTTTCAGGAGCCAGACATTCAAAAACAACTGTATTTACAGAGAAAATTAGAAAGTGACAGTGCATACCCAGAGAAAGGCTCAGAAAAGACCTGAGAAGACATTAAGTTTAAACTTCAGGCTGATCCTTGGCACAGAGACAGCCTACAACAATTAAAAGAAAAAAAACAGCAAACACTGGGGAAGGGGAAGATTTCCAGAGTTACTACTTATTAGATTCAAATGTCCAATGTTCAATTAAAAAAACCACAAGGCATACAAAGAAACAGGAAGGTATGGTCCATTCAAAAGAAAAAAATAATTCAACAGAAACTCCCTGAAAAATACCTAATGGCAAACATACTAGACAAAGACTTTAAAACAGTTGTCTTAAAGACGCTTGAAGAACTAAAGGAAGATGTGGAAAAAGGCAAGAAAACAATGTGTGAACAAAATGGAAAAGCTTCACAACATTGATTTTGGCAATGATTTCTCGGATGTGACACCAAAGGCACAGGTAACAAAAAGAAAAAAGAGACAAATGAGACTTCATGAAAATTTTAAAATTTTATGCATCAAAAGACATTATCCACAGAGTAAAAAGGCAACCCATAGAATGGGAGAAAATATTTACAAATCGTGTACCTGATAAGGGATTAATATCCAAAATATATAGAGAACGCCTAAAACTCAACAACCAAAAAACAAACAACTCAATTCAAAAATGGGTAGAGGACTTAATAGACATTTCTCCAAAGAAGACATAAGAGTGGGCAATAAGTATGTGAAAAGAAGCTCAACGTCACCAACTATTAGGGAAATGTAAATCAAAATTACAATGGGATACCATGACATGCCCATTAGGAAAAAAAAAGAAAACAAGTCTCAGCAAGGACATGGAGAAGTTGGAACACGTGTGCACTGATGGTGGGAATGTAAGATGGTACAGCCACTGTGGAAAACAGTACAGTGTTTCCTCAAGAAGTTAAAAATAGAATTACCATATGATCCAGCAATTCCACTTCTGGGTATGTACCAAAAAAAATTGAAAGCAGAGTCTCGAAAAGATATTTGTACACCCATGTTCATAGCAGCATTATTCACAATAGATAAAATGTGCGAGCAACCCAAGTGTCCATCAATGGGTGAATGGATAAGCAAAATGTGGTATGCACATATGATGGAATATCATTCAACCTTAAAAAGGAAGGAAATTCTGACACATGCTACAACGTGGTTGAAACTTGAGGACATTATGCTAAGTGAAATTAGCTAGTCACAAAAACACAAATACTGTATGATTCCACTCATATGAGGTACTTACAGTAGTCAGATTCATAGAAACAGAAAGTATAATGGTAGTTGCCAGGGGCTGGTGGGAGAGAATAATGGGGAATTATTGTTTCATAGGCATAGAGTTTCAGTTTTACAAGATGAAAAGAGTTACAGGGATAGATGGTGGTAATGGTTGCACAACAATGTGAATGTATTTAACGCCACTAAACTGTACACTTATAAATGGTTAAGATGGTAAATTTTGTGTTATGTGTATTTTACCACAATTTTTAAAAAGAAAAAAATGCCAAAAAAAAAGTCTCCCTTTCCCATTATCCAGGAGGAAAGGAAGAGTTGATGTGCCAGGGACATTTGGGCAATCCTGTAGAGTGGCAGGTGGGGGGATGGCCCTTGGCCATTTGCCAATTACAAAGTTTTCTTCACCTGTGAATGTATGGATTTTGAAAACCATCACTAAGAGAGACTGGCACGCCAAGGCGTAGGATGTTCTGATTCCCCAAGATGATGTCATGTAGATTATAACAAGTGAATAGAAGGCACAGAATATCCTTTAGTCTTCATGTCTTACATTGTTTTATTAGAAAACTCTGCATGCTGGCTACTTTACAATATCTCTGCGAGAGAATAGAGGAAGCTGGCTTCTCAATTCCCCGAATGAGGACGGGAACATTGAAATCCACTGTCATCACTGTCAGTCAACTTGAGCAGATGGAAGTGTTGCAGCGAGCCTCACTGGAGAAGAGCTGGTTACAGCCCAGAGGGTCCTGCAGACTAAGCTCTTTTTGTCTGCCTCTCCTCAGAGGGGGATGGGAGAAGGGGAGACTGTAGTACTGTGCAGAGATCATCAACAGAGAGGCGGGGAGCCACTGAAGGCAATACCCGATTATTATTCAGCATCCTCTTTATTGGAAAATAAAGGGATTTTGTTAAGAAAATCCATCTGACTATTGTCTCCCTTAGAAAGCTGAACCTTTTACAGACTGCCTTATAAACAGAGCCCAAACTGAGCCTAATTTGGGTCTACAAAGAAGGAAACCTCCCCTGAGAGTGGCTCCAGAAAGGTGGGATTGGGGGTTCTCTTAGTTTTCTAGGGCTGCCATAACAAAGTACCACAGACTGGGTGGTTTGGACAACAGAATTTTACATTTTTACATTCTGAAGGCTAGAAGTCTGAGAGCAAGGTGTCCACAGGGCTGATTTCTTCTGAGGCTTCTCGCCCTGGCTTGTAGTTGGCCATCTTCTCCCTGTGTCCTCATGCGGCCTTCCCTCTGTGTGTGTCTGTGTCCTAATCTCCTCTTTTACAAGGACACCAGTCAGATTGGATTAGGGCCCACCCATATGACCTCATTTTATCTTAACTACCTCTTTAAAGGCCCTGTCTCCAAATACAGTCACATTCTGAGGTACTGGGGTTAGGACTTCAACATATGAATTTGTGGAGGGACAAAATTCAGGCCATAACAGGAGCTTAAGAAACGTGGTGGAAACTAGGATAGCTGTCGTGGGGCATGTGTTCGAGAAAAAGCAGGGATTAAGCCGCTGCTGAGCTGTATGGGGGTCAGCACTCTGTCTCTTACCATTGTGTTGAAACTAGAGAGCTTAGACATGTTGAAGGACAAATCAGCAGAGAGCAGGGACCTTCTCCAGAATGACCTTGCAATGCAGGGATCACACCGTGGGATCCTCTGTGGCCCGGAGGGTATGTATGAGCCCTGGGCATGCTTGCATAACACTCAGAGCCACGGACAGGGATGGCAACACTCAGTGATGCACAGTACACATGGGGAATCATTCTAGAAGGGAATGGTCCATATTTCCCAAGCTACAGTAGACTGAGATATTAACTAGACACCAGTGCAGGGAATCCCATTCCAGGGACCAGAATTCTAATGTTTCTTACCAGAACATTCTCTTTCCCACTATCAGAAAACCAGGAAGCAAAATTATTAATCTAAACATCGCTTGGTGAACATGGAATCAGATCCAAGGCAGACAGCTAATATTAGAGGATATTTCACCCAGGCTGTACTGAGAACTGACAACTACCCCTGGCCAAGCAGACCAGCTCTCTTGTGACCTGATTGCTCACGTCACTTAGACTCAACGTCCCAGTCGCCCAGCTGTACTGGACAGGCATGTCAACCTTCATCTCTCTGACCCCTGTTTTGCAGTACATCTATGCCCAAATCCCCTTTTCTCTTGTCACATTATTTCTTTAGCCCTGTTGATAACATCTCTTTGGTTTGGGTTTGGCTCAGAGGCACCCTGTCTCTTACCATTGTGTTGATTTTATTGATCAAGCTTTCAGAGTCTTAGGGAGCCCTAGTCCCTCCCCACAGGGGTGACCAGACCCTGAAGCTCTGCAGGCTAACGAAGCCAGTGACTTTGGGCTCATGAGGGCTGTGGTGCCATTCTTGTCAGCATCTCAAAACTATATCCCATAAGGAGTGGTTGAAGTAATGGGAGTTGCTTTGCCTGGAGAAGAAAAGGTTGAGGGGAATAGAGCACCTGCCTAGCATACTGAGTCATTGTCGGGGGTTGGGCTTATGGGGCTGCAGAACAAAGAACTGTAGCCAACGGATGGAAGTTGCAAGAAGACAGGTTTAGTCTAATAACAGACATTGTCCAATAAAGTAGAGCCTGCTCCTTTCCTGTCAGAGGTCCATCCATCTGGGATGCAGTGGAGGGGATTTTTGTTTTGTATGGATTCAATGGAATGTGCCAAGAGTAAGGAATTTATATTCACCACTAGCCCCGGTTCTTTCTCACCCTCTTAAAAACAGAGAGTTTTTAATTTCCCTAACATTTTTCTTGTTTCCTTTGTTTTCCTGCGATATCTAAAAATCTTTCAGAAAGTCTTTCCTGCTGCCGGCCTCAACACCACATCTTCTCGGTGATCCCTGATCCTCCCCCCAGCCCTGATCTGAGTACGAAAGTGTGAAAACCTCTTTCCTGATATTACAGCTGAAGTAAGGTTGGGATACACTAAAGGAGCTGTTATGAGATAATAATTCTAAGGAAAAGGCAAAAAGTCATCATGTTGAAGGAGTAAAGAATGGAGACATGTGAGTACACAGTGCTCATCAAACACCCTGGGCTCACTTCTGTTTCCCAGCTGCCCTTGTGCTCACAGGGGGCCATGTGGCCAGCTCTAACCATGGCCCTAAGGGCTGATGCGCCTCTTCCAGCCCCGCTGGGCAGCAACCACAGAGGCCACATGTTGAGAGGACAGAGCTACAAATGTAAGCGACTCGATCCCTGTCACTGCATGGAGGAGAGCTGCCTGGATTTTGTACTAATGAGAAATAAACCATTGTTGGCATGGATAAAGAGAACAGATTAGTGGTTACTAGAGGGGAAGGGGGTGGGGGGGTGAAAGGGGTAAAGGGGCACATATGTATGGTGACAGATAAAAACAAGACTGTTGGTGGTGAGCACAATGCAGTCTATACAGAAACTGATATATGATAAGGTACACCTGAAATTACATAATGTTATAAACCATTATGACCTCAATAAAATAATTTTTTAAAAATCAACTCAAAAAAAAAAGAAAGAAACCATTGTTGGGTTAAGCCTCTGAGATTTTGGAGTTTGCATGCTCTGGCAGCTAACATTGTTTAACCTAACTAATGATTTGCCAAGCTTTTTCACATATCCTTAAAAATTTCATAACCACATGTTGGGAGGTAATATTACTCCCATTTTGTAAATGCAGTAACTGAGGTTCTGAGACTTTAAGCAATGTCTCCAAGGTCACACAACCAGCACACACCGGAGTTCATATTTGAACCCAAATCTGTCCGACCCCAAAGCAAATGTTTCCACCACTCCCTCTCTTAAAAGAGTGCAGTCCCAAATGGATTTTGTTTGCTGGGGATTCTTTCTCCTCCCCTAAACCCAGCTCCACACTTTCCTATCTCCATTGAGTGGGGAAAAGTAAAAGTTAAACAAATTCAGTTTTAAAAAAAGTTTATAAGGTTAATTTTCACTAGCCTGGGATGGCCCTGGACTCTAACTCTCATGAACTTCCTGAAAATATCTGGTCCAGGAAAAACTTGCCTGTTTCAAATAAGGATAATATTTAGTTCTAAA